>NC_064639.1:381870232-382173262 GCF_023864345.2 Schistocerca serialis cubense
ACGAATGGAGACGTGTCGTCTTCAGTGATGAGAGTCGCTTCTGCCTTGGTGCCAACGATGGTCGTATGCGTGTTTGGCGCCGTGCAGGTGAGCGCCACAATCAGGACTGCATACGACCGAGGCACACAGGGCCAACACCCGGCATCATGGTGTGGGGAGCGATCTCCTACACTGGCCGTACACCACTGGTGATCGTCGAGGGGACACTGAATAGTGCACGGTACATCCAAACCGTCATCGAACCCATCGTTCTACCATTCCTAGACCGGCAAGGGAACTTGCTGTTCCAACAGGACAATGCACATCCGCATGTATCCAGTGCCACCCAACGTGCTCTAGAAGGTGTAAGTCAACTACCCTGGCCAGCAAGATCTCCGGATCTGTCCCCCATTGAGCATGTTTGGGACTGGATGAAGCGTCGTCTCCCGCGGTCTGCACGTCCAGCACGAACGCTGGTCCAACTGAGGCGCCAGGTGGAAATGGCATGGCAAGCCGTTCCACAGGACTACATCCAGCATCTCTACGATCGTCTCCATGGGAGAATAGCAGCCTGCATTGCTGCGAAAGGTGGATGTACACTGTACTAGTGCCGACATTGCGCATGCTCTGTTGCCTGTGTCTATGTGCCTGTGGTTCTGTTAGTGTGATCATGTGATGTATCTGACCCCAGGAATGTGTCAATAAAGTTTCCCCTTCCTGGGACAATGAATTCACGGTGTTCTTATTTCAGTTTCCAGGAGTGTAATTTCACCAACTCCTTCATTAACCTTTCTGCTGAGTTGGAAGATGCGTGGTACCTGGAAATGAAAATGGGGGAAATTTTGTGATTCTGAAGAACACGTTGCCAAGTGCGCGAACGGAACTGCGGCCCATTGTCGGATATTACGGATGTTACACGAGCCACTTCTTTCAGGAAATGTTTAGTAAAAGCACGTGAAACAGTGCAGGCCGTAGCTTTACGTAATGGGGTGAAAGTGACGAATTTAGAAGTTAATTTCACACAGACAAAAACATAGGCCTAACCTCTATTTGTAGTAGGAATCGGGCCAAATAAATCAACGGCCGCCAGCTGACGAAGACGTAAAAGGTATGATGGGGAATGTCTGAGCAGAGGATACTGTAGGTGGTTTAGCTTTTTGACAAAGTCTGCACTTTGCAAGGACTTGGCGAATACGTTTTTCCACACTGAAAAAGTAAGATGTTTGTTTAAGCAGCTGATAACATTTGCGGGGTCCATAATGCGCATAACTAAGGTGAACACACCAAACCAGCTTGTTAATTAAGTCTTCAGGGATACAAACTAGCCACGTTGTCGTATCTGGTTTGATACAGCGGAACAGAATATTGTTGTGTATAAGGTAATACTGTCGTAGAGAGGTATTATTAACATCGCGCCATTGTTGTTACACGTCTTTCCAAATGGAATCTTTATCTTGTTCTGACGCAATATTGTGTAGGGCATCGGAAAGAAAATTCTCAAATGCGACCTGGCGCATATACAATAAACTGAAATTTTTATGGCAGAAGGTGTTGGCTGGATCGTTGTTGTCGGTTTCTAAAGTGCGTGACAAAGCGTCAGCAACGACGTTTTGAGGTCCTGGTACATACACAATGGAAAAGGAGAATTCTTGTAACAAGAGAGCCCTTCTCGCTAAACGACCATGGGATAGTTTAGCTGATATCAAAAATTCTAGTGCTCTATGGTCAGTATATACTGTGGTGTGTCTACCGAAAAGAAAAGGTCTGAACTTGGAAAATGCCCATACAACAGCCAAAGCTTCTAATTCCGTGATGAAATAGTTTCTTTCGGAAGAAGTTAATACTCGACTAGCAAAGGCGATGTTCCTTTGTACTTTAGTTTCACCTTCCATAAACTCTTGGAAGAGATGAACTCCAAGGGCTGTGTTTGAAGAATCTGTTGAAATGCAAAAGTCAGTCGTAAGATCAGGGTGAGATAACAGAGGTGCATCTATAAGCGACTGTTTTAATGTCTCAAATTCCTTCTGAGCAGAATTATCCCAAAGCCATATAGAATTTTTTCCAGTTAATTTGCAAGGTAGGCGTATCTAACGCTTTGCTGTTAATGAACCTGCGAAAAAGTTTATCATTCCAAGAAAGCTGCGAAGTTGTTTCTTCGTACGGGGAACCTGTATGTCATGAATTGCTTTCAGCTTATCAGTGTCCGGTTGAATTCCGGATGATAAAATGAGATGGCCTAAAAATTTGATTTGAGCTTGTCCAAAGTGAGATTTTTCCAAATTTAGTGTAACACCAAAGCTAGAGAACGAGTGAAGAAGTTGGGATAATATTTCATTATGCTCTTGCCAGGAACAGCACCACTGATATTGGTATGCGTAAGAGGAAGTGTTGGAATGGTAGAAATAGCAGCGCATTTTTGAAAGGCGGCTTCACTGATAACAGAAACGGGAGAACCCGAATCAAGTACAGCAGAGAATTTTTGTGCGCCAATCGAAATATTAATGACCGGATGATGAACAATAGGTCACAAATCGGTTTTTTTCAGCAGAAGATCCTCTCGTATATCATCACAACGGATAACGTGTGACGTTAAATTTTCTGAAGAATCATGGCACCGCCCGCTCTGCGGAGAGCATTCAGTAGGCGGAGCAGTTAATTGCTATTGTTGGTATTCTGTCTCACGCTGCGTATCTGCATTATTACGTGGGTTTGGTGGACGAACCTCTACTAACTGTACTGTTCGACCGGATGAATTGTTGATATCTGGTCTGGGGTGGAACCGGGAATTTGGTTGATGAAATGGTACACGTCCGTCATTGCCGTAATTCTGTCGGCTGTCACTGGTTTGTCTCCGGTCCTGATTTGCATAATTATAATTACGATTTGGGAAATTCTGTTGACTGTGCTGATGAGTAGGTGGATGGTTCAGGGTTTGTCGTCGTTGGTAGTCATTATTGTTTCCGTATGGTTGGTGGCGGTTCCGGTGCCACATTTGGTTTCTTTGTACGAAAGCGGAGTTGGAATTATTCCGCTCATTATCCAAGGCTCTCTATTACCGTACCGCTGATTATCTTGTGGGGTATCATTGCGGAATGACATTGAGGGAGAGGTGTGATAATTTTGATTTCTTGATGAATAGGCATTCACATCATTCTGCTGATACTGGGATTGTGGAAGAAACTGTCTTGCATTTCCATATTGGGGTCTGTTATTCGGAAACTGCCTACCTTATTACGAAAACGATTGTCTCTATTCTGTTGCGTTTCCGCGAAAGAGTGTTGACTACATCGTGAATTATGAGTTTCGTCTAGTTGAAGAAGCTATAAGACGTCACGGAAAGGGTTCAAGTTTTCCGTGCGACTCCCTGTCAGCAACGGAACTCGCAATGATCTTGGTAATTTGGAGATACAGAGCTGAATGAGATCAGACGGACTGTAAGGTTCTGTGAGATGTTGGTTTTGTTGGATCATGTAATCAAAATATTGCGTCAAGGTGCGGAATTGTGAGTTATGGAAAGGTGGCATATTTAACAACTGATCTTTTACAGCACGCTGTGAAGTGGGATTCCAGTAAGTATCCAAAAATTGTCGTTGGACTGATTGGAAAGACAAGCATTGTCGTGCAACGTGTCGCATTATCGTTGCAGGTTCACCCTCCAAGAAACTACAAACAAGTTCTAACTGATGTGCGACTGGCCAATTCGGAGGAAACGCAAAAGTAAATTGCTGAATCCAATCAAGCGGATGTAAATCGTTCGGGTTATTCCGGAACGTTTTGAATTTCTTAATTGAAAGAAAGTGTTTATAATCGACATTGTCCTGGCGGGGAAAGGAAGAAACATCATGGGCTAGGGAAAAACTGCCTGGGAAGGTACTACCTTGTTGAGGGTAATCCTGTGAAAATGGAGCCTGTGAAGATATGAAGGGGGGCTTGTTGTTGTAGATAAGCACCATTATTCCCCTGGTGTTCTGGGACAAAATTACGAGGCGCACTGTCGTCCTGCAATTGTTGCTGAATATCAGAAAGTGTATTCCGAATTAAGTTGAGTTCTCTTTTTTGCTGTTCGTTAATAGTGACTTGTTTGCTCTTAAATTTGGTATTCAGTTGTTTCTGAAAAATGAACTGGGGTTGTATGGTCTGATTCATTGTCTGCGTGCGTTTCCAAAGCAGCTATTCTTTCGGTTATATTTTCTATCTGTATTGGAATTGTTCACCCTGTTCACTGACCTTAGTTTCAAGTTGAGTGACGTCAGATGTGAGGGATTCTGTACATGATTGTAAGACCTGTATTTGCTCTGAATGAGTAGCAGAACTTTTTTGCAACTTGCCAATAACCTCTGTTGGAAGTACTGCATTGATTCTGTTCGTAAGGTCAGTAACGTCACGGTTATGTGTTTCAATGATATCCTGTAATTTCCTGTCATGTGCTTCCTTTTATGTTTCAATAGTGTGTGTCAATTCCTGAGCACGCTTAGCATTGTCAGCACACAAGACGTCTAATCGTCCCGTTAATGTTTTATTATGTTCCGCAATATCTGCACGGAATTGCGCAAATTGTTCGTCACGCTTTGCGTTCTGTTCTTCATTCTTAGTGTCACGTTCCTGTAGTAGTCGAAAATAACGGTCAAATTTATCTTCATTTGTTACTGGGGGCGTCACCTCAGGATTTGAGTGTGGCAACCGATATTGCTGGCTAGGGTTACTAAGGACTGTTTGAAAACTCTCAGATAAAACAATTTCTCTCTCTGTAGAAGAATTTTGCAAGAGAAATTGATTGTTGGGGCCAACTACATTGCTTTGTGCAGGTTGATTAAGCAAAAACGAATCATGGGAAACTGTTTCTACATGGCTTACTGTGTTCTGAGAATCCGAACGCGGAAGAGGAACCGATTCGGGAATTTGTGATTCTGTTGCATCATTACTTGCTGCAGGTTTATTCGCAACTTCCTGATCAGTTTGTGACGTGGGAAGATTAAGGGGCAAAACTGGGTCATTGTCCGGTTGTTGTAGCTTACGCGATTTTGAGGAACTGCGTAGTTTTACTTTATCGCCCCTGTCTATTTGTTTCAGACATCTTGAAAGAGACAATATGGCTAACAACAATTTTAAAATGGACGTAAGTCACAAGACGGTATTTTACAGACAAAAAGAAGAAAAATTAATTAGGATGGACACACAAAATGTGTAAAAATGCAGAAAGCAAGCTGAAATGAATGTTCACAAGCGTAGCAGCAAACACAATATTACGCAACTAGCAATTGTAGCACACAAGCATAGCCGCCAAAGCAATATTACGCAACTAGCAAGGCAGCGCACATCTGAAACAACGGTGGCAAAAAAGAATGTTCGAAAACAAAGTCCACAGTTACGGAAAAAATATTTCCAGGAACGTCACCACAGTCGCCAAGTGAAAGCGTTGTTAATAAAACTTCTCTATTTAAACTAGACTGAACTGCATGTGACTGCTTTAGCCTTTAATAGAACTTGCATCTGACTGCGTATTTAACTGAACTGAACTTTATCCGACTGCATGAAAATATCGTTGGAAAATTAATACTCAAAATACACATCTGACTGCATGAAAGTTTAGTGGTAAAAATAAATGAAAGTCACCAACGTGCATCTGACTGCGTCTGTGGACTTAGCTCGTGCACTCCTTCCCGTTTAGCCAATAATAAAACATATATTCAACTCAGCCGTAATGCAATGGCATAAAATTGTCATTCTAGATAACTTTACTCATTTTGGCCTTGTTTGCTACTTAATAAAAATTCTGTCCTGATCTGAATAATTTGCCAACTGTGCAATGGCATATAGATTGTTTTACTCTGATAAATGAAATTATTAGCTTTACTCATGGGAACTTTACTTTAATGATTGTTTTACTCTGATAAATGAAATTATTAGCTTTACTCATGGGAACTTTACTTTAATGTACCTTTTGGTTCAATGCAAGCACAGGATGCGGAGAACGACATAAGGTGTGAGATGAAACTCTAATTTTATCTAAAAAATATTTATTGTTCAAACTTTTAAGGCACATGTGAAAAACTAAAAAAAATTCTATAGCATGGATTTACTAGAAAGTTTCACAAAACGCTTATTGCATCAGCAATGGGATTCCTATCTAGCTTTTAGACATTATTTAACCAAAGAAAACCTATTTTATTAATTATTCTTTCTAGTTTCCGCAGGTATGTGCCGAGTTTCGCTCAATATATAGCTTATTATGTGCGTAGCGCCAATTCTTACTTTGATGCTGTCACGACCCAGCTGCCTCCTGCAGGCATCTAACTCCGACTCGAAACACGTCTGCTGTCTCTGCACATCTCCTCACCACTACTCAAACTTTTACCGCGTGCACCTAGCTCTGTTAGCTGTCAAAGATCTTACTACTCGAAGATGTACTACTCGTCCAACCTTGCGGTTGGGAACTATCGACATTTTTCACTGGCTCTATCCTGATCGAATCTCAGCACATACCTTTCAACGTTTAATGTTTCTTAGATGTATATTGATAGGAGGATGAACATTTGCACAATGCATCAGCTATGTTGGGTACGTGTGCACGGCTGGACACAGCTAGCATGTTCCATTAGGAACAATGCACATTGTGCTATTCTGTGATGTCAGTATCCATAGGTATCGCATCAGCAATTGTAACCACACATGATGGCCAGAGGCGTCTCACATATGGGACAGGCGTGTGTGCTCTTTGGAGTTCTGTGAGTACTAAGTGTAGCACTAAGTGTATGCCCGAAAATAGACCCAACTTCACCCAGTAGCTGTAGGCAGCAGCAGTGTGAGAGCGATGTCTCGCACTAGCTTGCATCCAGCAGTGGCGTCGATGTGTGCGCCCTTAGAGCGTCTGTGCTCTGCAAATAGGTCTATGCACCCATCTGGTCGCATCAGCAACAGTGCCTAGGTGATCACGTATTTCGAGAGGGGTTTCTCAGGTGCCAAGTATGAAAGGGATGCCACTGCCTCATGCTTGAGGGCACCTGTGCATCACTTGGTAGCTGATGGCTGCATCACTTTGCAGGGGTGCTGCCAGTAGTCTCCTGTGTGGTCCAGTGGATGGGGGCGGTGGGCATTGCTTGTGTATGTTGATTGCATGCCTGTAGCATTATTGTACTAGGAGGCCTGTAGGCTGTTCTATGCATTATTTGGACTGTTTAAGAGTTGATTTCCTGTCTGCACACCAGTGTACTGTATTATTTAGGAGGAGTTTACATGTCTGTAGTGAAATTATTTCGGTAATTTAAGAGTTGTTTGCGTGTCTGCAGTGCGTTATTTAGGAGTAGTTTACAGGTCTGTAGGCTGTGTGGTGTGAGCCCAAGCACATCAGGGCGAGTGTTTTCTATCAGTGTGATAAATATGTTATCTCAAATCGGTCCCTAAATAATTTTTTCCAAAATAAATGAAGTACACTCCTTCCTTACTCTCTCCAGTAGCCCAGCACAGGCTGAGTCATTTTCCCTTCCGGACAGCCATCTTGGGTTACATCACAGGAGGGATGAGAGCACCTTCTAGTGGCAGTACTGTGTACTAGGTCAGTTGGACTCTAGATCTCATGGTGGAGACACTGCCTGCAAAATAAAGACTTATGTCCAGCACAGCCAGAGTCCTTTTCCCACCCCAGAGCACCAACTTGGATTATGTCACAGAATGGGTGACAGCACCCTCTGGCGGTGGTACTGTGTATTACTTCAGTTAGAGTCCAGACCTTGTGGCAAACACACTGGATAGCTATACTGCCTCAAATTGTTTAAATAAAGACGGTATGCAAAATAAAGACTTATGTCCAGCACAGGCTGGGTCCCCTCCCCAACATTTCCTAGGACTAGGTGGCGGTTGGGTGACTTAGGTTAGTGGAGGCAGCCCAACTGCTCTTTCTTTCCTGCCATTTTCATAGGTTAGTAGAGATAGCCCAAGTGACCATTCTTCACTGCCAGAATTCAAATTTCCCACCACCCCTAGGAATAGGTGGCGGTCAGATGACTTGGGTTAGTGAAGGTAGCCAAACTGCCTTTTCTTTCTGCCATTTTCTTTGGTTAGTGGAGTTGTGTTGCATTGTCCTGATGGAATTTGAACTTCCCACCATTTTCTGGGGGAGGGGGTTAGGTTAGTGGAGGTATCTTCCCACCAAAATTCAAACTTCCCAACAAACGTCACCATCTTGAATGATGTCATAACCGCCATTTTGGGTGACATCATGCGTTGTTGCCATGTCTACACACCGCCAGCTTGGATGACATCATTGCCATCTTGGATACATCTGGTAACAATGCAGAGTGCGGTAGAATTGGCTTTGTCCCAATACTGCCACGTATATAGATACACTTCAGTTGATGCTTGAGTTAGTATGTCTTAGCTGCTTTGGGCATTGAAACAATTCCACAGTTGCACTAGGAAATTTGTGACCAGGCAAAGACTTGAACCCAGATTCTCTGTTTCATGAGCACCTTTGCCATACGGAGAAGCTTTCTGGGCTATTCGAATTCCCAAGTGCTGCTCACCACTGATGTTGTGACCACATTCATTTTCCCCATTGTTTGGAGACTCATTGTTTTTCCACAAGTGGACGAACGATGCTATGCATCAGCATTGAAGTAGTCATTTTTTCCTGTCAAGGCATCTGAAAGAACAGACACCACAGATATAACTGTATAGATATGTCTCTATGGGTAAAACGACCGTTTCGGTATGGATGCATACCTTCGTTCGGTTGCAGTGAGGCTGTGAGCAGGGGGGGGGGGGGGGGGGGACTGAACGGGATCAGAACAATCAGAACATCAGTGATGAGCAGCACTTGAGAGAATGGGTCAGACAAGAATTGTGTCTGAATGACCAAGACGATCAAGGTGACCTTTCGCAAGAAACAAAGAATCCAGGTTGAGGCCCAGTCCGGTTACAAATTTTGAAGTGCATCTGTTGAATTATTTTAACGCACAAAGCAGCTAATTCATAGTAGTTTCCGTTTACTGACCATCATAAAGGCTGCTTATGGGGATTATTGTGACATGTCCAAAAGAAAATACAGCACATACAGAATTATATATATAGGCCTTGACAGGGAAAACGACTGTTTCTTTGTGCAGGAATAGAGTGAGGCTCTGAACAGTGGAGAAAAAAAAAAAACAGGGTCAGAACATTAGGGGTGAGCAGCACTTAGGAATTTGCGTCAGATGGGTAGCTTATATGGATAGGCCAAGGTGATCGAGATGACCGTTTGGAGAAGCAGAGAATCTGGATCCGAGTCCCTGCCTGGTCACAATTTTCCAGAAGCAGCTGCTGCATTATTTCAACGCCCAAAGCAGACGAGTCACAAAAATTTCCCATTGGTTATGGATATAAAGGCTGCTAAGTCCATCATTGGTGCCTGTTCTTTCGGACATGTGTGAAAGAACAAACACCACGCATATAACTGCATAAAAATCAAAAGAATGCTGAGGGAATGTCACCTGCTTCAAGGGTTCTGTTTCAGTTTAGGTCTCTCAGTGCTCTGTGTGGTGTCACCGCCAGACACAACACTTGCTAGGTGGTAGCCTTTAAATCGGCCGCGGTCCGCTAGTATACGTATGACCCGCGTGTCGCCACTATCAGTGATTGCAGACCGAGCGCCGCCGCACGGCAGGTCTTGAGAGACGTCCTAGCACTCGCCCCAGTTGTACAGCCGACTTTGCTAGCGATGGTTCACTGACAAATTACGCTCTCATTTGCCGAGGCGATAGTTAGCATAGCCTTCAGCTACGTCATTTTCTACGACCTAGCAAGGCGCCATTATCATTTGCTATTTATCTTGTGATGCATGTACTGTCAGACCGATGTTCACCAATTATGGATTAAAGTTAAGTATTCCCGCAGCTACGTACGTTCTTTGCTACTATAACTTCCTTTACCTGTTCCAGACCTCACGCCAGCCTGCGTGAGCTTAAACGCGTGCCTTTCGGCTACCCGTCAATGTGGATTGGCTGTCTTGCCAGTCCACAACACTCTGAAAAATTCTTCTCGTAGTTTCATACCTCTTATTTCACTTTCATATTCCTGCATTTCCTCCTCTATAGCATTACGTTCATATACATTTCCCTTATAAAGTCTTTCTACTTGTTTCTTCCGGCTTTCCCTTGTTTACCTATTGCTAGCTTGCCATCTGAGATCTTCTTATTCATACAGGTGTTAGTTTTCTCCAATGGTTTCTTTAATTTTGCTATAGGCAGAATCAATCTCAGTTTTCTCCAATGGTTTCTTTAATTTTGCTATAGGCAGAATCAATCTCTTAGGTAGTCATGCTTGCATCTATAGTTGCGCATCTCTCCTGTAGCCATTCTAGATTCACTATTTTTCATGAACATTACGCCAATCTCACTTTTTATGTTTATGTATTCACTTCTGTGTGTTTCATTGACGGTGTTTTATATCTTCTTATTTCCTTAGTTGTATTTAATATTTTGTGGGTTATCCAAAGATTTCTACCGGGGCTTTTCCTACCTGGTGTGTAAGACATATGTGACATGTGAAATACCATCAGATTACACGAAAGCAGGTGATGAAAATAGCAGTGCCGAAGTATCAGAATAAAAAGTCACGGGTGGAGAATAGTTGCACGAATTGGAAGAAGCCAATATCGATGCAGGTCAGTTAGGGTCCTGTAGAAGTGTAAGAACACGTGAGGCAAATCCTCTGATATACACTGATCACCCAGAACATTAGACCACCTGGCCCGTACCTTTGGCACGGATAACAGCGGTGGCACATTGTGGCATGGAAGCAATGAGGCCTTGGTAAGTCGCTGGAGGAAGTTGGCTCCACATCTGCACACATAAGTCACCTAACTCCCGTAAATTCCGGGGAATGGGGCGATGAACTCTGACGCCACGTTCAATCACATTCCGGTTATGTTAGATCGGGTACAGATGTTTTGGAAGCCAGAACATCAATTGGAACTCGATACTGTGTTTCTCGACCCACGCCATCTCACTCCTGGCGCATTGTCTTGTTGAAAAATACCACTGCCATCGCATAACATGGTTATCGCGTAGGGGTGTACATGGCCTGCCACCAGAATAATAGCGCCTTGCGCGAGCTCCACTGGACCCGTGGAAGCCCCCTCGAATGTTCCCCAGAGCGTAATGGAGCCGCCGCTAGGTCGCATCCACCTTCAGTACAGTGGGTGGTGGTGGTTAGTGTTTAACGTCCCGTCGACAACGAGGTCATTAGAGACGGAGCGCAAGCTCGGGTTAGGGAAGGATTGGGAAGGAAATCGGCCGTGCCCTTTCAAAGGAACCATCCCGGCATTTGCCTGAAACGATTTAGGGAAATCACGGAAAACCTAAATCAGGATGGCCGGAGACGGGATTGAACCGTCGTCCTCCCGAATGCGAGTCCAGTGTGCTAACCACTGCGCCACCTCGCTGGGTACCTTCAGTACAGGCGTCAAGGAACTGTTCCCCTGGAAGACGATGGATTCGCGCCTTGCGTCGACTTGGTGAAGACGGTATCGGGATTCATCAGACCACGCAAAACTCTGCCACACCACCAACGTCCAGTGCCGACGGTCACGTGTCCATTTCAGTCGTGGTTGCCGATGTCATAAACTTAACATTGGCACAGGCATGGGTCGTCGGCTGCTTTTAGGAGCGGTCGCTGAGCTGTATGTTCAGACATAGCTATACTCTTCACAGTGTTAAAGTGTGATGTTAGTTTCGCCGCAGTTCTGTGCCTATCCTATTTTACCAGTCGACGCAGCCTACGTCGTCCGACATCTGTAATGAAGCGTGGCCGCCCAATTCCACGACGACTGGACGTGGTTTCAGCGTCGTTTGGTCGCATGTTGACATTGGTTACAGTATTCGTCGAGCACCCGACAACTCGTGCAGTTTCCGAAATGCTTGTGCCGAGTTTCCGGGCCATCATAATCTGCCCTCGGTCAAACTCAGATCGATCGCGCGCCCTCCCCACTCTACACACGGACAGCACTCTCAAAGATACTACACGCTCCGTGCGTGTGAATGACTAGCAGTCATTTCTCGCCAGGTGACGATGCTATCGCCTGGACGGGTTTATATAGATGGTCGGTGATCATAATGTTCTGGCTGATCAGTGCACCTTCCGCCACACCGTTAGGCGGCTTCCTGATAATGTATCCCTGTAGGTGCTGAAACCTCGCTGGATAACCCAACTTGGCACAAATTTTGCGTCTTTATCAGGCATTCCACTATTCTCAGAAAAAAACACTCAGATGAAATGGTGTGTCACTGCTTAGTGGCTACTGTAGCAGCAGGCGCACCGCGCCGTGGCGCAGGAACGCCGCGCCGCCCGCTGAGTGACGGGCGTGGCTGCAGCGGCTGCGGCGGTGGGTGGCCTCGGCGACGTTGATGGATGGCGCCCGCCCACGGCCGCCACAATTAACACCATTGTCGCCCGCACCTCGCGCCTCGCGCCTCGCACCTAGCAGCTAGCAGCGTCCGTTGCCGGCGCCGTCTCCTAGCAAACCTCCGGCAGGTGACACCTGTAACTACGTGCACACACAGCCACCTAAGCTTGCTGACTTATTTTCATCACAGTCACTGGAACAAACTTTTTAAAACGATACCTTAGCTTTATGAGTGTTACACCAGTAACGTTGTTGCATTACAAAGGAGGAGAAGAAAATGGAACTGATACAATTAGAACTCTGTAAATCTAATAACATTCAACATCTAAACTGATTTTATGTTGCTGAGCAACAGACACAAAATTACTTTTAAATGAACACACCACTATTTGACTGTAGTGTTATTTATTTAATTACTACCCAGGTTTGGCCTTGTATGCCACTTTCAGTTGTTTGATTTTATGTCATTAACATATATTGCAGGACATCAAGCTCAATATTGGCCATTTTTGTTTTGGTCATCAGTCTTCTGACTGGTTTGATGCAGCCCACCACAAATTCCTCTCCTGTGCTAACCTCTTCACCTCACAGTAGCACTTGCAACCTACGTCCTCAATTATTTGCTAGATGTATTCCAATCTCTATCTTCCTCTACAGTTTTTGCCCTCGACAGCTCCCTCTAGTACCATGGGACTCATTCCCTCATGTCTTAGCAGATGTCCTATCATCCTGTCCCTTCTCCTTATCAGTGTTTTCCAAATATTCCATTCCTCTCCGATTCGTAGAACCCACTCATTCCTTTCCTTATCAGTCCATCTAATTTTCAACATTCGTCTGTAGTACCACATTCTCTTCTGCTCTGGTTTTCCCACAGTCCGTGTTTCACTACAATACAATGCTGTACTCAAGACGTACGTTCTCAAATGTTTCTTCCTCATATTAAGGCTGACATTTGATATTAGTTTACTTCTCTTCGCCAGTAATACCTTTTTTGCCATCTAGTCTGCTTTTGATGTCCTCCTTGTTTCGTCCATCATTGGTTGTTTTACTGCCTCAACTTCATCTACTTCGTGAACATCAATCCTGATGTTAAGTTTCTCACTGTTCTCATTTCTACTACTTCTCATTACCTTCGTCTTTCTCCGATTTACTCTAAAACCATAATGTGTACTCATTAGACTGTTCATTCCGTTCAGCAGATCATTTAATTCTTCTTCACTTTCACTCAGGATAGCAATGTCATCAGCGAATCGTATCATTGATGTCCTTTCACCTTGTATTTTAATTCCACTCCTGAACCTGTCATTTATTTCCATCATTACTTCCTCGATGCACAGATTGAACAGTAGGGGCGAAAGGCTACATCCTTGCCTTACACCCTTTTTAATACGAGCACTTTGTTCTTGGTCGTCCACTCTTATTATTCCTCCTTGGCTCTTGTACATATTGTATATTACCCATCTATTCCTATAGCTTACCCCTACTTTTTCAGAATTTCGAACAAGTTGCACCATTTTACCCTGTCGAACGCTATTTCCAGGTCGACTAATACTATGAACGTGTATTAATCTTTCTTTAGTGTTGCATCCATTATTAACCGCAACGTCCAATTGCCTCTTTCGTGACTTTACTTTTTGTAAAGCCAAACTGATCGTCACCTCGCGCATCCTCAATTTTCTTTTTCATCCTTCTGTATATTATTCTTGTAAGCAACTTGGATGCGTGAGCTGTTCAGCTGATTGTGCGATAATTCTCGCACTTGTCAGCTCTTGCCGTATTCAGATTTTTGTGGATGATGCTTTTTCGAAAGTCAGAGGGCATGTCGCCAGAAAGATACATTCGACATACCAATGCGAATAGTCGTTTTGTTGCCGCTTCCCCTAATAGTTTTAGAAATTACGATAGAATGTTATGTATCCTTTCTGCCTTATTTTACCTTAAGTCCTCCACAGCTCTTTTAAATTCTGATTCTAATACTGGATACCCTATCTCTTCTAAATCGACTCCAGTTTCTTCATCTATCACATCAGACAAATGTACCCCCTCATAGAGGCTTTCATTGTATTTTTCCACCTATCCGCTCTTTCCTCTGCATTCAACAGTGGAATTCCTGTTGCTCTCTTAATGTTACCACCCTTGCGTTTAATGTCACCTAAGGTTGTTTTGACTTTCCTGTATGCTGGGTATGTCCTTCCGACAATCATTTCTTTTTCGATATCTTCACATTTTTCCTGCAGACATTTCGTCTTTGTTTCCCTGCACTTCGTATTTATTTCATTCCTCAGCGACTTGCATTTCTCTATTCCTGATATTCCTGTAACATTTTTGTACTTCCTCCTTTCATCAATCAACTGAAGTGTTTCTTCTGTTATCCATTGTTTCCTCGCAGTTACCGTCTTTGTACCTATGTTTTCCTTCCCAGCTTCTGTGATGGCCCTTTTTAGAGATGTCCATTCTTCTTCAACTGTACTGCCCACTGAGCTATTCCTTATTGCTGTATCTATAGCCTTAGAGAACTTCATGTATCTTGTCATTCCTTAGTACTTCCGTATCCCACTTCTTTGCATATTGATTCTTCCTGACTAATGTCTTACACTTCAGCCTACTCTTCATTTCTACTATATTGTGATCTGAGTCTACATCTACTCTTGGGTAGGCCTTACAATCCAGTATCTGATTTCGGAATCTCTGTCTGACCATGATGTTATTTAACTGAAATCTTCCCGTATCACGCCGCCTTTTGCAAGTATACCTCCTCCTCTTGTGATTCTTGAACAGGGTATTCGCTATTACTAGCTGGTTCTGTCCTTCCGACAGAACTCAATTAGTCTTTCTCCTCTCTCATTCCTTGTCCCAAGCCCATATTCTCCTGTAACCTTTTCTTCTACTCCTTCCCCTACATTTGCATTTCAGTCCTCCATGACTATTAGATTGTCATCCCCCTTTAAATACTGTATTACCCTTTCAATATCCTCTTACAATTTCTCTATCTCTTCATCTTCAGCTTGCGACGTCGGCAAGTATACCTGAACTATCGTTGTCGGTGTTCGTTTGCTGTCGATGCTGGTAAGAACGACCCTGTCACTGAACTCTTCACAGAAACACACTCTCTGCCCTACCTTCCTATTCATAACGAATCCTACTCCTGTTACACCATTTTCTACTGCTGTTGATATTACCCTATACTCATCTGACCAGTCAGAAGACTAAGACAAAAACAACAGCCAAATGACGGTGTGTTCATTTAAAAATTCAACATCTGAATCCGTACACTTACAGTCAGCAAGCCACCTTCTAGTGTGCGGCTGAGGTTACCTTAGGTAGCACCACCATTTACCTCCTGAGTTCGCGTTAAGAAAACACAGAGAGATTCTAGTCATATGTAAAGTACACCAGCAGCAAGACTCAATGATTACCTTCACTGCACGATAACAATGATGATGTCACTTATGACAGTGCCACTAAAGGGAAGTTACTAGATACCGCAACTTTTTCACCAAATGTTATAAAGTAAGAATCTACAACAAAAAGGGAAGGCAGGAAGAGTTAGTTTAACATCCCGTCGACGTCGAGGTCATTAGAAACGGAGCACAGTGTTGGAATATGTCCCTTCCAGAGGAACCACCGCAGCATTTGCCTGGAGCTATTTAGGAAAACGACGTGAAACCTTCATCGGAATGGCCGGACGCGGGTTGCAACCGTCATCCTCCCGAATGCGAATCCTGTGTGGTAACCACTGCGCCTCCTCGCTCAGCAAATCTAGAACAACTGCCAACAAGAGTAACCTAGGGGGAGATATCCTAGGTGTAGCGAAGCAGCTTAAATCACTTAATAAAGGCAAGGCCTTCGGTCCAGATTTTATACCTGTCAGGTTACTTTCGAAGTATACTAATAAATAGCTCCATACTTAACAGTCATCAGCCGCTGGGTTGTCGAAAGATCCGTACCTAAAGACTGGACAGTTGCACAGGTCACGAAGGGAAATAGAAGTAATCCGCTGAACTACAGATCCATATCACTACCGTCGATCTGCTTAGGATTATGGGAAATATACTACGTCGTCACATTATGAATTACCCCGGAGAAAACGATTTATGGACAAGATTCAGAAAATTATCGTTTTTGTGAAACATAACGATATCTCTGTTCTCACGAAGTAATCAATACTATCGACATACAATGTCAAATTGATTCAACATTTTTAGATCTCCAGAAGGCTTTTAACACTGTTCCTGATAAGTGACTTCCAATCATATTACCTGTCTGTGGAGTGTCGCTCCAGTTGTGCAACTGGATTGGTAAGTTCATGTGACAAAGGTTACAGTTCGTAGTGACTGACGCAAAGTCATCGAGTAAAGCAAAAGTAATGTCTGGGGCTCCCCAAGGAAGTGTTATAGGCCCTCTGCTGTTCCTGGTCTACATAAACGACATTGGTGACAATATGAGGTACCCTCTTAGATTGTTTACAGATGATGTTGTCATTTACCATATCCTAATGTCACCATATGATTAAAACAAATTGAAAAACGATTTAGACAAGATATCTGTATGGTGGGAAAAGTGTCAATTGACTCTAAATAATGAAAATTGTGAAGTCATCCACATGGGTACTGAAAGAAATCTGCTGAAGTTTGGTCACGGGATAAATCACACAAATCTAAAGGCTGAAAATTCAGCTAAACACTTAGGGATTACGATTACGAATAACTGAAACTACGGCGTTCACATAGGTATTGTGAGAAAAACAAACCAAAGACTGTGATGTGTTATCAGAGCACTTAGAGGTTGCAAAAGATCTACTAAAAAAAAGAAAAAAGAAACGTTATAACACGATTGCCAGCCTTTGCAGGAATACTCGCATAGCAGTACTGTTTGGGATCTGCATCAGATTGGACTGACGGACACCGAAAAAGTTCAAGGAAGGGAGGCTCTTTTTGTATCATCGCGAAATACGAGAGAGAGTGCCATGGACACGATACGTGAATTGGGGTGGTAATCATTAAAACAAACTCGTTTTTCGTCGCGGCAGGATCTTCTCGTGAAATTTCAGTCACCAGCTTTCTCCTCCGATTGCAAAAATATTCTACCACTTAGGGAGAAATAATCATCATAATAAAATGAGAGAAAACAGAGCTCTCACTGAAAGATTTAAGTGCTCGATTTTCCTACGAGCCGTTCGAGAGTGGCATGGTAGAGAAATTGCTTGAAAGTGGTTCTGCGTATCTTCCGCCAGACGCTTAAATGTGTACAGCAGAGGAATCATGTAAGTGTAGATGTAGAAGGAAATGCTAAATGGGGAAAGATATAAACACATTTTACAATATTGGGCAATGCACACAGTAGAGGAACAGTTCGGAGACGATGATTTTTCGTATGAGCATGCCACAAATACACTGCCATAAAGCAGTTTATTGTACATAGTTGTGCAGTGAACAAGATATAATATTAGGCAAATTATGCAGAAACATAAAAATGTTGTTACGTACTTCACATACAACAATACTTCCTGACAACAACTGCATTTTTTTTATCTTGCGTCACGTTCTTGGCTACTTTACATGAAAAGCACTTTACAGATTCTAATTAGCTAATTTCACCATTTCTGAGTAAATCTAATTTCTTCTGTAGGATATCGTGCCTCTTCCTTGTTTTTGAATCCAAAAAAATGGCTCTGATAACTATGGGACTTAACATCTGAGGTCATCAGTCCCCTAGAAGTTAGAACTACTTAAACTTAACTAACCTAAGGACATCACATACATCCATGCCCGAGGCAGGATTCGAACCTGCGACCGTAGCAGTCGCGCGGTTCCGGACTGAAGCGCCTAGAATCGCTCGGCCACCGCGGCCGGCGTTTTTGAGTCCGTTGGACAATGTGACCATTTATTTCCAGAGTTAATTATTATGGAGGTATGAGTTTATTCATTCTTCAGACTTTTCACAGACTTGAAGATGTTTGGCTGATGAGATTCACACGAAGCATTCAAACGGAAATGAAGGCTTTCAAATGTGTTAGTCGTTCTCCATAAGGAAGTGCAACATGCTGTCCAAACGTGAGCAGGAAAAAGTGCATCTTCTTTGTCATCACTGAAATTTTTAGTTAGTTCTTGGTCTCGTGGCTGCATGCTGACCAGGTCAGCAAAACCATCACGAACCTGTTGACAATGTAAGTAACTAAGCTCAAAGGTGTAATGAAGCCTTTGGCCTTTTTAATTGTCCTGTCCTTTGAACACCGAAGACAAACCAAGCACTTCTATTTTTCGCCACCTGAAATATTTAGAAAAAATAGTATTTCTGATAATTTAAATGGCAAAAGTTTTTTTAACGTCTGCGACGTACACAACCCTTCGTAGCGTAGATGATGTATTTAGGAATAGTGTAATTTTAGCAATAACTGTGTTCTATTGTATTTTTTAGAAACGTCAAACAGCATCCTGTATTAATTATGACCGTCTGTTATTCAGCAACAATACGGTTTTCTTAAAATAACAATTACAAAAATTGTACTGTGACAAGAATACCAGATTTCTGTCACCACTACCAACGCAGTGGCCTACCGCCTTCGCCTAACGAGCGAGAGCAGTGGCGCTTGCGTAGCGTTTTCAGTGCTATCAGAAGAGCAACACTGGATGAAATAGCCGCAGAATTCAATGTGGGACTTAAGACGAGCGTATCCCTAGGACACTACGTCGATATCCGGCGTTAATCGGCTATGGCTGCAGACGGCCGATGCGAGTGCCTTTGCTGACAGAACGACATCGCCTGCAGGGCCCTCCTGGACCCCTGACCGTGCAAATCCGTGGCCTGGTCAGATGAATCCCGAGTTCAGTTGGTAAGAACTGATGGTAGGGTTCGAGTGTGGTGCAGACCCCACGAAACCACGCACCCAAATTGTCAACAACGCACTGTGCGAGCTGGTGATGGCTCCGTAATGATGTGGGACTTGTTTTAGTGGTTTAATGGAATGGACTGTATTCTCTGGTTCACTGAAGCGATCATTGACTCTAAATAGTTATGTTCGGCTACTTGGAGACTATTTGCAGCCATTCATGGACTTCATGTCGCAAACAATGATGCGCCATGTCACCGGACCAAAATTGTTCGTGATTCGTTTGAAGAACTTTATGGACAATTCAAGCGAATGGTTTGGCTACCCAGATGGTCCGACATGAATCTCATCGAACATTTATGGGACATAATCGAGAGGTCATTTCGTGCACAAAATGCTGCACCGGCAACACTTTCACAGATATGGACGGCTATAGAGGCACCATGGCTCAGTATTTCTGCAGTGGGCTTCCAACGACTTGTTGAGTCCACGCCACGTCGAGTTACTGTACTGCGCCGGGAAGAAGGAGATCCGACACAATATTAGGAGGTACCCCATGGCTTCTGTAGCGTCGGTGTACACACTGTCCTATGCAGGTGGAGAAAAATTGTGTCACGAAATTTTAACCCTGGATAGCTGATGCCAGTAGGAACCAAAACTACTTATTTTGTGTAGGTCGACAACCCACGTCAGTAAATCGTCAGTCCGTACCCACAGTTGTCTGCTCTTGTGTTTTCAGTGTATCAAGGGCAAATTCCAACAAGGAGTTTTTTCACTGTGTGATGTGTCTACATGTAATATTGCAACAACTTATTACAAGCAAGGGTAACAGTACATCCTTCTTTTCTGAAGGAGATTTGCTAATAGCCTATTGATTATTTGTTGAAAAAAATGAAAACAAAATCGGCGATTCTCTACGGAACGCTAGATACTGTGTGTGAAATATCTTATGGAACTTAACTGCTAAGGTCATCAGTCCCTAAGCTTACACACTACTTGACCTAAATTATCCTAAGGACAAACACACACACCCCTGCCCGAGGGAGGACTCGAACCTCCGCCGGGACCACGCTAGATACTGATCGTTCATGCAAAAGGAAGACTTCATGCTACACAACCACAAAACTCAGTTTCTTTTGGCGAGATCTTGTTTAGCTGCTCGAACTACCGACAACTCATCTTCTTCTCGCTGGGGTGAACACAGCCACAAGCATTGTTCCTGTACAGCAAGCACTCTGGCAACACCATCCAAGTATGACGCTTCCTGTTTCAAGCAAATGCCTGTGGTGTTATTCGTTTCAAGGAGTTGCGAGGATTTCGCAACGGCTTCCTATTGCTGTTACATACACGTTAAAGACACAATTCCACCTTCTTCCAGAACTGATACCAGAAATGTAATTTCTTCTACACTCCAATATGAGTATTTTTCACTAGTTGACAACATTGTACCCATTATTAGTGCCTCACTTATATGTTTCACTTTTGCGTCGATTTTTAACTCTTGACAAAGCGTATTTAAATCGTATCATTCGACTATTATCCTCTCCTGATTGGCATTCACATTTCGCTGAAGTGTCCTGTACATGGGTGACCCGATAAAACAATAATTGAGAACGGCAGCAAAGCATACGTTTCAAATTAATTCCAATCCTACGAGAGTTTACCCGACGGGAAATCGGAGAAGACAATTCATCACCGATGATCCATTTAAAATAACCAAGCATAATATTACCAGAATTCTAACAGTAACAAAAACTGTTCCAGATTCTATTGATAATGAAAAATATGGTCCAATATTGTTAATAGGGATTACATTGATAATGTGTAACGCTGACAGCATATTCTTTCAGAGAATCACTTAAAAGACAAGATTTTATCTTCAGTGACAATGGCCACGAAAGCCTCCAGGCTTAAATAATATGACAAATCTGTGTGGCTTGACAGCTCGCTGGAAGCCTATCAATTGGTCGCCTTTTATACGGATTGTGTATACTTCACCAACACCTGGACACGTACTGGATAACGTGATCTACAATTTAATGTACAATCGGAAGGATATGACCTTCCTTGCAAATTTTCACATCTCTGAAAAGTAAAAACTAGGGTAATGGTAGGCTCAAGAATTCTGAGGTCCGACGTGGATTCAGTGCTGTGACCTTTCAGTTTATGGGCATGCACTTACGCCCTTACGTCCAACTAAAACCGGCGCCAGTTGGGCTTTGAGGGCCACGCCTGCTGAGTATCCTCTGTAATTCTTTTTCACCCTCTTTAGTATTCTAGCATGACATGTACACGCGCAACACTCTGGATTACAGGTATAGATATATGGGAAGGGGGACGGAGTGGGGAAATGACAAACTTCTCTCTTTCGCCCTCGGTTTAGTTCGCTTTCCCCAACTCTAGTTGCTACTTCTCCTTGGAGTAGCTCGTAAGTTGTCTTCATGAAGACGATCGCAGCCTTGTCTAGCGCCGCCCCTCCTCAGTATGTCATGTGGACGCAAAAATCTTTTGCGTCAGGGACATTCTTATCCTCTGCAGTTTGTGGCAGTTAGGTACGTTAATCATTCAGTAGCGGCGGTGAAAGAAAGTTGTCAGTCTGTCCTAACATTATCTTATGTTCAAAATAAGCTTATATGTTTTGATTTTGGTTCCTATGTTGGAAAGACTATACTCTGCCTATCTTGGTGAGCAAATCTTCTCAATAGTGTTCCTCGAAAAGAGTCACCTTCCCTCCAGGGATTTCCATTTCAGTTCCTGAAGCATTTCCGGAATACTTCCGTGTTGTTCCAACATACCGGTAACAAATCTAGCAGCCCATCTCCAAATTGCTTCAACGTCTTCCTGTAATTCGACCTGGTGCGGGTCCCAAACATTCGAGAAGTGCTCAACAAAAGGTAGCATTGGCATCCTATATGCGGTCTCCTTTAGAGATGAACCACACTTTTCCAAAATTCTCGCTATAGACCGAAGTCGACCATTCACCTTCCCTATTACAATCATTACATGCTCGTTCCATTTCATATCCCTTTGTAACGTTACGCCCAGATATTTACACGACGTGACTGTGTCAAGCAGCTCACTACTAACGCTGTATACGAACGTTACAGGTTTGTTTTCCCTACTCATCTGCATCAACCTCCACTTTTCTGCATTTAGAACTAGCTGTTGTTCATCACACCAACCATAAATTTTATCTAATTCATCTTGTATCCTCCTACAGTCATTGAACGATAACATCTCGTACACCGCACCATCACCAGAAAACAACCAAAGATGGCTACCCACCCTATCCGCCAGATCGATTAAGTATATAGACAATAATAGCAGTCCTATCGGATTTCCCTGGGGCACTCCTGACTATACCCTTGTCTCTGTCGAACACTCGCCGTCGAGGATAACGTACTGGGTTCTGTTACTTAAGACGTCTTCGAGCCTCTCACATATTAGGGAATCTTTTTCATATGCTTGCACCTTCGTTAGCAGTCCGCAGTGGGGCATCGTGTCCAATGCCTTTCGGATATCTAGAAACATGAAATCTGTGTGTTGCTCTTTATCCATATTTCGCAATATATCATGTGAGAAAGGGCAAGCTGAGTTTTGCGTGAGCGATGCTTCCTAAGACCGTGCTGATTCGTGGACAGATGCCTTTCCGTCTCAAGGAAATTTGTTATGCTAGAACTCAGAGTACTTTCAAGAATTCTGCAGTAAACCGATGTTAAGGATACTGGTCTGTAATTTTGCGGATCCGTTCTCTTTCCCTTAGATACAGAAGTCACCTGTATTTTTTCCGTTCGCTTGCGATTTTGCGCTGGGCACGAGATTCGCTATAAATCCAAACTAAAGGAAGTGGCCAATGCCGTAGAGTATGCTTTGTAAGATCGAAGTAGGATTCCATCTGGACCTAGAAACTTATTTGTTTTCAACTCTTTCAGTTGTTTCTCTACGCCAGGGATGTCATCTATACGGGAGTCTGTGCGATAGTCAAACTATGTCACAAAACTCATTATCACGTTCGCTCCCACGTCTCATGTGAGGATGGTTTTTGTGTCGATCGTCTCCTGTTTTGTTCAGTGTGTTCCAGCCAGTCTATAATGCAGAGTTCCAGTCACAAAGACCACTCACTTGTTTGGAAGTGGAGAACATGTGCGCAGCATCAACGACATACGGCTTTTTGTTCTGGATTACGAGACCACACATCTCACTACTACAACTGCTGCCATAGATTTCAGAGAACACAGATTACCATGCATACAAGAGAACTGCATTCGAATAATCGAAATATGGTAAGAGGAGAACTGGACTGAAACGCTGTATTACAAATTGATTAGAACGCACTGAAAAGTGGAGCACACGATTGATACTAAAGTCGTCCTCGCACGAGGCGTGGAAACAAACGCAACGATGAACTTTGTGATGCCATACCGTGGAATTCACGCTATGGAGTTTCCGACCCAGGTCGGCGCTTCAGTTTGGAACCGCGTGACCACTAAGGTCGCAGGTTCGAATCCTGCCGCGGGCATGGATGTGTGTGATGTCCTTAGGTTAGTTAGGTTTAAGTAGTTCTAAGTTCTAGGTGACTGATGACCACAGATGTTAAGTCACATAGTGCTCAGAGCCATTTGAACCATTTTTTTTTTTTTTATATGTTTCCGACCTCGAACGTGGAACAATGTTGCCCAAGACCACCTTCTTACGTCTCAGGCAACACCAAGTAGAGTCGTATCGGAATATATCTTTCTAAACTTCTAATGAGATATTTAGTGGTTTTGGTATTAGAATTTGCTAGCTATGGATATATGGTATTTCAAAGCATTGAAACAGCAAAGGTCTATTTTTTCTGGTACAATTTGTTATAATAAAATGACAGTAAAAGTTATGTCGATGTTCAAGTGAGCTACCAGTTCTCTCCAGAAATTTAGCTTTGCCACTAATGGTGTGGACATCCACTTAATAAAAATGAAACGCTGTCAAATGAACTTAGAAGGTATAGTGATAAACTTTTCAAAATTCAAATTCTGAACACTTCAAAGTCGCCCATATGAATAGTTTATGTAGCACATAATAGGAAGCGTGTACAGTCCATGTTCTTCCCGTGCTCACCTCCTGCAGGAGCAAAGAATGCTCCATTTGTTAAGTACAGATGTTATTATCTTGCATGCAGCTGAGATGGACATTTCTAACCATCAGTATTGTGGATTCATGGTAAGAGCGTTTATTGCTTGAGCTGTATTGGTGTAATTTTATATTACATGTTTTTTTTTTCAGCTTTGCAGTGTGTTTTCAGGGTGAGCAAGGTTAGGCGTTTGCCCGGTATGCGTCGTTGTATGATACCGTGAGGAATAGTATACCCCTTTTTTCTAGCCATCTGCAGGTATTAGTCACTTCCTATTTTATTTTCTCATTCATTAATTAGTATTACGGGGACTTGAAAGCATTTGGTGTAAATTTTCAGTTTTTGCGAATATGTATGTGGAATTGTATTCCTACGCGCTATCGTTGTAGGACTGTATCTATTCGTGAACTTTCATGCTTACTCACTGAATAAGAATTGTAATTAATCTCTAGTGTCTCCTTGATCATTTTCTTCGTGAAATCATTTCTGTATCTTACTTGATATTCATTTTGCAAGTGCTCGTTTTTCCTTAATTCATATCAGCAGCTGATGCGAGCGCTACTTTTTAGAAACTAGCTGCCTTCAGCCAAATTTGTTCTTTGCAAGCAAGGTCAGGCTGAGCTGCAGAGAACTTCGAGACACAGGTTTCAGTCCTGAATAAATCGTGAGTTGGCCCCATTTTGCGGTCCATGCTTCTTGCTATTAATTTTTAGGCAATGCAGGGGCCCTTTAAATCTGTTCAAATGGCTCTGAGCACTATGGGACTTAACATCAGAGGTCATCAGTCCCCTAGAACTTAGAACTACTTAAACCTAACCAACCTAAGGACATCACACATCCATGCCCGAGGCAGGATTCGAACCTGTGACCGCAGTGGTCGCGCGGTTCCAGACTGTAGCGGCTAGAACCGCTCGGCCACCCCGGCCGGCTGTAAATCTGTATTGCACGCATTTTCTGTACAGATCGCGTTCTTGTTCATTCATGGGTCATTTTGTACAAGAAGGAAAATATTTTCAGAGCATTAGTACCGAAGTTATAGCTTCTATGCCCTCCTAAGGTTTTATATTCTCACCATTGTTGGAAACTTTCCTTTTCAAACTTATTTCCAAAACATTTTACCTAGGATGAAAGGGAATATTTTTTAGAGTTATGTTTTCCACAATTGAACACATTGGCGTGTTTACGATGTTCTTCGGGATTTTCTCCGTCCATCTCCGACGGTCGGTAACAAAGTTCAAGCGTTTCCAATCTCGAAAACAAGGTCTGTACGTGTAAGTTACATGTATGTAAGAATCCCCCCCCCCTCCCTCCATGAACCATGGGTGAACCATGGACCTTGCCGTTGGTAGGGAGGCCTGCGTGCCTCAGCGATACAGATAGCCGTACCGTAGGTGCAACCACAACGGAGGGATATCTGTTGAGAGGCCAGACAAACGTGTGGTTCCTAAATGGGGGCAGCAGTCTTTTCAAGCATCTACAGCTACATGGTTACTCTGCAATGCACACTTAAGTGCCTGGCAGACGGTTCATCGGTCCTTTGTCTTACTACCACTCTACCATTCCACTCTCGAATGGCGCGTGGGAAAAAGTAACATCTAAATCTTTCCGTTCGAGCTCTGATTTCTCTTATTTTATTACGATGATCATTTCTCCCTACGTAGGTGGGTGTCAACAAATTATTTACGCATTCGGAAGAGAAAGTTGGTGATTGAAACTTCGTAAATAGGTCTCGCCGGAAAGAAAACCGCCCTTTGTTTCAGTGACTGCCACCCCAACTCGTTATCAAATCAGTGATACTCTCACCCCTATTGCGCTATAACATGAAACGAGCTGTCCTTCTTTGCACTTTTTCGATGTCCTCCGTCAATCCTACCTGGTAAGGATCTCATACCGCGCAGCAATATTCCAGCAGAGGACGGATAAGTATGATGTAGGCTGTCTCTTTAGTGGGTTTGTCGCATCTGTCGCATCTGTTCTGCCAACAGTGCGTAGTCTTTGTTTCGCCTTCCCCACAATATTGTCTATGTATTCTTTCCAATTTAATTTGCTCGTAATTGTAATTCGTAGGTATTTGGTCGAATTGACAGCCCTTAGATTTGTGCGATTTATCGTATACCCAAAATTTATCGGATTTCTTTTGGTACCCATGTGGATGACCTCGCACTTTTCTTTGTTTAGTGCTAATTGCCACTTTTCGCACCATACAGAAATTCTCTAGGTCATTTTGTAATTGGAATTGATCATCTGATGATTTTACTAGACGGTAAATTACAGAGTCATATGCAGACAATCTAAGGGGGCTGCTCAGATTATCACCTAGATCATTTATATAAATCCGGAATAGCAGGGGGCCTATGACACTACCGTGCGGAACGCAAGATATCACTCCTGTTCTACTAGATGATTTACCGTCTCTCACTAAGAACTGTGACCTCTCTGAGAGGAAATCACGAATCCAGTTACACAACTGAGACGTTACTCCATATGCACCCAGTCTGATTAATAGTCGCTTGTGAGGAACGGAATTAAAAGCCTTCTGGATATCTAGGAATATGGAATCAATCAGACATCCCTTGGCGACAGCACTCATTACTTCATGGGAATAAAGAGCTAGCTGTGTTGCACAAGAACGATATATTCTGAATTCGCGTTGGTTATGTATCAATAAGTCGTTTTCTTCAAGGTGATTCATAATGCTCGAGTACAGTATATGCTCCAAAATCCTACTGCAAATTGAGGTCAGTGACATGGGTCAGTAACTCAATGGGTTACTCCTACTTCCTTTCTTGAATATTGATGTGACCTTTGCTACTTTCAAGACTTTAGGAACAAACCTTTCGTCAAGTGAGCGGTTGTATATGATTGCTAAGAAAGGCGCTATTGTATCTGCATACTCTGAGAGGAACCTGATTTGTATACCATCTGGACCGGAAGACTTGCCTTTCTTAAGTGGATTGAGTTGTTTCGCAACACCTAAGATATCTACTTTTATGTCACTCATGCTAACAGCTGTTCTGGCTTCGAATTCTGGAATATTTACTTCTGAATTACAGAAAACTGTATTTAGTAACTCCACTTTAGTGGCACCATCATCGGTAGCATTTCTATCGCTATCGCGCACTGACGGTATTGACTGTTTTTTACCACTGGTGTACTTTACACACGACCAGAATCTCTTTGGGTTTTCTACCATATTTTGAGACAATATTTCATGGTGGAAACTATTAAAAGCATCTCGCATTGACGTCCGCACTAAATTTCGAGCTTCAGTGAAACTTAGACAGTCTTGGGGATTTTGCGTTCTTCTGAATTTGGCATGCTTTTTTCGTTGCTTCTGCAACAATGTTCTGACGTGTTTTGTGTACCATGGTGGATTAGCCCCGTCACTTATTAACTTATGCGGTATGAATCTACCTATTGCTGTCGAAACTGTATCTTTGAATTTGAGCCATATCTGATCTACACTTACATAATTAGCTTGGAAGGAATGGAGACTCTCTCTTAGGAGGGCATCAAGCGATTTTTTATCTGCTGTTTTAAGTAGATATATTTTGCGTTTATTTGTAGTGGTTTTGGTTGATATGGTTTTGAACCTCGCTATAATGACCTTGTGTTCACTAATTCCTGTATCCGTCATGACGCTCTCTATTACATCAGGATTATTTGTGACTAACAGGTCAAGAGTGTTTTCGCAACCATTTACAATTCGTGTGGGCTCATGAACTAATTGTTCAAAGTAATCCTCAGAGAAAGCATTTAGTACAATTTCGGAAGATGTTTTCTGTCTACCACCGGCTTTGAACATGTATTTTCGCCAACAAATCGAGGGTAGATTGAGGTCTCCACCAATTATAACTGTATGAGTGGGGTACTTATTTGTAATGAGATTCAAGTTTTCTTTGAAGCGTTCAGCTATTATATCATCTGAGTCGGGGGGTCGGTAGAAGGAGCCAGTTACTATTTTGGTACGGCTGTTGAGTATAATCTCTACCCATAGTAATTCGCAGCAACTATCTATTTCAACTCCACTACAAGATAAACTACTACTAACAGACACAGACACACCACCACCCACTTTATTTAATCTATCCTTTCTGAACACGGATTGCGCCTCAGTAAAAATTTTGGCAGAATTTATCTCCAGTTTTAGCCAGCTTTCTGTTCCTTTAACGATTTTAGCTTCAGTGCTTTCTATCAGCTCTTGACGCTCTGGTATTTTTCCAACACAGCTACGACAATTTACAACTACAATACCGACAATGGCTTGGTCGATTCTCGTCGTTTCTTTGCCCTGTACCCTTTGAGTCTGGAGCAGTTTTTGATCGTTCTCAAGGCTGTCTAATCTAACAAAACGCCCAGTCCACGCCACATAGCCCCTGCTACCAGTATAGCCGCCTCCTGTGTGTAGTGGACACCCAACCTATTTAGCGGAACCCGAAACCCCACCATCCTATGGAGCAAGTCGAGGAATCTGCAGCCTACACGGTAGCACTACCGTCTGAGCCTCTGATTCAGACCCTCCACTCGGCTCTGTACCAAATGTCCCAAAACGGTCCTGTCGACGATGCTGCAGATGGTGAGCTCTGCCTTCATTTCGCTAGCAAGACTGGAAGTGTTCACCAACTCAGATAGCCGCCGAAAACCAGAGGGAATCTCTTCCGATCCATAGCGACACGCACCATTAGTGCTGACATGAACCACCACCTGCAGTTGGCTGCACCCTGTACCCTTCATGGCATCGGGAAGGACGCTTTCCACATCTTGGATGCCTCCCGCCGATATGCACACAGAGTGCACATTGGCTTTCTTCCCGTCCTTAGCTGCAGTATCACTAAGGGGCTCCATCATCCGCCTAACACTGGAGCTCCCAATGACAAGTAATCCCACCCTCTGCGCTTGTCCGAACCTCTCAGGAAGCAGCCTTTTCAGTAGTTGCAGTGCAAACAGTCTGGATGGTTGACTGATCTGACCTTGTAACACAAACCAAAACGGCCTTGCTGTG
Source organism: Schistocerca serialis cubense (assembly GCF_023864345.2). Lineage (NCBI taxonomy): Eukaryota > Metazoa > Arthropoda > Insecta > Orthoptera > Acrididae > Schistocerca > Schistocerca serialis. Next base: position 381,899,532 of record NC_064639.1, read on the forward strand.
ATGGTACTGCGAACGGCCCGAGGGCATGAATCTTTACTGTATGGTTAAATTGTAATGGCGTCCTCCTGCGAAAAATATTCCGGAGATAAAATAGTCCCCCATTCGGCTCTCCGGGTGGGGATTACTTAGGAGGACGTTGTCATCAAGAGAAACAAAACTGGCGTTCTACAGATCGGAGGGCGGAATGTCAGATAGGTTGGATATAGTGGGAATTAGTGAAGTTCGGTGGCAGGAGGAACAAGACTTTTGGTCAGGTGAATACAGGGTTATAAATACAAAATCAAATAGGGGTAATGCAGGAGTAGGTTTAATAATGAATAAAAAAATAGGAGTACGGGTAAGCTACTACAAACAGCATAGTGAACGCATTATTGTGGCCAAGATAGACACGAAGCTCACGTCTACTACAGTAGTACAAGTTTATATGCCAACTAGCTTTGCAGATGACAAAAAAATTGATGAAATGTATGAGGAGATAAAAAAAATTATTCAGGGAGTTACGGGAGACGAAAATTTAAGTCATGGGTGCGAGAGTAGGAAAAGGGAGAGAAGGAAACATAGTAGGTGAATACGGATTGGGGCTAAGAAATGAAAGAGGAAGCCGCCTGGTAGAATTTTGCGCAGAGCATAACTTCATCATAGCTAACGCTTGGTTCAAGAATCATGAAAGAAGGTTGTATACACGGAAGAACCCTGGAGATACTAAAAGGTATCAGATAGATTATATAATGGTAAGACAGAGATTTAGGAACCAGGTTTTAAATTGGTAGAAATTTCCAGGGGCAGATGTGGACTCTGACCACAATCTATTGGTTATGAACTGTAGATTAAAATTGAAGAAACTGCAAAAAGGTGGGAATTTAAGGAGATAGGACCTGGACAAACTGAAAGAACCACAGGGTTTACAGAGTTTCAGGGAGAGCATAAGGGAACAATCGACAGGAATGGGGGAAAGAAATACAGTAGAAGAAGAATGGGTAGCTTCGAAGGATGAAATAGCGAAGGCAGCAGAGGGTCAAATAGGTAAAAAGCCGATGGCTAGTAGAAACCCTTGGGTAACATAAGAAATATTGAATTTAATTGATGAAAGGAGAAAATATAAAAATGCAGTAAATGAAGCAGGCAAAAAGGAAAACAAACGTCTCAAAAATGTTATCAACAGGAAGTGCAATATGGCTAAGCATGGATGGCTAGAGGACAAATGTAAGGATGTAGAGGCTTATCTCACTAGGAGTAAGATAGATACTGCCTACAGGAAAATTAGAGAGACCTTTGGAGAAAGGAGAACCATTTGCATGAATATCAAGAGCTTTGATGGAAACCCAGTTCTAAGCAAAGAAGGGAAAGCAGAAAGGTGGAAGGAGTATATAGAGGGTCTATACAAGGGCGACGTCTTGAGGACAATATTATGGGAATGGAAGAGGATGTAGATGAAGATGAAATGGGAGATATGATACTGCGTGAAGAGTTTGACAGAGCACTTGAAGACCTGAGTCGAAACAAGGCCCCCGGAGTAGACAACATTCCATTAGAACTACTGACAGCCTTGGGAGAGCCAGTCCTGACAAAACTCTACCATCTGGTGAGCAAGATGTATGAGACCCGCGAAATACCCTCAGACTTCAAGAAGAATATAATAATTCCAATCCCAAAGAAAGCAGGTGTTGACAGATGTGAAAATTACCGAACTATCAGTTTAATAAGTCACAGCTGCAAAATACTAACGCGAATTCTTTACAGACGAATTGAAAAACTGGTAGAAGCCGACCTCGGGGAAGATCAGTTTGGATTCCGTAGAAATGTTGGAACACGTGAGGCAATACTGACCCTACGACTTATCTTAGAAGAAAGATTAAGGAAAGGCAAACCTACGGTTCTAGCATTTGTAGACTTAGAGAAAGCTTTTGAAAATGTTGACTGGAATACTCTCTTTCAAATTCTGAAGGTGGCAGGGGTAAAATACAGGGAGCGAAAGGCTATTTACAATTTGTACAGAAAGCTGATGGCAGTTATAAAAGTCGAGGGGTATGAAAGGGAAGCAGTGGTTGGGAAGGGAGTGAGACAGGGTTGTAGACTATCCCCGATGATATTCAATTTGTATATTGAGCAAGCAACAAAGGAAACAAAAGAAAAGTTCGAAGTAGGTATTAAAATCCGTGGAGAAGAAATAAAAACTTCGAGGTTCGCCGATGACATTGTAATTCTGTCAGAGACAGCAAAGGACTTAGAAGAGCAGCTGAATGGAATTGACTATGTGTTGAAAGGAGGGTATAAGATGAACATCAACAAAAGTAAAATGAGGATAATGGAATGTAGTCGAATTAAATCGGGTGATGCTCAGGGAATTAGATTAGGAAATGAGACACTTAAAGTAGTAAAGGAGTTTTGCTATTTCGGGAGCAAAATAACTAATGATGTTCGAAGTAGAGAGGATATAAAATGTAGACTGGCAATGGCAAGGAAAGCGTTTCTGAAGAAGAAAAAATTGTTAACATCGAGTATAGATTTAAATGTCAGGAAGTCGTTTCTGAAAGTATTTGTAGGGAGTGTAGCCATGTATGGAAGTGAAACATGGACGATAAATAGTTTAGATAAGAAGAGAGTATAAGATTTCGAAATGTGGTGCTAGAGAAGAATGCTGAAGATTAGATGGGTAGATCACATAACTAATGAGGAGGTATTGAATAAAACTGGGGATAAGAGGAGCTTGTTGCACTAGAAGAAGGGATCAGCTGGTAGGACATGTTCTGAGACATCGAAGGATCACCAATTTAGTATTGGAGGGCAGCGCGGAGGGTAAAAATAGTAGAGGGAGACCAAGAGATGAATACACTAAACAGATTCAGAAGAATGTAGGCTGCAGTAGGTACTTGGAGATGAAGAAGATTGCACAGGATAGAGTAGCATGGAGAGCTGCATCAAAACAGTCTCAGAACTGAAGATCACAACAACAACAAGGAATAATTAATATTTGTCATGTTGGAAATAATTGTGGTAGCAGGGAATTTCTGCACCAAAGTATTGTTGGCAAGAGAGACCGAAAATGGTTCAAATGGCTCTGAGCACTACAGGACTTAACTTCTAAGGTCATCAGTCCCCTAGAGCTTAGAACTACTTAAACCTAACTAAACTAAGGACATCACACACATCCATGCCCATGGCAGGATTCGAACCTGCGACCGTAGCGGTCGCGCGGTTCCAGAATGTAGAACCGCTCGGTCACCCCGGCCGACAGAGAGACCGCACATTGATATAATTTTAAAAAGGGCGGGTGAGACCACATAGGGATACATTTTAAGAAAAGAGCGGGAAAGACCGCGCATTGATACATTTTGTAATGTTAGCAGGGATTTTCTGCACCAGAAAGCATTGTTGGCAGGAGAGACCGCACTTTAGCGTCCGTAGGAAGTCAGTAGTAAGCAAGAAGTGAAGCGAGTCGGTAGCAGGTCTGAAGCGAGAGGTTGAGAGGAGCGGTGTGCCTGCCAACCACCAGCTATGATTTACAAGAGATTGTAAACGGATGTACAGAGACATCAGCTAACTATTATCATAGGAGGAACTAATATTATTGAATTATTTTTTTGAGAAACTCAAGACTACTGAAGGTATGTTTGCGCATTGCTAGTTGTAAGATTATTGTAAAAAGTATGTCCCATTTGAACGTTTGTAAAATCATTTCATTCAGAATATAATTAATTTTTGCCAGCAATATTACATTACTGATTATAATCCATCGCAAAAACCATCAACGTAAAACTTTGCAAAATTTTATTGTTGTCAAGAAAAAGTTTAACTATGAAATACGTAACTTCAGTCAAATTAATTAAAGAATAACGTCAGCTTTGGTAATAAATACAGCCACTTATTATGACAGCCCACCAGCAGCTAATAGAGTATAGTAAAACAGAGTAAGTATATTAATGTCGCAGTTCGATGTATCAGTCGGATGGCGATCCAGTAACAGTAAAAAAGGTAAGGAAGAGTTTTGGGTTATTGCAGGTAACGACTGAGGGCCACGACGACGACACATTCTATGTTTCGTCGAAATAATCAGCAAAACACTTTTAATAAGCAGCATTTAAATTTGTATGCGAAGATTGAGAAAGAGAATTAATTTCAAAGGGAAGATTTCATTTGTTACTATTAAGCAAGAGATAGGAATCCTAAGGGAAGGTGTCATAGGATATTGTAAAAGGGAAGGTTGCGTAACAAATGAGATATAGAGGAGCCGGGAATGTTTCATCTGGGACAATCTCACCCAAGGTGGCAACACATTAAAGAGGCGAGGTCAACTGGAGAAAGGTGCTTTTTGTGTCCCGCGCCGAGTTACAGAATGATGTCCTAAAAGATTTAGTTCTGCAGTGAGGAAATTAGCGAAGCAGGGGGCGGTAGTTGGATTTATGTCAAAGAAACAATGTGAGGGACATACATCTCTGAGCCATCCTAAAATACAAAGAAACTGGACACCATGAAAACTGTAGCTCTCAGGTGGTCGGCAAGCTGTAGCCAGCGAACTAAATTACTTTTTTCTCTTAATTCTTTTGCCATGGCTAAAGAAGACTAAGAAAGGACCACTGATAAGTTGCTGTAGTGTGACGTCAATATGAGGTAGCGTTTGAGTTGCTTTTTTCAAGTATAGAGGAATGGAAAACGAACTCTTTGTGTTTGAGGTTTTGCCAGTTTCTGGCGTGAGATTGTTAACAACGGAGCAATTAAATGTAACCTTTTAAGTATTGGTAGACGAATTTTGTTAAGTGTGAAATATGGAGTCCTCGTGCTAACTTCTAAAAACAAGGAATTGGGCGTCGGACGTGGAATCAAAAGGGAATCTGTTTTCTGAGGTGGTACGATACGGTTGGCGTCACTCTCAGCCGGGACAGCAGACTTCAAAGGCATCCTCCTCTGCAGCAGAAACAAGCGGAACAGAAAGATCTAGTTTACAGCAGAGCAGTTCCAGGTTCGCGTCTGATGACGGCCAGCCGTGCCATCAACAGTCTGCCCATGTTGCGTCAGCGAGTAGGGTGGGAGTCATTTCCAGCACCACCACGTCAGGATGAATGTAGATTGAGAATTCAACGTCGTCTTCAGTTTAAGCTTCCCATGTTCGACAGTACTATCACAGTGGCATGGATAACATCAGTTTTTCTTTTGAGCCACGAAGTCACTGTTATTGATCCGTAGGCAGGCTGTAGGAAATTTGTTAGGAAAGGGAGATAGATGATGTGTAGCAAATTCCTGTTCCCCACCAATTAACTTTGCCAACAGTTATTTGAATTACCCCAAGTTCATCTTAAGCAGTGTTTGATTGTGTACCAAGTAATTTCATGCTATGTCTTTTTTGCCTTTTGTGCACTTGAATTTGTGTAATAAATTCAGAATTCTCCAAATTATGCTTTGATTAAAGTACTTAGCAACCACCCAACCATTCTTGATATTTTTAAATAAAAGAATTGCAATACACCAACTTAAGTTTCACTGCAAGTGAAAAAAATTTCTGAGGGTTAATTTAATAAGTTGTGCTCATTAACTCCCGCACTGATTCTTAATGGTAGATCTGTCTCAAAAATAATTCCAATAACCCGAGGGTTCACAGGGTTTTTGGACAAGTGGAAGGAATATTTTTAGGAGTTTCTGAATGCTAGATATCCTGCCTGTGTCTTTCAAGTGGAAGGAATATGCTGAGGAGTTTCTGGATGCTGCCGCTCGGGGTAGCCCTACGGTCTACGGCGTCTTGTCACGGTTCGCGTGGCTCCCCCCGTCGGAGGTTCGAGTCCTCCCTCGGGCATGGGTGTGTGTGTCGTCCTTAGCGTAAGTTAGTTTAAGTTGGATTAAATAGTGTGTAAGCTTAGGGACCGATGACCTCAGCAGTTTGGTCCCATAAGACCTTACCACAAATTTCCAAATTTTTTTTCTGGATTCTGAAGATCCTGAAAGTGTCTTCCCAGAAGGAAGAGGTGCAGATGGCGTAGAGGAAAAAGAAACTGAAGTGGCTCAACAGGACACAGAAAGAGCAATTACGGAAGTGCAGTATGATAAAGTGCTCGGAGAAGATAGGATAATGGCAGAGATGTTGAAGGCAGGAAACTCTTGAGAGAGAGAGGTACAATCTCACAAGTAAAGTATACCGAAAGGAGGAGATCCCAGAAGAGTGGAAGTCTGCTATGCTATTCAATTGGACAAAAGGAACTGCGAAAGGTATTGTATTAACTAAAGAGGTATTTCTTTGCTAAGGGTTACATAAAATTTGCTATCTTTAGTGATTCTTGAAACACTGAAGCCTTTACTGATGACGTTGTTGGACAGTACAAGACAGTTCTTTGGGCAGGAAGATCAATGGTGGATAAAATTTTCGCCATGAGGCAATCCTGGGAGAGGCACTGGGAATTCAGCCATAGGTTTCTGGTAGCATTTATATATTTCCCTTAGGCTTATGATATTATACACACGTTAAGTATGTACAACTTCTTGAGGGACAATGGTATACCAAATATAATGATACTGAAGCTGGTTGGCTCCTGCACTGGTTACAATGAGATTCTCTGCAGAAGAAAAAGGTCTGCTTAAGATTACAATAACTTCCTTATTCTAGTTAATTTACGGTCATTAGCTTGGATCACACAGTTTCCCATTTTGTCGGCCCCCGGCTGCTGACAGCACGCCCTGCTGCAGCATTGTCGGATTCTTAGACTCCCCGGTCAGGAAAGTTGTGGCCAATAGCTACTGCTGCGAAAATGCAGAAGTCTTCTGCTGCTACCCTGGAAGCTCACGTCGTACAGCCGGGAAGGCAGCAAAGGGTTGAGCTGCCCTGTTACCCAGATGCTTAGGTGTTAGGCAGCTTAGGCAGCTGTTCGTGTCCCAGTGATGGTACATGCATCTGCATCACTGACTGTTCCAGTGCTCAGCGGCTGGTTTGGATGGGCTTCAATGCTGTTGAGCCCTGCCGACAGCGTGGTAGTTGCAACGTTTGTCTGTCACGCCAAATTATCTGAGATAGATGCAATGACTGACTGCCGTAACGTGCAGCAGGTCACGTTTTAGCATTTACCAGTGACTGGCCTGGAAGGCTGTGACGCAGAAGAGGTTAGGGTTGACTCAGGTATGGATTGCTGAGTGGCACTTCGCTGATTCCAGTGTCGCCTGATCACTGTCATCGTGTTCTATCTCAGCTACCACACAGGTTCAGAAAACGTGCAAAAAATTCTCACTTATTGGAACTTCTGCGTAGGCTGACCCCGCTGCAGAAGATCCATGATTCTGGCAACTGTCCTCTGTTTGCTAACTACCTGTGTCTTCAGCATTACTTCCGACTTCAGTTATAATGGTGTCAATTCTGGTAGGCTCCTGCACCGTTGGTAACAATGGAAGTTCTAGGATTGCTAGTCGTGGGTCAGGATTCTCCTCTTAAGAAATTTGAGGTGTGCAAGTGAAGAAGTAATTTCTTTAATGCACTAGTTTGGAGTTGCTTCTAAGGACTGTGGGCATAATGAATATCGCGCCATTTTCCAGTGTAACCTCCAGCTCCTGATGCTGCTGCTGTAGCGTCGCCAGATTCTCAGATTCCCTGATCAAGGTAAGTGCGATCAACAGTTGTTGCTGTGAGAATGTCTGTCTGCGTCAAACTCCACTGTCCAGAGCGAAGAAGTCTTCTCTTAGTATCTCAATGGTGGGAAGGATGACTGGACTCTCAAGCCCTGCGATGGTGGCAGAGTGCAAGGCTGCCCTGGCACCCAAATACTCAGATGCTAGGCAATAATTTGTGTCCCGGTCTTCACCACCACCACAGCGCTGGGCAGCACTGTCTTGACGTCACATAACTGCCAGGCTGTTCGAGGGATGATGGGCTGGTTTGCGCAGCTTAAATGTTGTTGCTCCACGTTAAATTTGGGGTAGTCGGGGCTTTTGCTTGTAACACTAAATTATCTAGAATAGAAACAATGACCAGCTGGCGTAGCTGACAATGGTGACTGGCATGGTTTGGTCACACTGAAGGCGGTGATGCGAAAGAGGTGTTGGCCCACTCAGCACACGTGTCTCTGGCGTTTGGCAGGCAGCGCAGACAATAGCCAAGGTGAAATACCAAGGGGAGCTGGCCAAGGAATGAAGCATCAGAACAGGCAGAAGACAAGGTGATGTCATTTCACCACTACTTTTTAATTCGATCCTGGAGACAGTAATTCAGGAGACGAAAATACAAGGCAAGGGGGCGAAGATAAATGTAAGAAACCACTTATTGGGATATGCAGCTAGAGCGGAACATTCTGAAGAGAATGCAAAAATGTTAGGCGACTTAGCAAACAATGCCAGGATGACTGGACTGTTGACTAATGCAGAGAAGTCTGAAATGGTAGAAGTATCTAGAGAAGTCTCTCATAATGCCACATATGGATCATAGCCAGAACGGAAAATTTTAAGTACCTTGCCACTTGGTTCAACAGGTGCAATAACTTAAAACAAGAAATAAGCAATGTACTGTCAATGAATCTAATACTTTTGTCAGTATGGAGAACATAGAGTTAACACTGCAGTTGTTGTTCGACGCTGGTGTGCACACATTGTGTGAATTTCTTTATTTTTTTGGTCATGTCTTGTGGCTGGCTTGATGCAGCCCTTTGCTATCTACATCCTCAATTTTTTGCTGGATGTATTCCAATCTCTGTCTTCCTCCACAGTTTTTGCCTTCCCTGACGTCTTAACAGATGTCCTATCATCCTGTCCCTTCTCCTTGTCAGTGCTTTCCTCGTATTCCTTTCTTCTCCGATTCTGCGCAGAATCTCCCCTTTCCTTGCCTTATGAGTCCAGTCCACCTAATTTTCAACATTAGCCTTTACCACCACATCTCAACTGCTTCGATTGTCTTCTGCTGCGGGTTTCTCACAGTCCATATTTCACTACTATACTCGTACAATGCTGTGCTCCAGACGTACACTCTCAGAAATTTATTCCTCAAATTCACGCCTATGTTTGATCCTAGTAGACTTCTCTTCGCCAGGAATGTCCTTCTTGCCAGTTATAGTCTGCTTTTGTTGTCCTCCTTGCTCCGTCCGTCATTCGTTATTTTGCTGTCTAAGTAGTAGAATTCCTCATCTTCATATACTTCATGACCGTCAATCCTGATAGGCTTCTCGTTCTTCTCATTTCTGTTACTTCTCATTACTTCCGTCTTTCCATACAAAAGATCACGTAATTCCTCTTCACTTTCAGTCAGGATAGCAATGTCATCAGCGAATCGTATCACTGATATTATTTCACGTTGAATTTTAATTCCACTCCTGAACCATTCTTTTATTCCCATCATTGCTTCCTCGATGTACAGATTGAACAGTAGGGGCGAAAAACTACATTCCTGTCTTATACCCTTTCAATCCAAGCACTTCGTTCTTGGTCGTTCAGTCTTATTATTACCACTTGGCTCTTGTACATATCGTGTATTGCCCGTCTCTCCTTATAACTTACCCCTATTTATCTCAGAAATTCGAACACTTTGCACCATTTTACATTGTTGAACGCTTTTTCCATGTCGACAAATACTATGAAAGTGTCTTGATTTTTTTTTAGTTTTGCTTCCAGTATCAACCGCAACGTCAGAATTGCCTCTCGGATGTCTTTACATCTACATGCACATCTACATTTATATCCAACAAGCCACCCAACTGTGTGTGACGGAGGGCACTTTGAATGCCACATGTCATTACCTCCCTTTCCTGTTCCAGTCGCGTATGGTTCACGGGAAGAACGACTGGAGGTATATGTAGGGGGAAGTAATATATTCGATACGTCATTCAGAAACGTACCCTCTCGAAACCTGGACAGCAAGCTACACCGCGATGCAGAGTCTGCCACTTGAATTTGCTAAACATCTCCGTAACGCTATCACGCTTACCAAATAACCCTGTGACGAAATGCGTCGCTCTTCTTTGGATCTTCTCTATCTCCTCTGTCAACCCGACATGGTACGGATCCCACACTGATGAGCAATACTCAAGTATAGGTCGAACGAGTGTTTTGTAAGCCAACCCCTTTGTAGATGGACTACATTTTCTAAGGACTCTCCCAATGAATCTCAACCTGGCACCCACCTTACCAGCAATTAATTTTATATGATCATTCCACTTCAAATTTACCTTTGTTAAAGTCAAACTGATCGTCGTTTAACACATACTCATTTTTCTTTTCCATTCTTTTGTTATTATCCTCATTAGCAACTTGGATGCATGAGCTGTTATTCTGATTGTGCAATAATTCTGGCACTTTTAGCTCTTGCAGTCTTCGGAATTGTGTGGATTACATTTTTCCGTATGTCAGATGGTATGGACTGATACCTTCTACTTACCAACGTGAATAGTCGTTTTGTTGCCACTTCCCTCCAATGATTTTAGAAATTCGGATGGAATTGTCGTCTATCCATTCCGCCTCATTTGATCTAAGTCCTCCAAAGCTCTCTTAAATTCTGATTCTAATACTGGATCCCCTATCTCTTCCAAATCGACTCCTGGCTCTTTTTCTATCACATCAGACCAATCTTCCATCTCATAGAGGCTTTCAATGTACTCTCTCCACCTATTCGCTCTCTCCTCTGCATTTAACAGTCGAATTCCCGTTGCAGTCTTAATGCGAACATCCTTGCTCTTAAAGTCACCGAAGGTTGTGTTGACTTTGTTAATGCTGAGTCCGTCCTTCCGACAATCATTTCTTTCTCGATTTATTCACATTTTTCGTGCAGCCATTTCGTCTTAGCCTCCTTACACTTCCTATTTATTTCATTTCTCAGCGACTTTTATTTCTGTAATCCTGAATTTCCCTGAACGTTTATGCACTCCCTCCTTTCATCAATCAGCTGAAGTATTTCTTCTGCTACCCATAGTTTATTCACAGTTAACTTCTTTGTGCCTATCAGGAAACCGGCATCACGAGAGGAGGAGGGCGCAGCATGACGTCAGACTAAAGGAGACTATCAACGTAAAGTTTTTCCGAGAAGAACATTCCGATTACAAGTGAATATATCGGTTTTAAGTGTGGAAGAGGCAGGTATAAGCTACCCATGACAGGAATCCAAGACCACGGGTGCATCCTCAATAAATAGAAACAGAAATGCAAAAGGCTACTGAATACACATGGTACCTGTCATAATGCACTGAGGGTTGAATATTACCAATCAGTTTGCTTAGGGGCCTGATGACACTAATGCAGTGTAGTCAGTGTTCGCATAATCAGTACATTTTATAAAAGTACTGCTGTTGGTATTCCTTATTTCTTCCATTCTATGACGAGCCACAGTCCCACTTCAGCTTCAATGTTGGATGAACTAAATATTAAGAGAATAGTCGATGGGTATTGACTTGTCAGTACCAACGTTATTTCTTCGATTTACGTAGAGTCTGTTGAAGGAAAAAACCACCGTAATACTTTCGTCGAAAAAGCAGATGCTATGAACTTAATATGTACTTTCTGCCATCGTTGATGGCGGTACTTACCGAATAAGAAACAGTTTTTAATGAATTCATCATGGCTACTTTATGGATTGCGCACCCAAAGCAAGGCAATAAAATTATTCGTGGTTATAGTCACTGAATAAGGATAACACGAAAACATCGCACGACGCTTGTTTAATGACTCCAAAGTATACTTAAACGGATTCTTGAAATTAATGCATCAGAAAAAAGACAATATATCGAGAAGGACTGCCTAACGACGCAACATCTGCTCTCCGAGAGAAAGTTTTGCTCCCAGTCTCTACTGCGCAATATTCTGACAGCTACCACCAATTTTAATGAGCAACTACCTAACTGATAAGAACTGTGGATATGCAGCTGCTCTGTTTGTTTGGGCGCCGTGCTCACAACATTTCAAACTAAGTCTGATGCTGTTGTCCCGGCAGTAAGCACATCCTCATCAAAGGTATCCAACACGCCTGCGTAAAGTGCATCTGATCACTAGATGGTACGAGATGCAGATCACCAGTAGAAAAGGAGGCGAGGAGTAATGCGTTGTCAGTAGCGCAGCAGTAACAGCAGAGTGGACTGGAGGGCTCTGTGACATCGAACGTGGAGTAATCATTGTATGTCATCTGAACAACAAATCCGTCAGGGACTTTCAGCCCTTCGACTGCTAGTGATGTGATTGTGAAGTGTAAACGCGAAGGAACAACCAGAGCTGAAGGAAGATTAGGCAGACGGAGACGCCCTGCTAAACCCGCAGGACAGGACAGGTAGTTATATTGTGGAAAGGGCCAAAATAAGCGGCTGTCAGATACACTCGAACATATAACTTTATTTATTTGACCAAACATTACAGGAGCCAAGAAACTTTTTAAAAACAAACACAGCATTAATTTTTGGAACTTAATAACCTGCTGAATACGCCGTACAATCTCATGCCTTAAGGGCAAGACCATTTTAATTTAAAATCGGCTCAATGCCAATAACTTAAGACTCAAACAAAAATCAGAAATTTAAAAGGCGGAAGGTCTTATCTTAAATCAATTCTTTCAATTAGGCTGAAGGCCCAAACAATTTGACACCTTAAGAGCAAAACAACTTTTATTTAAAAATCGGCTGAAGGCCCATCACTTAAGACTCAAACCAAAATAAATTTTTAAAAGGCCAAAGGCTGAAGGCCCAAACAATCTTACGCCTTAAGGGTAAAACAACCTTAATTTAAAAATTGGCTAGAAGCCATACAAATACAAACAACAAGAACAAATAAGAAAAGGCAGTACACCCAACGGCGCTCAGACGTTTCCGAGGGTCGGTCTGGAATTCAAACACTAACGCTCGCTTAGGTGAGACAGGCAGTCGGCCCAACAAGTCTCGATCCGACGACAACCCAAGCGACAGACAGTCAACGGACCCATCGACAAGATAACTTCCACTTCACCCGACCAGGGCACAATAGGGGGTTGAAGGGAACAACTTAGAAAATATTGGCGCCCACACCCAATCATACACGGAGCTGTCAAACTACACACCGTACTGGACAGCGACAACACGATGAGGAAAATACACTGCCCGAAATTTACGTCAACGGCCAGGGCAGGTAACCGGAACATTAACGGCCACAGTGCAGAAGATTCCGCTGGTGCACTTCAACTCAAAATAACCAAGTGCAATTAAACTCCACCAGAGGGTGGCAAAAATTCGCCAACTTGAAAACACACGTTGTTGCTCACGGGAATGTCCCAACAGCCGACAACGAAATCCAAACGACACAGTGTTAACAGTCGTGACCTGCTGGTAGATTAAGTCAAAGCTCAACTTTCGTGTCCAGGATCAGTGAGCCACGGACCTCGTAGCAATGGGAACAGCACCACACACTCCGACCGCGCGTGGACGCCGCCAGCGGCCTCGGCCAAACTACGCGCCGCGATTTCCTCACTGCTCCACGCCAACAGACCAGCTTCTCGCACATCGCACAGCCGGAAACTATAAGCGCCAGGTCAAATATAGTCGCAAGGTGCGAATATCGATACACACTGCTGCTGCCACCTGTGGAAGGAGAGGATAACAGCATAATCGCGATAACCGCGGGAGACTGAATACAGAATAGCAATCAAGGTTTAATCCAACGCGTAAGATGAGCCAACCACGGCTCACAGACATCACGTACCGACAAACAGGGACCGTTCAACATTGCGACAGGTGGTTGTAAAAAATCGCATGACTACAGCGGGAGAAATAAGTCATGAGTAACAAAGGAAAACAGAAGTGAACCTAGCACAATTGTATGCTAAGGGAGTTAAAACTGGCAGCTCTACCTAAGCGTACGCTCCTGGAATCAGTACCATAGTACAGTCAATGAAGGAAAATTAGGGGGAAAGTCGTTTATGAGTATACTTTTGTACACCAGTAGAAAGATGTGTCATGAACAACATACTAAAAGTCCCTGCCAGTAGTGTGTAAGCATGGAGATGGAGAGGTGGATGTCGTTTAAAGGTCACCGCTTTATTTTTTCTTGAATAACTCAAAAACGCACCTTCTAGATAAAATTTTTCCCAGTACAAAATTAAATTACATTAAGTTTCCTACAAAAAAGGTTCTATTGGTTTTTCCTGTTGGACTAATAGTTTCTACACAGCAGGGAACGGAAGAAATAGTAGATTATTAAAATAGTATAAATGAGGGAACCATTTTAACCAGCTTGGACTGCTAGTTTTATTCCTTCAGTGCACCATGCATATAAGTTGCATTACTGGCCAGTTTCGACCTTGGGCCATTATCAAATGTCGAGAAAGATACAGTAAATAGGTAAGGTATATAAGTGGGTAACATTGCACTTGCGTATTAAAACAGTTGTTCAGATTACATCACATTGTAAGGAGTGAGACGGAATTCTCCATTACTTTGAAAACAATATAGCACTCAGATGTCGATAGTAACAATCTGAGGGCGAAACATGGGAGCGCGATCCTAAGTATTATTGTGAGACGACATCTGTCTGCGAGAGTGGAAATAGCAGCGTCGGTGGAGAACTCGGTGACAGAAGACGTGTCACGTTGCCCTCACGTCAGTGATGGCAGACCTTACCACACTCAAGGCCTGATTTCATTTATATAGCCAGGAGAGATTTAGATGGCTCAGCTACGCTTGAAGATGGAATACAAGTTAAAATTCGCAAGCATAGCGTAAAGTGCAATTGCAGGGTTAGGCTACTGATTGTTAGTCCCTGTTTGCAGTAATCCCATGTTTTGCTTATCAGTCAGGGAAGCTTTCTTATCCTCCGAAAATAATAATTGTTCTCCACATCTAATTAATAAATATGCTGTGGTTAGTAAATGTTAATGTAACTTTGAAATTGAAATAATTTGTTAACCTGGCACTCAGCCATTATTGATACCTATGCATTATTATTGTCGTTGTCTATTATTGGTTTCTGAAGCTTAAATAATAAAATACCTTTCACAAGTTATTTAGTGGTTAACAGGATCCACGCAAACTCCTTTTTATTAAATACATTCTTAGTAACAATAAGTTTTAGCCGCTGCTGCTGCATGCTGCTGGGAATTGCTGTAAACCACATGAAAAAGGCAGTAATCTAAAGAGGTGAATGCAAAACTTGGGGTCAAAACAGACGCACTGACACACCACAACATGTCATGTAATGTAATCCAGTAAATTCCGTTGCACAAACCAGACTCTGTATCGCTTGTAAATTCTTGCTCAAAAACGCTGTCAGATAGCTTAGGTATTCATTGTTACAGGTTCATTTGTTCCTGTAGTTTTCCATGTTCAAATGCGCAGTCAGCTAGCTTATCCAATTGTTAGTTTTAAGTTTTTCATGTGACTATCTGCTGAGGGTTTAAAGGACAGTGAAACTGACACTCATACAACACGCACGCAGTATTACGCAGGTTAGATTCCGCTTACTGATCGCTCAGGTTGCTTATCGAGTCCAGTGTCACAGACGAACATAGTCACATATTAACTGCATATGCGTTACATATTAGCTGTAGGTACGTTGCAATATTGATGGTGTGTGTGTGTCACAGTTAAAAAATTTTGTTTCGCGTTATGTGGGACAGGCACGTCTCACAGATGTACAGGTCGAAAGTTACAGATATGGTTTTGCACATACCAGTCAGCTCACAAGAAGAACTCCACATCATGTAATGTAGGCAAAAACCTTACTAACAGATACCCTACTTTCCCTTGCACGTTCATTTATCAGCATACCGTTTACTTTTCCTCGTTCACACGTACACGCAACTGTTAAAATCGCAGGAAAAACGCAAGATCATTCTAAGAACTGTCCACCTGCGAAGATAAAGTTATCGCGAAGGTATATGTAGTCACTTGATCACAGTCTTGCGTACTTGTCATTAATTCTTATCAATCTTCTTTCATAATGGGCCTTGACAATACTTATAAGCATTAAAGGCACAATCAAACAGTCTGAGAATTAAAGTAAAAACTGTTCCCATACCTGAATTCTTGCGATTTGCTTTCATTGTAAGACACATGCCAGGACTTAAAAATCCTCTGTCAATTATTTCCAGTTGGAGTTTCTACCGCTTCACTACTAGCTCATCTGATACCTGGTTGAAGACTCACTTATTCTACAACTGGTCATCACTCAAAGTATTAATCTGTTATTTGTATGAGGCACAGTATATATATCTGTATATGTGTGTGTGTGTGTGTGTGTGTGTGTGTGTGTATTTGTGATCCGCCCCCCCCTCCTCCCCCCCCCCAAACAACTGAGGTACTTGGGTGGGAAGGCTAAGTCATAGATTTTACTCTTTATCCTAGTAAACAAACACACTTTCACATACATTAGACTGCAAAAAATTTTTTCTTGGTCATACTGTCTGAGAATTAAATAGTTCACATACCTGAATTCTTGAGGTTTACTTTCATTGTAAGGGACATGCCAGGCCTGAAAAATCCTCTGCCAAATATTTCCAGTTGGAATTTCTATTGCTACATCACCAGCACACCTGGTATTTTATTGAAGACTCTCTTACTCTACAACTCGTCATCACTCAAAGCATTAATCTGTTCTTTGTATGAAGCAGAGTGTATGTTTGTACATGTAACTGAGATCTCCCCCAAAACCCCTCGATCTATTACAACCAAATTTGGCACTCGAACAGCAGGCTTCGTGAATACCAGCACTGTAGGATTTATAACCTCGTAACTCCAATGGAAGTGGAGATATGGGCAGAAATATGTTTGTTCCAGTACCTAGTGTATAGGCTACCCTGAATGGCAGGTATATTGTGTGGGAACGTATCAGCTAGCCAAATCAACCCTGCTTCACAGGGCAGTCTGTATATTAGGGATAAGAAACTGTTTCCTGGGCCCAGACGTGTAGGCTGTCCTGTGTTGTGTTGTAGCAGTATCGACCTGCTATAATGAACTGAATTGCAAGTGCTACAAGTGCTAATCAGCGTGGCTGGGGACAGGTTGAAATGGATAGAGGAGCGGATGAATAAATGAGGGGCAGGAGAAAATGGACAGAGGGAGTGGAGAAGGAGGAGACGCATGGAAGGTCTAGAGAGATGGTGGGCAGGTGCAAAAAGAAGAGGGGGAGGCGGAGATGGAAATAGAGAGGGGGCGAAGGATATGGTCAGAGGGAGCAGGGGAAGGAGGTATGACCAGAAAGTGGAGGAAATGGGCAAAGAGAGGGGGAGGAAGAGATGAAGTGACTGGGGAGGAGGAAATAGATTTAGGAGAGGTGGGTAGATAGATGGAGGAAGAGGTGGACATAGAGACAGTGAGGGGGTGATGTGTTCACTATATGTTTCGAATTCATATGTGGCTGAAGCAACGGGGAAAAGGGTAGTATATATATAAACAGGAAATTCGTAACTTACACATCAATTCTCCTTGAAGGTTGCTTTAACACTGACAGCCGAAGTATCTGAAGAGACAGTACTGCTATTCGGGATTCACTCCTTAAAAATGATAGAATATTACGTCCGCAACGTACGATTCAAGACTCGCGTCAGTAAATTGAATGTTCGCCCTCTTTAAATAGGTTTTAGTGTTAGCTGCTAAGGTAAGAAACTTTATTCTACTCTTGACCGTCCGACCATTAAAATACCCGGCTAACAATTGCTGGAACAGAAGAAATGCCATTTTTCAGTCTGTTAATATTTTGCTTCGCTACACCCCTGGCATGTTGACATGTGTGCGGTGCTATGCGGCTGACTTCCCCTGAGGGCTTGGCCGCCCTGCGGGAGCGCGGCAGTTGCCGTCCTGTCTGGCATAAGCGCTGCGCTGCGCTGCGTTCCCTGGCGACGGCCCGGCTTGCGTGACGCGCGTTACGCAACGCCGCGGCCTGCCGGCTATCGATCAACGTCGTCGGTCGGTCGCCGGTCGCTTCCCCGGTCCTTACCCCCGCAGCTGATCAGACGCGATCACTCAGCCGGGCTCAATGGGGAGGAAAAACACGGCGGCGCCAGGGAGCCCCTTCGTGACGGCTGACATGAATCTCTCGACGTAAAGGCCGCGCGGCGCGCCCTCACACACGCGACGTCGTTCTCAGTTTAGTAGCGCCGTCTCGGCGCAGGAAACGACTCCTGCAGCCCGCATTCTTAAAGATATTTGACCTTACGCAATGCTGTTGAATAACGAACTGATCGACTTTGGTCCGCAGGGTGACCTACCAGCGACATGCTCGGGTCGCTGTGGGGGTCCTGGAAGAACTGCTGAACTCGTATAGTAATTATGGCAGCCATTAAAGTTCATCCAGATGTGTGACAGCTTCACGTGTAAGTACAGGGTGACGCAGAAAAACGGGAACGTTTCCACAATCCGGTAAAACTAGAAGTGACGGGACTTAACATCTGAAGTCATCAGTCCCCAGAACTTAGAACTACTTAAACCTAACTAACCTAAGGACATCACACACATCCATGACCGAGGCGGGATTTGAACCAGCGACCGTAGAGGTCGCGCGGTTCCAGACTGAAGCACGTAGAACCGCTCGGCCACACAGGCCGGCTTAGAAGTGATGAAGAAAAGAAATTGCATTCATAGTAACTGAAACCTTACAACTTTGCCATTTATGAAACATTGATGGCATTTTTCATTTTTTTAAAATTGCGTCTCCCGCCTCGGGCATGGATGTGTGTGATGTCCTTAGGTTAGTTAGGTTTAAGTAGTTCTAAGTTCTAGGCGACTGATGACCTCAGAAGTTAAGTCCCATAGTGCTCAGAGCCATTAAAAATTGCGTCCTTGAGATGGCGTCCCCCTGTACGAATACATTCCTCAAATCTACTGTTGAGATTCCTCACTGACCGCTGCGACATCTCATGCACCCTGAATTCTCTGTTTTAACTCATCCATGGTTCTTGGTCGAGTCGCGTACACTTTGCTCTTGAGGTAGCCCCACAAGAAAAAATCACAAGCGGATAACTCTGGCTATCTAGGGGACCAGCGAATGTTTCCGAATAGTGAGATCACACGGTTGACAAACAGTTCTCGCACATATGCCATTGATTGCCGTGCAGTATGTGACGTCGCTCCGTCCTGTTGAAACCAGGCATCTTGAATGTTTGGAAAGTTGTTCAATGCAGGTGTAACAAAAGTTTGTAACATCTCTACGTAACGATCGGCATTGACAGTTATTGTGTTTCCCTGTTCATTTGCGAAAAAATATGGTCCGATGATCCCATGTGATGAAACACCACAACATACTGTCACTTTACTAGCGTGTAAAGGACGCTCATGAACGTCATTAGGATTTGTGTTTGCCCAGTAAGGGTAGTTCTATTTATTCATATAACCTGTGAGATGAAAATGTACCTCATCTGACATCCACAACTTGTTTAGAAAATCATCGTCATTGTTTATTTTTGTTATCATTTGTTGACAGACTCCTAATCGTAACCGGTAATCGTTGTCCTTCAATTGTTGCACCATTCGCAGTTTGTACGGCTGAAATTTTAAATCAAGATGAAGAATTCTGCGAACACTCTCCCGGGACATTCCAACCACTGCTGCTTTCTTATGAATTGAACACCGATGGCTTCGTAAGACAGATTTGCCTACAACATCAAAGTTCACTTGAGAACGCAGACTTCCTGGTCGCCAAGTTGATTTCTTCTTGATGGCAGATACAGTCTCTTCAAAGTTATTAATCTAACATTTTTATGGCGTGTTTCGACGGATCGGCATCATGACGTCCTAAATTACAAAAACGTCGAAACTCTCTCCGCACCGCTACCAAACTGTCATTGATTTTATAAAACATTTTTATGGCTAGTGCCCGCTGTTCTCTGTTCCACTGATCCAAGATTATTGAAATGGCGGACTGTTTACTCGAACTGTCACGAACCCGCAGTGCTGCCACCTGTCCGTGGCTGCCACTACTGATTTCAAACATTCCCGTTATTCTGTGTCACCCCGTACTAATACAGGCAACCTTCATCAGGGTGGATCTTACGGTTTCCCATTATATGCTTGTACAGCGGGCATCGCGTAACACGTATCACCCCTTGTATATTACGAACAATTCAAAATACTGAGGCAAGATTTTTGGAGGACAATAGTACTCAGAGGGGCACATAATTTTGTTAGCTCTTGCATCATCTGAGACATTGCAACAAGTATTTTCCTTTCCTATCGCCACTCGAAAATGAATGAAAAGATGAGTCCAGTGCTATAAGCCCTGTTAACGTAGACGTCGAAACTTTTCGCAAAACTATCCGAGAAATGTGCTGAAATGGAAAGGCAAAGAAACAGGAATCCGCTATTCTGGAGTAAACTCTGGCAAGGGGGCCTCATATGACAAGCTTCGTCCTTGTAGCAAGCGTTTCGACTGCTTACTTGTTTGCAAAAAAGTTATTCACTTTAACGTATGTTGGAAGCTAGCATACATTCCCATTTAAAATAATCACAGCTTATCTTGTAACTCCAGCGGCTGGACGTAAATATGGAAGTCTCAAAAACACCATCCTTAATACGGTATAGGGAACCCGTTGGCATTCAAAACAGCTTCCAGGCGTCTTGGAATTGATGTTATGTCAAGGGAATATTAGATCATTCTACCTGCATAGTAATGGCAGATAACAGTGAAGGAGGTACATTGCGATCACGCAACCTTCACCACTGGGGAACAACTATTGTACAGTGGGATTGGCATCATCAGGGAAAATGGCCACAAAATACTTGGCATTAATGCGACCTTGTAGATTAGCCGTTTGGCCCCTGGAGTACTATACGATACGGCTACCTATGTAAGTAGGCTGTTTATGTTTTCTTATTGGCAACGTTACGTAGCGCTCTGTATGAAAATCACTGGCTGTGCTGTGTGCAGTCTGTGGCTGGTTTGCATTGTTGTCTGCCATTGTAGTGTTGGGCAGCTGGATGTGAACAGCACGTAGCGTTGCGCAGTTGGAGGTGAGCCGCCAGCAGTGGTGGATGTGGGGAGAGAGATGGCGGAGTTTTGAAATTTGTAAGACTGGATGTCATGAACTGCTATATATATTATGACTATTAAGGTAAATTGTTCTCTATTAAAATCTTTCATTTGCTAACTATGCCTATCAGTAGTTAGTGCCTTCCGTAGTTTGAATCTTTTATTTAGCTGGCAGTAGTTCGAGTAACCAAGATTTTTGTGAGGTAAGCGATTTGTGAAACGCATAGGTTAATGTTAGTCAGGGCCATTTTTTTGTAGGGATTTTTGAAAGTCAGATTGCGTTGCGCTAAAAATATTGTGTGTCAGTTTAAGCACAGTCTCGTATAATTGTTCAAAGGGGACGTTTCACCTATATCATCACCGAACATCTGGCATGTTTCAATCTTGGAACTGAAACTACGCCAGAAGTTGGAAAAGTGTGAAACTATACTCATCCAACCAAATGAATTTCTTCCACTGCTCCACAGTCCATGTTACGTGGCTTCGGTACCACGTCTTCCTGATACCGGCATTTGCATCAATGACGACTTCTTTTGGGATTCGAACTCGCTCTGCGGTTCTCTGCCTCTGGAGCTCCCTCCGTTATGTTTTGACATTGACAGGGATCGTAACTGCGACGTTTTCAACTGCGATCTTCATATTTTTCGTCACAATTCTCTTCAGTGACCGTTTGCCACTATCACTCAACACACTCTTTCGTCCGCGCTGTGACTTAACCCTGGTGTTTTTCCTCTTTCCCTCTTTACAGTATTAATATGTAACTTTCTCTATCAATTAATATTTGTACTACTTTGAATGAAATTGTATATGTGGAGTAAATTTATTAAACGGAATTGTGAGAACCGCGAGTTTGTGTTTTAATGGTGGTACTACGTTTGAACACTTACTCTGATTGGAAAAGTAGAGTAGCGTTCGGCTAGAGCCTCGGCCACAGTGACGCGAAGAGTAGTCCCCTGTTCGACATCCCGGAGGTTTATGACGTTGCGAATGGGGTTTCCAATTAGAAGCTATGAAATACTGGCCTGTCCTACCCCTGCAGCGCGGAGCTGGGGCCCCACGTACCATTGGATATTCAAGGGCCTTTGGGTAACGTGTTGAAAATTACGATTATGTACCCATTTCTGTTCCTCCGATATGGAGTCATCTGTTGCGAAACGAAGAAAATGCTTTAGGTAGAAAGTATGTAGATTTGCCGTAATCTGCAATGAAACAGAGGGAGTTCCCACTGAATATTTCTAAGGTTCCTACCGCCACCCACGCATAGGCTGGGGTGGGGAGATGTCCCTCTCCGAGACAAACACATTGTAACTGTAACTTTTTTTGATTCGATGTGTAGTTTTCGAGATGTCTCAAGGTCTTAAGTTAAAATGAACACCTTGTACTTCTGTGCCACTAGCTCCTCGGAAGTAAAAGTGTCGTTTACATGAATATGTCTTTTCTTTTCTCTACGATGTTACAAATAAGTGGAAACATGAATCACTCTCTCGTTCTTGCTCCGTCATGTAACATGTCGTGTGTGACTGAAACGAACGAATGTGGGTTCTCTTGAAAATAGCCAGTAACTGCCTGCTCCTCTAGTTTTACCAATATCTCTAGGGCAAGTAGAAAGCCAGAGAGGTCTAGTTTGGTCATCAGAGCTGCTACAATAGCACTAGAAAGAGTTAGGTTGGTGGCTAACGACGTCTGATAGCTTTCTCGCCATTGGGGTAGCAGAACCAGTTAGGTTCGGTGCTGAAGGGGTTACTGTTCTGCCAGGATATGTTGAGTAAAGACCGTTCTGTGGGTGGTCGGTCGATGGTGGAATTTGAAGTACTGAAGGTGGGAATTTTCAGTCAGTTCATTGTAATATCTTTTGGAATCATGGGTCATCCTATTAGTTAGCGAAGGAATAAATATCCTGCGAAGTTTTGATATTATTTTTGAGTTTTGGTAAGAATGAGCTGGGCTCCTCATACGAAATATTTGAAATATTTCATGTACGAATTTCAATCATTTAACTGCATTTTATTTCGGTAGTCAGGGGTAATCATATTAGAGTAAATATGTAAGGTAAATTTATTAAACGTAACTGTGAGAATCGAGAGTTTGTTTTTTAATTCATACATGAGTTTTCATAAAAAAAATACTTTGTGTATGAATGAACTGGGCCCCACCTGTGATGCAGAGCAAAAGAGACTTGTTTTCCCAGACCGGTATAGCAGTGGGTTCATTGTAAATATGTAGAGTAAATTTATTAAACGGAATTTCGAACGCCACGAGTTTAAATTTCATTTCATTCCTGAGTGTGGAACTAGAAAGTCGATGGCTTTGTACAGCCTCACTGCCACGTGGTTATGGTGGAACCTCAGCCCATTCTTCGGTAGCAAATTTATTGCGTCTTATTGAGTTTTCCGCTGTAAATGATACCATTGTATTGCGGGATTCGGTGTTTCAACCAGGTGTGAACAGAGTAAATATATACTATAATTATCAATCAGTCCGTTATATGTAATATAAAAGCTTAGCTAAATTATTTGTTGTTTTGACAGTTGATCACTTTAAAGCATTTTGGCGATTTGTGGTACTTGATCTCATTTAAATCATCCTTTCGTGAAATTTCCGGTAAATACCTACGCCTTCAGCGTTCCTGGATCATTTATATGCTTGACACGTTTTGCTAATTTTAACTAAGCTTCAACGAGGCTTTGTATGCCTTTTTCCTTGTGCACCCATGTGTTGATCAGTTCACCTTCTATCTCTTAGGCTTACCCCAGATACTTTCTGTTGAATAGTAATTGGATTTTGTGGTAGTTCTAGAAAGTACGATATTTATTCGGGTTGTTGGGAAATGAGCAAATGTAAGAGCGTAAGATTCGTTTTGCAAATTCCTCTTTCCTTTGACTATCCTATCCACCCCAGATTTAATTCAATACGATAATTTGTTTGATTTTGCATAATGTACAAGATCGCATCAATTTATTAATAATTTAATGCCACTGCCATGCCTGGACCTGGTCCACAAATAATCAAGTTGCTGAATAAACCTTGTAGACCATATGTTAACGTATTTCATGGTTTCAAAATTGCAGTCCCACTCCCCATCCTTAATGTATTTGTGGAAGAGTAAGTTGAAGGATTCATTGATGAAATTAGACGTCCTATTCTCTTCCCTTAATTAATATGCTAAATATGAAAGATAGTTATCCGTTGCGAATTTCTTTAAATGACTATCAGATGCAAGTAATGATTAGGGCCTAAAGAAAAGTAGAGATTGAGGGATAGTTAAATGGAGAGTAAAGTTAATAATTAAAGGAACGGAGATTGAAATAAGTGTAGATTATCCTCAACAGCATTAGAAAAACCAATCCTCTCAATTTAGATGTAACGCTTCAATATTTTTAATGCATTTCAAGTCCGCTGAGTTTGGGAGAAATCAGAGAAACAGTTGCACTGGGGTTTGTTACACATGGAGAGCTTTCCGGCACATTGCTACGTGTAGGGAGAAAGCTTAAGGCTTACCAAAGTGTACCACAAATAAATAAGAAAGAGCTACAGAAACCCTTAATGAAACTGAGAAGGAAAAATACTGTGTACTCGATGCTTCACAGCATATTTTATGAAATAATATCAAGATACAGTTATAGAGAGCTGTTCAATACATTTAATAAGGGTGCCATAGAAATGGAAGAATACCGAAAAAATATGGAAGCAGAACTACATCATAGGAAAATACAGATAATGGGGTAGATCAGCGCTCTTTCACTCCATTAGACCATGTATTAATAATATATTCACAGCAAAAGAGGTGATGAAAAAATAGAAAGCAAGGGTATACTCAGCTTATTATTTGAGAATGTATATGACAGAAGCTCAAAAAAAAAAGAGGGGTTCCTGTTCAGAAGGTAGTGGCGCATACGATAGCATCCCTCCTGCAAATATGTGTTGAATAACAGGAAAATGTTGGCTGAGTAGAACATAAAAGTCAGCAATAAATATCTGCAGCAGTGCCGGCTGGTGCAAGCACTTGTTGCTGTAATCACCCTGCTCGCTGTAATCATGTACCAGCTGGCACAGCATTTCGCCCAAATTTAGAGACTCGAGAGTATCTAGAGGGTTGGCAAGGGGTCTTCCAGTCTCATTCAGCTTGGTATTTATTTGTTTATTTACTTAGTCCAGTCTACAGCAAGGGTCTTATGCCTATATCTGCAAGAGGGGCTGGGCCTCGAACCTGTGGTCCCCAGCGGTGAAGGATCTGCGTGTAGTTGCCTACAGGTTCCACGTTCATTGTCTTTCGAGAGCAGAGCAACCTTGTGTCGCAGGCACTCCAGGCTGGTGATTACCTGCGTCAGGTGCTGGCGCTGCAGTCACGTACCGCCATGCTGCTAGAAAGGTGGCTGGAGATCTGTCCCAGCCGGGGGGAAACGACGGATGAGTAGACGTAAAGGGAGCGAACACCAGCATCGAGGCATGCCGCTGTGGCCAAGCGGTTCTAGGCGATTCAGTCCGGAACCGAGGAGCTGCTACGGTCGCAGGTTCGAATCATGCCTCGAGCAAGTATGTGTGCGATGTTCTTAGGTTAGTTAGGTTTAAGTTATTCTAAGTCTAGGGGACTGATGACCTCAGATGTTAAGTCCCATAGTGTTAGAGCCATTTGAACCATTTTGAACCAACGTGGATGCATAGATAAGGCACTCTGAGTGATGATGGATGTCCAGTACACTGATCACTGAGAGTGAGTTCAACCCTCGGACCATCGCTGTGGAGGCTAGATGCCCAAAGTAGGTAGTCCTATAGGATGGCGAACGGAACTGGCTGCTTCAGCAACTGGTGGGTGAGTGACGATGCCTCCTCGGCCTCATAGTGGCATCCGACTCCACAGCAGTCACCGATTATATGCCTCTTGTTAGCTGTACGGCCAATGTTTGTTCATGCTTGAGTCGTGTGTGTTGGTAAGCGGGTGTTCAAGGCATCTCACAGACGTCTTGCCACAACACTAACAAAGCATCCCGTATTTTGGTAATTCGATGATCATCTACCAAACGGTTGTGCCGGTGTACCCAGTTGACACGATGATGAAACACTGTGCCAGCCAGTTACAGCAAGCAGTATGGTTACGGTAATGAGCGCTTGTGCAGGTCTTCACAGATATTTAATTAATATCAAGAAATGGAGTGTGAAGCTGACCTATCTACAGCAATGAGAATATCCACGGTTGCTGATTACCGCAGATTTCAGTTTATGCAGTTTATGAAGCTCTACAAGAGTGGCTAAATAAGTGGGGTGCAATTTGACTGAAGATAGGAGATGATTTTTTATGATTTTTGTAATGTGCAGACAGTCAGTTGATGTTAGCCACTGATAGTACCAAGATACAACACGCAATGGGTAAATTACTAGAAATTACGTTGAAGCTCAATGTAAATTTCAGCGAAATAATATATTTAACAGTGGGAGAACAAAACAAGTATATTGAGGCAAACGGAAGACTATCAGCTCTTCATCTACATCTACGTCTACATGGATACTCTGCAAATCACATTTAAGTGCGTGGCAGAGGGTTCATCGAACCACCATCACAATTCTCTCTTATTCCAATCTCGAATAGCGCGTGGAAAGAATGAACACCTATATCTTTCCATACGAGCTCTGATTTCCCTTATTTTATCGTGGTGATCGTTCCTCCCTATGTAAGTCGGTGTCAACAAAATATTTTCGTATTCGGAGGAGAAAGTTGGTTATTGGAATTTCGTGAGAAAATTCCGTCGCAACGAAAAACGCCTTTATTTTAATGATGTCCAGACCAAACCCTGTATCATTTCTGTGACACTCCCATATTTCGCGATAATACAAAACGTGCCGCCTCTCTTTGAACTTTTTAGATGTACTCTGTGAGCCATATCTGGTAAGAACCCTACACCGCGCAACAGTATTCTAAAACAGGACGGACAAGTGCAGTGTAGGCAGTCTCCTTAGCAGGTCTGTCACATTTTCTAAGTGTCCTGCGAATAAAATGCAGTTTTTGGTTAGCCTTCCCCACAACATTTTCTATGTGTTCCTTCATTCTCTATGTCTTCCTCTTGAAAGAAGTACAAACCTTTAGGTGTGTTAATTTGAAGAGAATGTTATAAGAATAGATAAATTTCAACAAGAAAATCCCAACTCGAATTAATTATAAATAAAATTTCATCTATTCTCAGAAAAAATTAAGACTGTGGTAACGTCAAGATTATTACTTTGTAGAACGGAATGGCCCAGAGAGGTCGTGCAAGATTAGCTGTCATGAAAAATGAGTATCTCAAGGAATCATGAAAAATGAGGATTCAAAAAAAAAGCGCAAGGCTGTTGAAGAAATAAAAAGGGTAACGAGAGTGGAAGTAGATCTTCTCGAAGAAATAGAAGGGTTTAGGCTGAAATGATACGGCCATAATTTGAGACTGGGCAAAATCGTTAACCAATGAAAGTCTGGGATAGGTAGCCACTAGAGAGGAAGTGAAGAAGTAGAAGAAGAAGACGATTTGAGTGAATAGATAACATTAATAGCGGAAGAACAAAAGCTGAAGGAGATCTTTGACTAGAAAGGGATAGCTGGAAGAGGGCGAGAAGAAAGTGTCCATAAAGCTGTAACAAATGTGAAATTAAATATGGTTCATCAGGCTTTTTACTGTCTATGATACAGCCTATATACACACATAAGCTCTTATCATTACCGCACAAAAAAATTGCCGGATTAACAAAAAGAATTAAAATCACAAATAAACAGTTAAAAATATCTTATTTCAACATTTAACATAATTCTTAACGTTCTCATCACCCTAAGAAGGTCAGAGATGCGAATTTGCACTTTACTTCATACTTCACATTAGGCTGTGCCCTATGCGGGAGTTTCCACGAATAGAACGCGTTCTCGCTTCCAGTTGCAGTGATTCGGCAGGTCTGCTGTGTTCTGTCCAATAACGTATAGATTACTTCGATATTACAGCCGCAGCATTTTTAGCTTTTGCTGTTACCGGAAAATTTCCATATACATTCATTTGTTCGGTTTAATCATTCTTCACAATCAGCGAGTGTGATCACGTAATTAGTTGAATACATAATTTATGGATAGCTGTTACGAGCTGTCAGTCGCGTTTTCAGTAGAGATCAAAATGTGAAACGGCGTGAACCAATTTGATGATGCCTGACTCTCTGAAATTATAACCAAGCTGAATAAATTTTTCGATTATCAGCCCTTCAGTAAGGTATTGCTGTTCGTTAGATGTGACCAGAGACAATGCCACAGATCTGTATCGTTTACTTCAAATAAGCTAAAGTTTGTGATTTCCCTAGTCAGCGTTAATTTCAATATTACATAGAATAGCAGAATATAGCACGTAGAAAATAAATACATGCATGCATCGTGGTGAATTCAGCTGTACTTCTATCTTTTACAATCTGTAGTACGGAATGAAAATGGTTGGGAGGACACAGGAGAATCACTGTAGAAGACATATCTGCTACAAAATGATGTGAAACTATTTACAACAGTGTTATTATAAAGGCATAAGAGATTCAAATTTGTTCTTAGATAGTGGATCATATGGCACTAAATTAGAATTTGCTGTGGATCATTTTCACATCAGAAAAATGGATCACTGGAACCATAACGTTACAATGAAAACTTACACGATTATTGATTGACAAACGTGCTTTATGCCATTAACACTACATCTGCCTTTAGATGTCCTCTCAAGTCATAACTGTATGATTAGTATAATACCCAGTATGGATATAAATGTAGCCCAAGTAATTTGAGCAGTAAGGTGTTGCGAGACCGGGCACAAAAGGGAACGGTGAGCAGTATAAGGAATTCCCATGTAATAGCCTTATATGCTTTATGTGACCCTACAATAGTGAAGCCATAGTGACAGTACATAAAATTTTTCTTTAAAAAAAGGGGTTACATCACCGGTTTCAACGACTACGTCGTCATTTTCAATCGTAAAACATCAGTTGTGGAATATATAATGGGAACTGTGCCCATACATCTGACAACAACTACGAAAAATAATGAGCCAAGGCAACCGAGGCAGTGGTGGCACAACCAAGTGACTATAAGTTATGCCCAGGCTTCCCCAACTGTTTATTCCATGTCCTAATGTAGAATGAATAAATATTACACCTGGGTAAAAATTGACAAAGATTCTTGCAATGTTTCCTGCTATGACACAACGATCGGATGACTGATATAAATTCACAAGTCGTAAGTTTATCAAGCACAGCAAGCTTCAGTATGGAATGCAGCACATAATTTTACTATGTTCTGAAAAAGAATCTCACGAACACGCTGTACTCTCATGTAGGACTGACAGTGCTGCATTCCATATGAAACCTTGCTGTGCTTGATACACTTACGACTTATGAATTTATGTCAGCCATCCGATCGTTGTGTCACAGCAGAAGACATTGCATGAATCTTTGGCAATTTTTACCCTGGTGTAGTTATCATCTACTTTACGTTAGGACATGAAATAAACAGTTGGGCAAGCTTGGGCATAACTTGTAGTGACATGGTTGTGCCACCATTATCACAGTTGCCTGGTCTCATTATTTTTCGTAATTGTTGTCAGATGTGTGGTCACAACTGATGTTTTACGTATGAAAATGACGTTGTTCGTTGAAACCGGTAATGTAACCCCTTTTTTAAAGAAAAATTTTATGTAATGTGACTGGCTTCACTACTGTAGTGTCGAATAAACATTTACGTCTACATCTACATGTACGTGATTACTCTGCTGTTCACGATGAAGTGTCTGGCAGAGGGTTTTTATCAAACTTTTATCGAAATGCATGCACATACACGTCTGATGCGCCATATTAAATATTTTCTTTCCTCCTACTGTGTTCCCATTGAACTAAGTCACATTTTCCTTGTGACCACTCGTTTAACGCTTCATTTTCGAAGTCAGGTGACGTCTCATGTACAGAAAATCAGTCAATAATTTTTTTGAAAATTTCTTTTTCAATAGTTTTCTGTTCGTTGTTGTGTCTATACTACCAACGGAGAGTGATAGTTCCACTCTACTGCTATAAGATGTGAGGTCATTAATGAATAGCAAGAATATCAACATATCTAACAAAGGACGCTGCAGCATGCAGTTAGTGACTTTTCCCCTTGCTGAAAGTTTACATTAATCACAATGATGAGATCTCTTCCTAATTACTTTGAAAATAGTTAAATATGAAGTAAATTAAAATTTACTTACATCAATTAACACAAAACTTTTGTTGGAAAGAAAATTTTCATAATCATAAGGTTTATCATTTAAGAAGCAACTGTCAAGTTTGGCTTAAATAGGTTTATTTAACTCAAGCCATAAATGGTTTCAGATTCATTAAAAATCCATCTTCTTGTTGCTGTGACAGATTACCTAGCTTTCCTACTATGGTCTCGTTTAGTGTTCGTTACAAGTGTGATACACTAAGGTAAACAACAGGTTTTTAGTTCACAATTCGGCGAAGTTATGAGATATTTTTTCACTTTGAACTTCATGGCTCCAGTTCACCACTGGCAACTGAGGGTGAAGCCTTGACAATGCCAGCCACTCGTGCTGGCGAAACGTCAGTAAAATCATTAGATGAGTGTCGGCCGAAGAACCCGAGACAGGAGCCAATAGGCAGTTTGTCAACAAGTGCCCACGAAAGCCATAACAATTTTTCACAGAAATAGTCATGAAATAATTTTTAAGTTAATACCTCATGAAAAGTGGCAAAAAATTACGTGGTAGATATTTCTGTGTAAAGAATTCGTCCAGTATTTATGTCTGGAATTATAAAATTAACACATTATTGGACATGCGCTATGTAAATACTATTTAGTTCCGTGCAAACAGCTAGATGTTACATTTAATAACAGCAAATATACTCAGGATTTGCAAGAAGTACCCCAACTTCACATGATCAATATAAACGCCAGTTTCAAAGATGTTAGACCAGTAGAGATGTTAAGCTTTAGATAGTGTATAGTGTTTGTAAACAATGAAATATGTTTTTAAGAGCGATGACATTGGTTAACAGTCAAAATCAAATGTAAAATAATGTGCAGTAAATTAGAATATGGCATTCCATTGAATAGCTGAGATTACACAAACATATTATATATTTAAACAATGAAAGATTTGTAAGTGTGAACTATATAATCAGATCTAATGTATGTTATGTTGTGAACGGATAAGATTTTTGTACATTGAATGGTACCAGCATGTGCATTAGATGAACAATATTTGTAAAACTTGTTTTTTTTCCTTCTTCTGTTGTTACACTGATGAAACTGAGAATAAAAATCGGCCTTAATATAATACAAACAGTATTATAGTTTTTATTTTATACTGATTAGCATATCACAAACAGAATCAAAATCGAACAAGAAATTAGATAATCAATACTATGTACAGTCAAGTAGCACAAAAAGGTGTACTTTATGTTGCAGTGATAAACTGAGTCTCAAACTGGAATATAAAGTTGTATTCTATATTTAAAATAA
Source organism: Schistocerca serialis cubense (assembly GCF_023864345.2). Lineage (NCBI taxonomy): Eukaryota > Metazoa > Arthropoda > Insecta > Orthoptera > Acrididae > Schistocerca > Schistocerca serialis. The sequence continues at coordinate 381,930,889 of NC_064639.1, forward strand.
TAGTCTGACACATTTTACTGACTGGCCTGTTATAGTATAAGAAATAATTTGTACCATTTGTATGGATATCATACAAATGTGGTTTTATTACAATAAAGGTATAGGAACTTTATTTGTATTCATACGAAATGGGGTAGGAAAAAATTGCAGGGATCACAATTGTAACTGTAGTACAGCCATTTCTCATATGGCAATATTATACAGTATTGGTTTAAAGGTTGAAAGGACTTCTCAGTAGATATTTAGGAAGATGGTGACTGATTTTATTTGTTCATTCATAATTAGGTCAAGAAAGATCTTATGTATATGAATCTCAACCTCCTCCATAAGAGTCATTGTGCCACTGTTATCTGTTAAGCGTAAAATCTGCAGGCTGTTTCCTCCGTTCTCTGATACATGATTATTTTGTGCAATACAGGTGACAGTCTGCTTTACCTGAGTCATTCAGTCGAAGGGCATCAGCGGCGTTCCTTAAGCCCAGTTTCAAAGATCCTATCTATTTGGCAGGTGTACAATTTGAGACAGTTGTTACAGTTCGATTAAAAAATTCGTGATATTTTTTGGCGTATATTAATGTCGAAGTGTGTGTACTACTCTCTGCTCAAGTTTGTTATTGGCGGAAAAGCTGATTGTGATAGTCCTCTTTTTGAATGGGTTGGAAATTTTACTTGAAAATGGACCTGTATACGCTATGACTGCATATTTTGTTGATTTTGTATCGTTTGCAGTTACTCTAGATGTTGCTTCTTGCAGGGACTTATTGTTATTAATTTTTGCATTTATTTTCTGAGAGAGCTAAACTATTGTTAGAGCATCATATCAATTATTGTAAGAAAATTATTTAATAATGGTGATATCTTTTTGCTGTTCGGTAGGTCTGAGTAGGATTTTATGCATATGCCGACGCAGTGACGTGAAGTTAGCCATCTTATACTGGTTCAAGAGGCAGTTTGCCTTACTGATGCTAATATCTGTGGTTATTGACTTTCGAAATATGTCGAAGTGATGTTTGTTTGCTGATGTTCAATCTTCTGTAGTTGTAAGACAGCCATGTTTCTCAACATCATAAGTTTTGACAAGTTAGCATTAAGAATACTGTCATTTATTTGTGAAATATCACAGGCCATTCATCACACTTACCTCCTAATTCTCTCCTGTGGATACTGGGATTAATTTCGAACGCTAATCCGCCATGAGAACGATGTAATATCTGAATGAAATAGTGTCACTAGTGAAATACTCTCACTATATTTGTAAGTAACTCACTTAGGTTTTTTTGTGTCTAGCCCTAATAATATTTTTCTGCCCACAAAATGGAGTTCCTACAGGCAGAACAATCTGAGCATCAAGTTTCGTTATCTACAAAAACTAGGCCTAATTATCAATGAACCGCGAAAATAAACGGACAGACTCCTATCACCAGAGATGGCAGGGATATAATCCTATCAAATTTCGGTGGGAGCTATTTTATACTTTATTTTATTTGTCGTGTGTCTCAGTGGCTGGGAGCTATTGCTATGTATCATTTAGAGTGGAAGAACGCATTGGACATGTTGAAGCACATAAACCGAGGGAAATGGACGTGCTACGTCACTCACATCTTGAACTGCCAAAATGATACGCCAATATTTATATGCTTCTGAGATAATTGTTTAAAATTTCATCTTTATGCTAACGTATTTTCGGTACAAAAAAAAAATGCAGATGAAGAATGCTATGACTAAATGATGGCTGTTGAGTGGTTTTAAGCTTACTGGGAGTTTTCAGATGGAGATCGAAACACAGTATTTAAAGAGGACTTGCACGTACAGCTTACCGCCATCTCCCGGGAAGATTGAAACGTTGGCATGAGCAACATCGGCAACATCAACAGATCTCCCAGACGATTGTAGTGCAACGGCTGCAAAAATATCGGTGACGATATGGTTTCAGGTCTGCAGTGTGACAAGACCAGCCGGCACGTGTCCTTCGGAAGGACTACACCATGACAGATCGTAGAACTTTTCTACTGAGTATACGAATAGATGGACGACAACAGTTGAAATACCAGCAGAGGCTACAGGCTAAGTGTCATCACGAACTGTGGAAATATAACTGGAAGTTGGGTTGAGATTTCTCTTTAGAATACGCTGACACCATACCACAGACGTAAAAAAAGGTGTACTATGTAGAGTGACAGTCAACTGGGACACTGAATGATGTGTTTCGATATTCGGCGATGAGTCTCGATTCTGTCTGCCCAGACAGACGCGTAGTGAATGGCTACAGGAAGTACCGAATCTCGAGATCAATCTCGCTCCAAGTCCTGCTCCAGGAGCTTCTGGAATATCAACAAAGCTGATTTGTTAATTGTTGAAGGGAGGCAAGGCGCTCGTCATTATGGGGCAAGGATTGCAGAACCATAGAACCATTTGCCTTATCCTTCATTGCCAGGTTGTCAAATGACATATTCCAACAGCACAATGCAACACTCCATACTGCAGGTCACACCAAAAATGCCTTGAGGAGTGTACGAATTCATGAATGACCTGTCCAGTCACCTGATTTGCCACTCATGGAGCGTGACTGAAATGCGATGTGATGATACCAGCCTCCAGTTAACCATATTCTTGAACTGACACAGCATTCTAATTGATTCTGGTAATGATGTCAATATTTGCAAATAGTTTTATCACAATTTATTGTGATGTACAATAGATTTCAAGACCTGCAATTCCAGGTTACTGACAGATAAAATCGTGTGAAATGTGTGGCACGCTTAACGGAAATACCTCGCTGATTTCCTTAGGCTCGTATTACGCTGTCAAAGTTCAGTGATCAAAGAATTTTGTCAAAGATTTTGTGAGTACTTCACTGGAGCTATTACACTGCAGTCAAAATTTTTCGTCATAGTTGTTAGAGAATGAATGCTGGACATTTAATCGTCTATACAGCAGCATTGAATGTAATGTTGGCGGTGAATGAATTGCTTGAAAAAAAAGAAACAGCATTGTGTGTGAAAATATGGATACCGAGAAGAGAAGTTCAAAGTGTTCACCACATTTTACTTCGTGGGCTACTGTGTGAAGAAACGAAAGCTACGAAAATTGAGAATGGACGAACAAAAATTTCAATTTGTCCTTATGAAACTATCCCACAACAAAATACTCATATAAGGAATGCAATTTTTTTATTAAAGATCGTCTCAGGGTCACGTTAAAATTTATAGCAACAGGGGAAACCTATTAAAACTTGTAATATAGTAATTACATCCCACAGTGTACCATTCAGGTATTCATTCACAAGTATGAGAACCAATGTATAAATTACTTGTGTAAGACTTTATGAAGACTGGGTTACGAAATGGCTGCAGGAAAAATGTGAAGACATCGAAAAAGATATGATTGTCGGAAGGACAGACTCAGCATACAGGAAAGTCAAAACAACCTTTGGTGACATTAAAAGCAACGGTGTTAACATCAAGAGTGCAACGGGAATTCCACTGTTAAATGCAGAGGAGAGAGCAGATAGGTGGAAAGAATACTTTGAAAACCTCTATGAGGGTGAAGATTTGTCTGATGTGATAGAAGAAGAAACAGGAGTCGATTTAGAAGAGCTGGGGATCCAGTATTAGAATCGGAATTTAAAAGGGCTTTGGAGGACTTACGGTCAAATAAGGCAGAAGGGATAGATAACATTGCATCAGAATTTTTAAAATCATTGGGGGAAGTGGCAACAAAACGACTATTCACGTTGGTGTGTAGAATATATGAGTCTGGCGATATACCATCTGACTTTCGGAAAAGCATCATTCACATAATTCCGAAGACGGGAAGAGCTGACAAGTGCGAGAATTATCGCACAATCAGCTTAACAGCTCGTGCATTGAAGCTGCTTACAAGAATAATATACAGAAGAATGGAAAAGAAAATTGAGAATGCGCTAGGTGACGATCAGTTTGGCTTTAGGAAAAGTAAAGGGACGAGAGAGGCAATTCTGACGTTACGGCTAATAATGGAAGCAAGGCTAAAGAAAAATCAAAACACTTTCATAGGATTTGTCGACCTGGAAAACGCGTTCGACAATATAAAATGGTGCAAGCTGTTCGAGATTCTGAAAAAAGTAGGGGTAAACTATAGGGAGAGACGGGTCATACACAATATGTACAACAACCAAGAGGGAATAATAAGAGTGGACGATCAAGAACGAAGTGATCGTATTAAGAAGGGTGTACCACAAGGCTGTAGCCTTTCGCCCCTACTCTTCAATCTGTACATCGAGGAAGCAATGATGGAAATAAAAGAAAGGTTCAGGAGTGGAATTACAATACAAGGTGAAAGGATATCAATGATACGATTCGCTGATGACATTGCTATCCTGAGTGAAAGTGAAGAAGAATTAAATGATCTACTGAACGGAATGAACAGTCTAATGAGTACACAGTATGGTTTGAGAGTAAATCGGAGAAAGACGAAGGTAATGAGAAGTAGTAGAAATGAGAACAGTGAGAAACTTAACATCAGGATTGATGGTCACGAAGTCAATGAAGTTAAGGAATTCTGCTACCTAGGCAGTAAAATAACCAATGACGGACGGAGCAATGAGGACATCAAAAGCAGACTCGCTATGGCAAAAAAGGCATTTCTGGCCAAAAGAAGTCTACTAATATCAAATACCGGCCTTAATTTGAGGAAGAAATTTCTGATGATGTACGTCTGGAGTACAGCATTGTATGGTAGTGAAACATGGACTGTGGGAAAACCGGAACAGAAGAGAATCGAAGCATTTGAGATGTGGTACTATAGACGAATGTTGAAAATTAGGTGGACTGGTAAGGTAAGGAATGAGGAGGTTCTACGCAGAATCGGAGAGGAAATGAATATGTGGAAAACACTGATAAGGAGAAGGGACAGGATGATAGGACATCTTCTAAGACATGAGGGAATGACTTCCATGGTACTAGAGGGAGCTGTAGAGGGCAAAAACTGTAGAGGAAGACAGAGATTGGAATACGTCAAGCAAATAATTGAGGACGTAGGTTCCAAGTGCTACTCTGAGATGAAGAGGTTAGCACAGGAAAGGAATTCGTCGCGGGCCGCATCAAACCAGTCAGTAGATGACCGAAAAAAAAAAAAAGCAAGGATGGAGATATGGCAGACACGAACGATCCGACCTGCATCTTTTCTGATAGAACGTTCTCTCAAGATGGTCATGGGCAAGTGTGGGTTATACATTGAAGAGCCAAAGAAACTGGTACATCTGCCTAATATCGTGTAGGGCTCCCGGGATCACGCAGAAGTGCCGTAACATGACGTGGCTTGGACTCCACTAATGTCTGAAGTAGTGCTGGAGGGAACTGACACCATGAATCTTGCAGGGGAGTCGATAAATCTGTAACAGTACGAGGTGTGGAGACCTCTTCTGAACAGCATGTTGCAAGTCATCCCAGAAATGCTCAATAATATTCATATCTGGGGAATTTGGTCGCCAGCGGAAATGTTTAAATTCAGAAGAGTGTTTCTGGAGCCACTCTGTAGGAATTCTGGACATGTGGGGTGTGGCATTGTCCTGCTGGAATTGACCAAGTCCTTGGGAATGCAGAATGGACGTGAATGGATGCAGGTGATCGATCAGACAAGATGCTTACATACATGTCAGCTGTCAGAGTTGTATCTAGACGTGTCAGGGGTCCTATATACTCCAAATCAACCGCACATGCCCCTCACCATTACAGAGCCTCCGTTAGCTTGAACAGCCCCATGCTGACATGGAGAGTCCATGGATTGATGAGGTTGCCTCCATGCCTGTACACGTCAGTAGTAGGACAAGGGGGGCTTCGGTGCATTTTGTTAGGGGCAAACCTATTGTTGTACTTTCCTTGCATACCTGCCCCTGATGTAGGCAACCCGCACTAACAATATTCACTGCCCCTGCCCTACTACTAACGTCCATCCACTGGATTCGATTTGAAATGAAACCTGTCCGAGCAGGCAATATGTTTCCAGTCATAACACTCCAGTGTCTGTGGTAATGGGTGCAGGGGAGGCGTAAAGCTTTCTGTCGTGCAGTCATCAACGGTACACAAGTGGACCTTCGGCTCTAAAAGCCCATATCAGTGATGTTTCATAGAATGGTTTGCACACTGACACTTGTTGATGGCCTGGCACTGAAATCTGCAGCAATTTGCAGAAAGGTTCTGTCAAGTTGAATGATTCTCTTCAGTCGTCATTGGTCGCATTGTTACAGGATCTTTTTCTGGCCACAGCGATGTTGGAGATCTGTTGTTTTACTGGATTCCTGATATTCATGGTACACTCATGAAATGGTCGTAAGGGAAAATCCCCACTTCGTCACTACCTCGTAGATGCTGTATCCCATCGTTCGTGCACTGACTATAGCACCACGTTCGAACTCCCTTAAATCTTGATAACCTGCCATTGCCGCAGCAGTAATCGATTTAACAACTGCGCCAGATTCTTGTCGCCATATACAGGTGTTGTCGACCGCAGCGCCGTATTCTGCCTGTTTATATATTTCTGTATTTGGATACGCATTGGCGCTTCAGAATATGTATTATGTCCCAAATGCGGGCGCACACATATCGTACCAGGATGACGTCTGTAAATAGTTTTTGATCTGATAGTCACTTAAAATGCTTGAATGCACTGTTGCTCTTTGTAGAGTAAGCTACTGTTTTTTGTTTTATCTGGTTTTATGAAACCATTTTAGTAGGTTTTTGTAACAGTTTTTGGGAGGGCCCTTATGTCTAATCGTTTATGAGTACTCTTTAATTTTTGTGCATTCGTTCTCGAATATATGTAAAAATTATATTAATCATCGCTTTGCCTCGTTCATCTAGTAAACTCGTTACAGTTTCTAACTAAGGACAAAAGGAAAAAAACGATAATTTCTCGAAAAGAAAGCGTCTTTAAGTCAAAAGAGAAGAAAGTGCACATACGGGCTGAACACTAATAAAACCGTCGAACTGCAGAATCGGTCTCCTGACTGGAAATGGAGGGAAAATGTCCTACGAACATGTGTCAGGAAATGCATTGTTGCCACGATAGATGGCGCTGGCGAATGGAAGTTCCTATGAACACGTGCCGTGTGCTCCTTATGTGCTGAAGTCTGTATGATTGACGAAGCGTGCTGTAAGCAGAAGAATTTTCCAGTATTCATATCGGGAACAAGGCGATATGGTCGCAAAGATTCCCAGCCCGATCACTGATTGTTGAACCAATGCTGATGAGACGCCTCAACCATTCCCCTAGAATTATCTGCAGCTACAGCTGACGATTATGCATATTGATGATGCTAGTTCTGGTAAAGCTTTCTTCGTCGGTAAAAAGGACTGATGAAAGAAACCCTGTGGTGATAGAGGTAGTAGCGTTTGGCTTGCAGGAAGACATAATCGTATTTTAGTTTACATCATGTCGACGGACCACTTGCCCGAAGATTGTTCTAGGGTTCTTCTGAATGTCCTGTAGAATCCGGTCCTCCAAATTTAGTGTACGCACAGTCCTCAACCCCCCCCCCCCCCGGGTGTAAGGACCCATGATCACGCAAATGTCCAAAAACGGACTGGAATGTTGGGTGATGTGGTTGGTGTCTGTGAGACTACTTGTTTTGGTACAGCTGGGCTGCCTTTCAATTTGCTTGTCTGTATACTGACAGCATCTCGGCTTGTTCCCGGCATGAATACAGGACCATTCAACTGCGTACAGTACGCTGCGTCAATCATATAGTCTGCAAAACACAAGGAACACGAGGCACGTGGTCAAAGGAACTTTCATTCGTCAGTGCCATCTACCATGGCATCGATGCATTTCCTGACACATGTTCGTTGGAAATTTTTTCTTCAATTTCAAGACAGGAATCCGTCCCTGCAGTTTGTTGGTTTTATTAACGTTCACCCTGTATTTACAATTTATCCTCTAGCAAAGGTGGTAGCAATTTACAAGTCTAGAAGTTTAATAGCTCCGCCGAGTGTTCCTGGTACCTCCCCTGGGGATAAATTTCATTTCTATGAATAAAATGTTCGTTTCATTTGCTAGATGCATTTTGTTTCTTTTATTTCCGAAGGATTACCGTACTTTATTGCTTAGTTCATTTTCGTATTGAATGTTTTATGGAATAGTTCTGAATTCATTCGTTTATTACAGTTACTTAGGGTCTTAGTAGATTGTAAGATCCTTCAGATGCACAAGTTACTGTTGATGTAATGTTAAAAGCCTGCCTTCTAAATCTAGGGCAACTTGTGAACCAAAACCGCTTTGTAACTCAACAATAGGCATAAATCTGTAATGTAGGATCGATTTCAGAATATTTTCACCAAATATGTATTACGAAATGTAATAAAGAACGTGGTTCTGCCTTGAGCAAACACAATTTTTCTTCTTTTAGTACCCATACATTTTTAGAGAAGTTTATCCAATTCCAGTGGGTTTTGGTTTATTCTCTGTCAAACATGCAGAAATATATGCGTTGTAATATCTGCGTGTCTTTAAGATTATAGTATTTACATTAAGAAAAGTACTGACGAAACCATTAATAGGGAAAATAAGTATAAGCCTTTGTATTATTTAAATACTGACAGAAACATTAACAGGAAAAATAAATATTTAGTTTAGTTTTACTGTATTTTTTAAATACATAGCTTAGTATTGCTGTAATACTAAGGTATATATTCATTTTTTCCTGTTAATATTGCTGTCAGTACTTTTCTTAAAGTAAATACCTTAATCTAAAGATAGATGAATATCACAATGCATGTATTCTCTGTGTGTTTAGTTTGCTCGAGGCAGAATCACATTTTCTTATTACGTGTTAGGGAACAAACTTGGGCAAGAAAAAGGAGCTCCGACCACATAATGATTATCTAATATTAAAATTGGATAAGAAACAAAGTATGTATTACAGGCCAATGATGATGATTGTATAATAAAATAAATGAAATATATTGGCAGGCAGACGAACAGCATTTCATTTAGTCGTCGTTGTTGTTGTTGCTGTTGTTGTTGCTGTCTTCAGTTCTGAGACTGGTTTGATGCAGCTCTCAACGCTACTCTATCCTGTGCCAGTTGCTTCATCTCCCAGTACGTACTGCAGGCTACATCCTTCTAAATCTGCTTAGTGTATTCATCTCTTGGTCTCCCTCTACGATTTTTACCCTCCACGCTGCCCTCCAATACTAAATTAGTGATCCGTTGATGCCTCAGAACATGTCCTACCAATTGATCCCTTCTTCTAGTCAAGTTGTGCAAAAAACTTCTCCCCAATTCTATTCAATACCTCCTTATTAGTTACGTGATCTACCCATCTAATCTTCAGCATTCTTCTATAGCACCACATTTCGAAAGCTTCTATTTCTTCTTGTCCAACATTTAGTCGTAGAGAAGTAATTTATATCTTCAGAAGATCCCAGTCTTACGTTTCACAAGTAAGGGGCGACAGAAGATACACAATGTGTGTCTCTGAAGAGTCGTCAGGTGCATTATCTGTGGAGTTTCGACGTATATTTGCAATTTAATTTTAACAACGTTGAAAGGTCTCTGTTGGATTCCTTTCATGTTAATTTCTGAAATATGTTGCCATTTACGGCATAAATTCCTCTTCTAAATTTACTGTGGCGTTTCGCGATGCGGAATCGAAAGAGAGCGAAGAACAGCTACTTAGGAATTTCCAAGTGCTGAGATAAGAATGCCAAAGAGAACACCAGCAGGTACTCTCGAGGGTCCAAGAGGCGGAAACGCATTGTCCCACGTCCGTTAGCAGCACAATTGCGGACAACAGTCTAGCGATTCACACGCTGGAACAGCAAGTAGAACAATTGAAGCAGACTGGGGCGGAGGACAAGAGACAAATACATGATAAGATTGCGGCATTAGCGGACATTGTAGGCACGATGAAGGTGACGGAAAGCGAGAACAATACTACACCGGTAGCGGCCGCAGAGACCGAAGAAGTGCGTTCGCTTCTTAGATTTCAGAAGGGACAGTTCGAAGTGAACAGGCAGCACAAAGCTGTAACAAATTACAAGAACGCGTGGGGCATCTGGAAAGCCGCATGGGGTATGATTTCGAACTCGCCAATAGCACTAAAAATAGCCGTACGAACAGTGCAGAGAGGGACTCCGGCCACAAGGGAGATTTTGACGACTGGGAAGAATGTATTTTGAGGGGCAGACATGAGAAAAATAGAAACATTCAAGGGCCTCTCCGGGAGGAAATGCGGGGATTTGATTTCAAACATTTCCTTACGGTGAGAAAGTTTGACATATTTCGAAATTCGCAAAAAGGAATACATCCACGAGCATGGCTCGAGCAATTTGAGTTTTGTCTTCCCCCCGACTGGGCAAGTTCACATAAGATAGAATATATGTGTGGCTATTTGGAAGGCGAACCAGCGATTCGCATGAGGTCGGCAGCGCGTCACTGCAACTCCACTCGGGAGTTTCGACAAGCCTTTCTGTCCGCCTATTGGTCGGAAGCGGCACAAGATAGGGTCAAACATGGCATAATTATGCTGCCAAATTTGAACCAGTCTGGTTTCGGCAGCCCAGCACGCCTATTCGACCACATGCTGCAGGCAAATAAATTTTTATACGACCCATACGGGCCTGCGGAACTAATTAGGATATGCATCACCAAATTGCCGATGCACTTGCGCCACGTCATTCTTGCGGGACGATGCAAAGAGGACGTGGAAACGTTTAACACACTTCTCCAAGAGTTGGAATACAATACAGGAGAATGCCCGCCTAATCAGGCACAAAGTTATTATGGGGCACAGCAGCGCGATCGCAGTCGTGGCCGTAGTACTAATCAACGGCGTGACTGGTCGTCGCGACGCGAACGGAACAATAATCGGGACCGTCCGTATAGAAACTGGGGTAACAGTCGCGAACACAGGTGGAACAACGGAAATGATCGAGGACGCGGACAGAATCGTGAACGCAACAGTTACGGCAACCAGAATCGATACTACGGGGAACACGGTGGGGACAGGACTGTAGGTGGAGCCCCACATGATGTTGAAATTCGACCGGCTAACCCTAGACATAATCCAGCAAATGGAAATGAACTAAACCAGCAATGACAAACGATCAGCGCAGAAGGCGCCCAGTCGGAACAAATGAGCGACATGGCAAATGAGTAGAAAGGACAGTGAGAAGTAGAGAGGACGGTGAGGAGAAAGAATTGATTGGTTCAAATTTGTGACGTATGCATTTTGAATAATACGTTGGTAAAAATAATGATAAAGATGTTTCTATGTGATTGATTGAAGTGATGTTTTTAATTTTTTTTTCTTTCCTTGTGCAATTAGGATTTAGGTTGGTTCAAATGTGAACATATAAGGTTTCTTTGTGAACGAGTGAAATGCTGTTTATGTTTTTTTTGTGTGTGTAAATTGAAAAGAGTCGCTCCTGAGAGAAGCAAGATCTGTGTTGAATTAATGCAAAACTCAGGGGAATATCCGATCTGTGGGTATTATGGGTCTGGCAAACCCAGGTCCCCAGCTGTTAGTAGCCTTGTTTCCGATTTTCTGCTTTCAGTGCTACTATCTATCTATTACTATTCTATATCTGTCAGTATAAATGAGGATCTCTTACTATAGTATGCGTGCCGAATGAATATTTTAAGCCCGCATCTCGTGGTCGTGCGGTAGCGTTCTCGCTTCCCACGCCCGGGTTCCCGGGTTCGATTCCCGGCGGGGCCAGGGATTTTCTCTGCCTCGTGATGGCTGGGTGTTGTGTTCTGTCCTTAGGTTAGTTAGGTTTAAGTAGTTCTAAGTTCTAGGGGACTTATGACCACAGCAGTTGAGTCCCATAGTGCTCAGAGCCATTTGAACCATTTTGAATATTTTAAGATAGGAGAATTTTGAGAAAGGAATGAGTAAGTTTGGAATCTTGAAAACAGGATGCGATAACACGATTGTTTAACCAATGGCTTCCCAATATACGCTAATATGTTAATATTGATGATATGTGTCTTTTTTGTTCTTTATAGCTGAGTACATAAAGTGCCGTCTGTGGATTTCGTCAGTATATTGATTCCCTTCAGGTGAAAGAAGAATTGTGGTTTGTGTAATTTACGTGGCCCTGAAATATTATTGTGGTAGTCAAATACGAGCAGTTTTTCAGCAAATGGAGAATGAAACAGAAATGTGGATCCTTTCTGTAGTCTTGATTGATGTTGAGCTAGAGCCTGAAAAATTATTCTGCGTTAATACTTGTCCTAGAAAAGCGACGTTTATGTGTTTTGCTGATGCTGTGAGCATTACAGCTTACTGTTTTCGCTGGTGCGGGATGCACTGCAGCCTATATGATTTCTACTGAGGAAATTTCCCTCTTGAAGGTAGAGGAAGATTAAATAATTTTGATTATGGGACCGAAGGAAAGCTTGGTTTAATGTAATAAGGATGAAGCGAAACATTTGTCATTTAAACTACAGGAGGATTCGGATCTTTTGTGTCTGTTGTAAGTTCAATATGTTAAGATGAAACTGTTTACAGAATAGAGGAGACCACAATTTTGCCATTCATGAGAAATGAATCCAGAATAACCACCACAGGCGAAATAACTGATTTGGAAGCGAAAGGTAACTTAACGAAGGAACGAAATCGCAGCAAAATGGGTAAGAAAATGTATTATAACCTGTACGATGCAGATATTTTTACCGTTCTCAGAGTCATCTATGTGATTAATTCTTGTGATAACGTAATTTTAGATGAAATTTTCTTACTGTTTTATGTGTGAATATATGAGTATGATAAATGTGTAATTGCGAGTCTCTTATCAGGTGTTTCAACTGGCATAAATGTTGTGGCGTGTAAATAACCATTGTTCTTTTTACTGTGTATGTTTAAGGAAAATTCTCCATATTTATTATGTGACAAGACATATGCGGCGAGCGTCAGGAAGAGGACGAATTAGAACAATGTTGTAGTGGTGTAAACACTTTGTTGAAGTAGCGTTGAAGTAGCTTGTTGGATTAACTAGTAGTGGATAGAAGTAAAATTTTGAGTAATGCATGTTTATGGGTAGTTAGTTTGTAGAATAGACAACGGGTGTGCATGTGTGTGTGTGTAAATAACATGTGAACCCTATGCTGTCCTGACCTATACTTGACAAGGCATAATCCTATTCATTTTAGTGAATTAATAAGTAGCATTTGATTTATTATAATGTAAGTGAACCACATTAGTGATGTGGATTTAAATATTATATTGTCAGTTCATTTAAATTTAGTTTTTATACTGTCAAGTCATTTCACTTTTATTTTTTAATATTGTCAAGTCATTTAACTATTATTTTTCATATTGTCGATTCATGTAATTTTTTTTATTAAAAAAAAAAGAATAAGTCTCACTTTTGTTCTTAAAAAATTGTGAAAGACAATACTAAGCGGTATTATGTATGACATTTGGTAATTACGGAAGTATGATGAACAATTTCTGTGAATGCAGTTGAGAACGTGAAAGCGAACCGGCTAAACTCTTACGAGACAGCGGGAGCAGCGAGGAGGAGGGCTAGTTGTAAACTAGCAGGTTTCCCAGCAGGACACGCTGTCAACCTGGCCACTTCGGGAGCGCGGCCGACAACAAAAGAAGGGTACGCGGCAAACACTTTCCCTTGCACCTGGAGCTAATGGCCGGCCACCCCGTGCGACCCTTCCTGGAGGCGATGACCTGAGATGGGCGAGCGGTCCACCGCGCGGAAATCCATCTGCTGGCAACGCACCACACACACGCGACCGTGGCGAGACGGGCGCGGTGAAACGACAGAAGACAGGGGGTAATGGAGCGTGGAGCCTTTTGACAGGTACTGTCCAGAGAAACTTGCATACGTCAACGACGCCTATCAACATTTCCTGACGGATGCCTACTGTCAAGCGACAGTAAATCATGGTTCGATGTTCTCTGGTCGCTAAGGGTGACACAAAGAAGAGCCATTAAGTGTCATCCTTGCCCAGGAATATCAAACCGGCGAGCCAATTGAGGATAACTCAAGAATGTAACAACACAAGGAGCGTGGAGCATTTTGACACATACTGTCCAGAGAAACTGGCAGACTTCAACGACGCCTATCAACATTTGCTGACGGATGCCCGCTGTCAAGCGACAGTAAATCATAGTTCGATGTTCTCTGGTTGCTAAGGGTGGCACAAATAAGAGCCATTAAGTGTCATCCTTGCCCAGGAATATCAATCTGGCGTGTCAAACGAGGATACCGCACGAATTTGACAACACAAACATGGAACCAAATCGAGATGTACGTGACACGGGCCACCAAGAGAAACTTCATGAGAGGGCAGAGACGGCGGGATTGCACGCAACAGATGGACAAAAATCCCTACTGACAGCTGCGGCGACGAACCCCCCCTTCCCCCGCTCCTTATATTGTGCCTCGGAACAGTGGAACTACTGAGTGTGTCAGTGAACAGTGATTATACGGTTCTTAGTTCAATGCATATACGTGTGTTTCTGTCAGAGAAACTTTGACTCGTGTGTTTTGCAGGGGTTCGATTTATTGGTGTTTATTAGACTGACTCTTGTATTTTGCAGGTGTTCTATTTATTGTTTTTTTTTTAGACTTTGACTCTTGTATTTTGCAGGTGTTTTATTTATTGGTGTTTTTTTGAGACGTTGGCTATTGTACTTTCAGAGCTGTTTTATTTATCAATGTTTGTTTTTGTGCGATGTATTAGATTTGTGATATTTTGTTTCGTAAATTCATTGCTGTGGCATTGCTTCGTTTATCAGTCAGATAGCTTTTCATTCTCATTGGACTGTGATCGATTAGCCTTTGCATGGGGCATATTTATAGTGAGGAACGCCATAAGGGTAACAATCACATAATTAATTGTGGATTCAGCATAACGACACAGTGATCATTGTTTGCTAATTAACTGAAATATAGTAGAGTGATTAAATTAGTGCCACAAAGTTATTTTAATTCTACAAATTATTAGTTTTATAAGATATAGAAGTTTTTTGTGATAACCACTTTGTAAAACATGTTTTTTTCTCTTATCATTTTCTTTGCTTTTGCGGATTGTGCATTGTAATTTTCTGCTTTATAATACTGATGTTATTTTCATGTTCTCTTTTTTAATTGCTGTGGCACCTTCGCTATTTTCAAAAATTTTGCTTGTTAATAAACAGTCATAAATTTTCCTGTGATCAGTTGGCTCTTGCAATGAGCAAATACTGGTGACCTCCATAAGGGTAACAACCAGAAATTGTTTTCATATTAATGACACAGAAACCATTGTTTTTACTTGCTGACCGAATTAGGTCTACACTATCTTTTAAATAGGTGTCAGAGATTGTGTTCTTTTTTTCTGTTTGAAATTGGTAGATTTTAAAGATTTTTTGAAATTATTGTGTTTTAGCAAGTAGCTGGTGACCTTTTGCCTTTTCTTTACACTTTTGGTTTAAGTAGGGTGTGAGAAGCCTGCTTGGGAATGTCCTAGCATGGCCAGAAAATTCCCTGCACAGTCTTTTCCCTGAGCGTTGGGGTTATGAAAGGTCTCTGTTGGATTCCTTTCATGTTAATTTCTGAAATATGTTGCCATTTACGGCATAAATTCCTCTTCTAAATTTACTGTGTTGTTTCTGACTATCTGGGAGGAGACTGAGTAGTGGAACGTGTTACTTTTACACATAAACAAGAACGATCTGTCACACTACTACACTTTAAAACACAGTTTATATGTAATTCATGTCACACAGTCTCATACGGAACCTACATCAGCTTTCTTTTATATACTGTATATGATAAGATACTGTCATCCCCCTTCCCTTCTGTGTGAATGAGCAAATGTATTTCTAGTTGCATGCTTGAGGGTAGCAGACAAGCCTGCCTGCTAGAGAACAGTAGGACCAACGTCGGAACAGGTAGCTACGCTTTCTAAAAGCAAAGAGGTTTCTATCCTTAGTATGGTCCTGTCCGTCGCTTGTCATGTTTGTATAGGAAGCTGCCCCTCTGGCCACTTCCGTTTGTATTTGTGAGCCACCCCTCAGGAAGGGACCAGTCAGTCTGTCCGTGGCGAGCGTCTGAAGTGGTAAGATCTCCGGCTAAGCGCGTGTCTGCTAAGTCCGTAGGACAATGGATTTCTTAAGTTCAGCCTAACTGAAAATTTAATCACCTTTATTTCAGGTTTAGCTCTAAAATATCTAATGTTATCTTAAATTGCAGCGCAGTGTAATTCTCGTGTGAATTTCAGAATATATTCCGGTAGTTGCTTTGTCACTACTTTGTCAGTAAAGTGGAACCACGTGTTGATCAGTAACTCTAACTAAGTTCATCAATCTTAAATGCGAATGTGCGTGAGATTATAACGTCTCGTCTTGACAATATTTTTCAATATGGCAACTTTTCTTTATGTTCAACCCACGTGGGGTGTACTTTGTGAGACCACTACCACGTGCTTATATAATTGTTTGACCCATCGGGTTAATAGTAAGACGTTAGTAACCAGTTCGAGGTTTTTCTTTTGTAAATTGCTTTTCGATCTAATTTATTTTAATTATCAAAATTATTGTGGAGTTATACGCTTTGTGTAAACCAAGTTGACCACGTGAAGCATGTGGTGTAATCATCAAAGTAGCCCTCAGCTATTCTTTTTGGGAAGATTTCACAGAGAGTTAGTATGAATTTAGTATACCAGTGTGTGGTAATTACATGACGGACAGGATTGTGCTACGAACGTAATTTCTTTGGGTGAAAATTGAATCGGTTGGTTGCGGTTAATTTCCTCTTGCATATGTTTCAACGTTCTTCGTGTGTTATTTTATGAATGCAGTGTTGTATGCAGTCTCCCAATCTTGGCTCCATATTTGATGTGTTCCGTAAGATTACAATCTCACATTTTCACAATCCTAAATAAGGCACCAGCTTAGTTACGACTCAAGTTTAATATGCTGAAATTTCAGTGATCAATGTTAAAATAAATTTCCAAATATAAACTGATTTATTTCTTTTTATTTAATTTCTCCGTTTTACATATATATCACCGGTTGTCGTATGACTATTAAAAGATTATAATTAATGTTAGTCTGGTTGGGAATTTGGTAAGCTAGACTGGATACCTGGTGAAACAGTTGCGCAGTAATGCAAGGTTAACTTCCCCAGCCAGCTCACTGCTTTTAACCCGCTTTTATTGTCTAGCAGCACCGCTTTCATAGCAAATTAAAGCGACAACATTACAACGTGTAGCAACAGCTCAAAAAATATCTGCCCGTAACGTCATTCATGTGACACCCAGTGTCTACGGAATGAGCCGGTATTCTTTCCAGTTAAAAAAAAAAAAAAGTAGAATTACAGTTGCTCATTCGACAGTGCAGCCCAAAATTAGTCTAATGCGGTATTCGCTTTATCGATATGTGCTAACAGGGACTGAAAACGAAGGATAACCAGTACTGCAGCAGCGGCAGTGTCGCCCTGGTCCGCGGTGATCGCTAGAACCATGTAGAAGCGCGGCTCGGTCGCTGCTGGAGTAACAGTCATTCCTCGTTTCACTGTTCCCGTTGAGACATATCGATAAAACGAGTGACTCACTAGACTGATTTGGGATCGCTCTGACGAATGTGCACGTAAAATTCCCAATTAATTTCATTTTCCTTTTTTCACGGGAAACAGCCCGAGGCTTTCCTTTCACGCTGGGCGTTGTATGAAAAGTACGAGGGTCACTCCAAGAGAAATGCATAATATTTTTTTTTTAAAATCCACCTTTTAATCTACATGTTTGAAAGTTTTTCAGTGTGTAGATACATCATTTAGGAAGAATATTTTCATTTCTCCACATAACGCCATCTTGGAACCAGCGCCTGTATACCCGCACGGTAAAATTCTGGACCAACCTGTTGGGGCCACTGTTTGGCAGCCTGCACATGGGAGTCATCATCTTCAAACCTTGTTCCACGAAGAGAGTCTTTCAGTTTCCCAAAGAGATGAGAGTCACATGGAGCCAGGTCAGGACTGTAAGGTAGATGTTTCAGTGTTGTCCATCTGAGTTTTGTGATCGCTTCCATGGTTTTTTGCATAACAAGTGGCCGTGCATTATCGTGCAACAGCAAAACATCCTGCTTTTGCCGATGTGGTCGAAGACGACTCAGTCGAGCTTGAAGTTTCTTCAGCGTCGTAGCCATAACTTTTCCAGCAGAAGGTGTGGTTTTGAATTTTTTTTTCTTGGGTGAATTTGCATGATGCCACTCCATTGATTACCTCTTTGTCTCTGGTGAAAAATGATGGAGCCATGTTTCATAACCTGTCACTATTCTTCCAAGAAATTCATCTCCACCATTGTCGTACTGTTCCAAAAGCTCGCTGCATACAGTTTTTCTTGTTTCTTTGTGAGCCACTGTCAACATCCTGGGAAGCCACTTGGCACATACCTTTTCTAACGCCAACACTTCCAGTATTCTGCAAACACTTCCTTCCCCTATCCCAACGTAGCGTGACAATTCGTTCACTGTGATGCGTCTGTCAGCAGTCACCAATTCGTTAACTCTCTTCACATTGTCTGGAGTGTGTGCAGTACGAGCCCTGCCGCTGCGAGGACAATCCTCAATATTGCCGTGCCCGCTTTCATCACGTAACCTGCTTGCACACCGACTAACTGTACTGCGATCGACAGCAGCATCTCCATACACCTTTTTCAACCTCTTGTGGATGTTTCCCACTGTCTCGTTTTCACAGCACAGGAATTCTATGATAGCACGCTGCTTCTGACGAACATCAAATGTAACAGCCACTCACGGGAACAGGTTGAACTAAGTTTGAAAACAAGCGGGAAGGATGCATCTACACACTGTAAAACTTTCACACATGCCGAATGAAAACTGTATTTTTACAAAAGTAGTGTGCATTTCTTTTCGAGTGACCCTCATATGATGGGTAGGATTTGTTTCGGTTGACTACAGTTACACGCTGCAAAAGTCAAATTACAAACATCCGCTGAAACACCAGAGAGAATGCGCATGAAGACCCTTAGGAGAGAAACTATGTATAAGCTGGGTGTTTTATTGTTTTTACTGGCTAACGTGAAAAGCCTGTTGAAAATGTAAAATAAATGGCAAAGCATATCGCAGCAGTAAACAATGATGGCAATGAAACGGCCTGAAAAGGCATCAACGCAGCCACGTTCGGGTCCGGCTGGCCTGTAGCGAGTTGGCAATTTGTGGTGGGGGCGGAGCGGACCTCGAAGGCCCCGGCTGGAGACGTCTGTCCGTCCGCTGATGGACACCAGCCGTAGCGTCGCCCTGATCCAATTAGAGACGCCTCAAGAAAATCACTCGAGTGGCTGGCAGCGGGGACTTGAGCCGCGCGCGCGGGGGCACTAAAAGAAATCCCTCCCCACCCCGGGCCGCCGCTCAATTAGGAGGCCCCAGGGCCGCAGTGATTAGCGGCCAAATCACGTCCCCCGGCCGCGGACCCGCCGTGGCCCCCTCGGATTGAAGGCGGCCGGACACGCGCGGCTGCGGGGGAGGTTACAGCCAATCTGGGCCGCTTCTTTTATCCATTGTCTCCGGGCCGGGCGCGACCCAATCGATACGCGCCACCCACGACGGGTCAGCCCAGAGGGCGGAGGTGGGAGCGCGGTGGGAGGGGTTGGGGGGGGGGGGGGCGCTGGGCTCCCTTCTGTTCTGTTCCGTCCTGACGCCTTGGCCGGCTTCCGGGGCTGTCGCGGCGCCACCTGGGACTCGCACGGGGCACAGGAGCCGAGGAATCTTTGCGTGTAGTGCGCGTATCCCACCCGAGCTTCTTGTATCCTGTACACTTTGACAAACTGTCTTACGCTTAAAACAGATGTACTACGTCTACAATACAGGCACGTAGTCTGTTGAGAGACACAGCAACGTTTGAACATTTACAAATTTGCTTGCTGGCAAACCCAATATTTCTCGGGTATTCATTTTGTCACTTTTCTATTAGAAACGAGAAAAGGAGCTGTGTAGCGAAATATCGAAAAAACTTCATTTCAGTGTGTTCGTGAGAACACCTTCGAAATTATAAAACAGTTGTACAAATATTTATGCATAATGTACAGATGTATAAATACAGTATCCAGACTAAGGAACATGACCGCAGTCAAATTCAGTATACTCAGCGCAGCTGCTTCGTATGCCCACAATGCAATGATGTAAACGCCTCTATGGCAACGCCTCTAAAACGGCTATACTTTTCGTGCCCGAAGCTGACTCGGCTGAAGGAGTGTTTTATTAGTTAAGAATGAATGCATTAAAACTTCATTTATGAGACGGGATTTTTTTTCACGCGTCTCATTGTTTATGACTTATCTGTTGATCTACGTGTTCTACAGTGACATAATTTTAGATGCACATTCAACGGCATACGCGGATATTGTCAGAGAAATATGTTCCAATTAGAATTAAAAGAAAACAGGTAATAAATTTAAATTTCATGCCCAATGTGGCAATTTTTCACGCAGCTCGGGGTTTATGAAGTCATACCCCCTGAACGATGTGTGGCACACTACCTCGATACACTATTGTAGGTAAATTCAGCTGTATTTCTGGATACTGTCTGCAAAATTTATTGCGAACGAGTTAGTAGCGCAGAAGTAATACATTTAAACGTTATGCATCTCATTGTTTATGACGTCATATCTCTTTAACTAGTACGTAGATGGTTCTTACCCGCACAGTGTTTCTTTCCAGACAGTAAATGTTATGTGTGTCAAGATTGGTTTTACACACACACACACACACACACACATACACACACACACACACACGCACATACACTTTCTTATAGCATGTTTGCCATTAGGAACGTCCATCAGTGGTGTCAGGAAATAAACAGATTAGCAGATTTAATTTCTAAAACAATTTACAAACAATACCTAAACATTAGTGCATATGAATGGCAAGTCAATACGCAGCAAAACGAGAGAATTCATGGGATGGAAGGAGGAGAAGAACACACTCAGATATTGCTATTATATGTGGGGTGTCTGTTCTTTCTCTTTCATCACTCAAATTATGAACTCTAGACATCATGATAAGAGATACGTTTTATATAGATACATAAGACTAAACCATCAACTGTTATTGTTACGGAAAGGTCACTTTAAAACTGTACGTAAGTATGAGTCAGTATTTTTAACTGTAACAGCATACTGTTGCCTAAGGTACCAAAACCTGTACATAAACACAAGTCTATGTATATTATACCCAACAGGTTAGATATAATAAAGGTGTGATGTGGAATCACGTAGGAGGTTCAAATGGCTCTGAGCACTATGGGACTTAACATCTATGGTCATCAGTCCCCTAGGACTTAGAACTACTTAAACCTAACTAACCTAAGGACATCACACAACACCCAGTCATCACGAGGCAGAGAAAATCCCTGACCCCGCCGGGAATCGAACCCGGGAACCTGGGCGTGGGAAGCGAGAACGCTACCGCATGACCACGAGCTGCGGACACACGTAGGAGGCAAGCGACCATTTTAGTAAGTATTATAATCAAGCTGGATAGAACGCATAAAATGTCATACAGATTAAGTTTAATGGTCGTCTCATGTTACTTACACTACTGTAACGCTCTTATCCTTGTGCTACCTTTTCTAAAATAAATCATAATTCACCTGCTGTATGGCTTTATATGCGATCTAACCAGCTTAATATAAGATAGATACAGCATAATCAAATTTTCCCACCAGTAGCACATAATCAAGCTGTGTGTCTGGGGGTCAACGGTTCTGTAACAAATACCGAAGTATTTACCGCAGTAATCAAGGTAGCGCCTCTAACATGTATCACCTATCTTCTGTTTCTTCTTTTTTTTCTTCCACTTAACTGAAAAGTTTATTTAGATTTCCATTTCACGAAAATTATTTTATTTTAACTATGTTAAGACCAGGTTCGAAAAAAAATTAAGAAGAGTAGAAGAAATGACCAGCCTCCCTGTGGCGAACACGGGTAACTATATAAGTGTATGCTGTGATTGGGGGGGGGGGGGGGGGGGTTGCTCCGGTGGACAGGCGCAGTGACTAAGAGACCAAAACGACCCACCATCAAGAATTATATGCTTACATCGAGTAGCAAGTGAAAACGAAGTGGCAGTTGCTGTATAATATAGTTGATAGGGGACTGGTTTCCGGTGTTACAGCTCATTGTCATATTAAGCCTTGTTACAGGGGAAAACGTCAATGCGTTCTAGGACAGACAAAACAAAAAAAAGGTTTGTGAAAAATTCTCTTCACTTTTTTTAATATCAAGTCTTTATATTTCAATTTAGTCTGAAATAAGCATTTTAATGGAAGTATAGCCAAATAGTTTATTAACTTCAAAATTGTAGCGAAAGTAACTTCAAATCTTTTTCGGTATCACAGGTTTATTTTCTTATCATTTATTATTGATCTTATGTCTGCAGCTCGTGGTCTTGCGGTAGTGTTCTCGCTTCCCGCACACGGGGTTCCGAGTTCGATTTCAGGGATTTTCCCTGCCTCGAGATGACTGGGTGTTGTGTCGTCTTCATCCTCATTACGGGCGGAGGAAGGCAAAGGCCAACCACCTCCGCTAGGACCTTGCCTAGTCAGCGGTGCGGGTCTCCCGCATCGTGCCCTACGCTCCTCGGAGTGTGGGACCTCGTCATTGATCTTATATAATTAAATTTTTCTTGAGACATATCACTCACGATTTTATCCATGATAGTGACAGAACTTGAAGAAATGAATTAAAAATTGTGCCACAGTCGGGACTTTTGAACCCAGGTCTCCTATTTACTAGGCAGATGTGTTAGCTTCTGACGATTTATGAAGGGTAAAACAGGCAGAAGGCGTAAATTGAAGTTTGAGTTACGAGGGATTGGACTAGAGCAGTCTGCGCAAGTGTGTTACCTGTTCTGCTATAGTGTACATAACTGCCTCATAGGCAGGAGACGCGAGTTCAACTCCTAGATGTGCTACGAAGTTTAATTCATTTCTTCAGTCTCTATCATTACTGTCGATTTTATTGTTGAATTTAGTCAACTAAAATATCGAATGTTTAATTGTTTTTGTTTGTAAAAATGGTTCAAATGGCTCTGAACACTATGGGACTTAACTTCTAAGGTCATCATGAGAGGCACCCACATGCCTTGCTCATACTGTGGCATCAAGCAGTCAGGCCTGTAAGATGAGTGGTCTGCCAAGCGAGTGGATTCATTCTTATTTGTCGAGTAACATGAACTCTAGTACTCACACTTATGTTACAAGTTATCCTCCTATATGATTAATACGCAACGGAAACACGCATCTGACTACCAGTAATTTACAGAACTCTGACTGTACACTACGCACTGGCAATACCACATTTTCTTTTTGTCTTTTATTTAACGGCTTTTGTCAACACGTGGCCACCGCACTGAATATGAATGGCGCACACATTATAAATTCGGGACATTATGACAACATACAATTCGAAGGAAAAGTCCGCCAATCTTTTTCTTTTCACTATCTTATTTATTCCGACAAATTCTCTAACCTAAACACACAAATTCTATAACCTACAACAATAACACATGAGAAATTCCGCCCAGTGGGCATGGCTTTACAATCGTGAATCTCTATATTATGGTCTCGTAATTATTTTTAACGCTACAGTGCACTTTCTGGATTGGATGGTGGATCTTTTATTGTACCTCACACTTCGACTCTCACAATCATCATCACTAAACTTTCCTCCAGACCGAGCGGTACCGAAGGAACAAGCATAACCCACTAATCTTTTGAAACTACCTCGCTGCTCTCCCGTGCAAACCACACATACCCAAATTACATGACATACATCACACTGCAATAAGAAATATAAAACACTAAATAGTCACAACACTATCACTTTCAGCTTTCCCACTTCAATAAGTATTTATCCCAGTTTCACACGACACTGCCCCACTTTGTAATTCTACTTTCCTACTATGAACTCTGGAGATATTTGCACGTCTTCCTGTGCAATGCAAGCCAAGTGGCGTTGCTGGATAGACGGCCGACTCACCTTGCTTCTCTCTCAGAGTTTGAATCAAGCGTCACACGGAATCATATCACGCAAAGTAATATTAAGAACATCACACACGCGAGTCCTCAACTGATACCATGGACGAGTACTTCTCTTTATCTTTTGTCTCACACACAGTTTGAGACTCACACAGTACTCACCACGTGGAAGTACTCGTCTCTAATTTCAAGTCCTGCACACGCCATTTCTTAAATATTTCAAGTTATGGTACACACGCTATTTCTTAAATATTTCAACTTATTGTACACGCGCTAGTAATTCAGCTTAACTTAAGCACATGGAAGTATTTCAACTTAATGCTACACGTGGTTTCATTGTGACCGTTGGTCACTTCCGAAGATTCCTACAACCCCATTAATATTACCTGCCTGACATTTAAGTCTCCCCACAAAAGTTCCTGAAATAGAGAAATTAATATTTCAAACTACTCTTAAATATTCCACATGCATACCATGTCTCCATTCTTTCGTCATTACGGAGCACAACTAAAACAGGTCTTAACAGCACAAGATCCAGCGGCAGAGTGCTGAAATATGGCCGTTCTCGAGGTGCTCTCGCACCTCTGTCGAAGTGGGGGGAGCACCTTCTTACCGTATTGGTCAGCGACATTTCAGGCGCTCAAAGCTCAGGCAAATTTCATCTCTTTGGTCCCACCAAAGGTGGCCAAAGGATCGACTCAAAGATGATCATATATCCACATTCACTATCTGCAGTTAGCAGACGACCATACATTCATTCATTTCACAGATCTCACCAAACTGGATGTAGGGATTTACTTTGTGGGAGTGCACATGTGATCAATTAAATAAATAAATTGTCATTGTTTCCCACACTGGTATCCGGTTTCGCTGTATTAATTGAAATTGAGTTATTTTACAAAAAAAATGTGTTGTTCTGACAAAAATAATGAAGTATGTTGTAACCAATTTTCAATGTCGGGCGGTACTGTACCCTTTCAATCAGTCCCGTAGAACTTAGAACTACTTAAAATTAACTAACCTAAGGACGTCACACACGTACATGCCCGTGGCAGGATTCGAACCTGCGACCGTAGCGGTCGCGCGGTTCCAGACTGTAGCACCTAGAACCGCTCGGCCACACCGGCCGGCGGTTAGTTGTTCTCTTCCTTAATAATCAGTCAAACTGTGCGTTTTTAAATGCTTTTTAATTATTCGCTTTCACCCACAAAAACTGTTTGCGAAGTAGTTAACATTATACTTAACATTATATTTCGACTACTTAGTCGTGCATGTGAAAATACTCCTACACGCAAATGTTGTATTTTATACTTTTGTTAGGTTGGCAATTTGGGGGGCGGGTGACAAATTAAAAGTCTACACCAGGTACCAAACTATGTTCCTACACCACTGCGTGTACGTCAGTCTGAATCTTCCATATCGGAACTATTGTGACGGAAACACGCAAGTCGCACGACGTCATCTCTACAGCAGCTACAGCCGTAATAAGGCTCTTTGTTGAAGCACTTGGCTACTCTGGGTAGAGGAGGTCTACCAGGCCGCAGTTCGGCCCTGTCTGGGGAGCGAGTAGTTTGAGTAATTGCGGCGGTCCGGGTGCAGGTAAGCCGTGACACAGAGGGAGCAGGTATTGGACCGTTTTCACAGATTTATGGTTGGGCGCAAATTTCACTGGGCACAGCTTTCATAGATTCCCGTGACACATACTGATACACCTCCCAACCCCAAAAGTACTGTAGCATTTCACTACAGAAGCCAAAACAATATGGCGCAGAATGTTGATTAAGTGGAGATAGGCTGGCCAATTTTTATTTTTCCGCTCCTCTAGCGGGGATTTCAATGTGTGCCAGGGCTCCAGAGATATTAATATAATTTCATTTTTTCGAGGTACTTTCTTAGCAAATATGC
This sequence comes from Schistocerca serialis cubense, assembly GCF_023864345.2. Classification (NCBI taxonomy): domain Eukaryota; kingdom Metazoa; phylum Arthropoda; class Insecta; order Orthoptera; family Acrididae; genus Schistocerca; species Schistocerca serialis. The sequence goes on from NC_064639.1 coordinate 381,956,780, forward strand.
TTTCTGGATGCAGCAGTTTTATGTAAACGTGAGTGTAAACAGGAACAGGGAGACTACCTCATTTTTTTTTTTTTAAAGATTCAGAGAAGTCGTAACTGTGAGGTGGCCCTAACAGGCAATACAGTGTTACAAACGAGCGTCAGCCACGTGACGGAAGCTTAGAATTGAAATACAGCGGCCTGCTGTGGGAGGGCTGAGAGGGTAACGGCGAGGGAGGGGGAGGGGTGGCGGGAGGGCTGCAGATTTACGCGCGGCGGCGGTAATTATCGCAGCCCCGGCGGCCACAACTCTTCGTCCGCGCCACGCCGCGCCGCCCTGGACAGGGACAGAGGCGGGGCGGCCGGAGTAGACGGTGATGCACGGCCCGCGCTGCCGGCCGCCAGCTCCGGGAGGACACTGCACGCCACACGCCTGTCCTTCTCCGGGCGTCATACGGGGCTCACCAGCACCGACTGCTTTCCTCACACTTGTCGAGCTACCGTCAAAACCCGCCAGAAGTTGGAGAACAAATGATAATACACGGTGCTTTGACGTACGGCGCAAGAGCCTGTGGTGATACTAACATTCTGATTGCTCACTATGAAGTTGGACGTGTGATTTTAAAGAAAATTTATGTATTAATACAATTTTTATAACAAACCGTCAATGACTCAAGTGAAAGAGATGATAGAACAAACTATTTGAAGGGGGAGGTGGGGGGGGGGGGGGGTTGCTATACAATGGTCGCTTCTTAGGACAAAAAGAGAAGAAAGGGGCCGTTAAGTGAACAAGACAAAGCTAAAGTCAGTCTCAGGAATGGTGCAAAACACATCATACCAGAAAACTTAATAGACACAAATTCTTCTGGCTTATCTATAGGAGGAGTAGGCCTATGCCTGCAACACCATTTGGATTAGAAACCTGGAGGAGCCATTGCAGCAGATTCCCTGAAGCCGAAGAATGGCCAACAGACTGTAAAGTTGAACAACAGGTGAACTGTTGACAGACAATGGAACTTTAGCCGGTGCTCTGGGCGCCGGATCCATGAGCCTCTCAAACCACAGTCCCCACAACCACCCATGTACCATCGCGCAGCGAAACTCTTCACGCTTAGCGAATACGTGGCGTAATCGTTCCTCTGATTTCTCCCACGTTGAGCGTACAATTTTTGACGCAGCTCTCTGTGCTACTATATCCTGTGCAAGCCTTTTCATCTCCGAACAACTACTGCAACTTACATCCCTATTAATCTGCTTACTGTATCCAACTCTTGGATTCCCTATACGATATTTACCCCCCACACTTCTCTCTAACACTAAACTGGAGATACCTTGATATCTCAGAATGTGTCCCTTCAACCGATCCCTGGTCAGGTTATGCCACAAATTACTTTTCTGCCCCATTCTGTTAACTACCTCCTCACTGCATACGTGATTTACCCATTTAATCTTCAGCATTCTTCTTTAGTACATGTCAAAAACTTCTGTTCTCTTCTTGTCTACACTGTTTATCGTCCATATTTCACTTCCATAAATGGCTACACTTCAGACAAACACCTTCAGAAAATACTTCCTAACACAAATCTATATTCGATGTTGACAAATTTCTCTTGTTCAGGAGTACTTTTCCTGCCGTTGCCAGTCTACATTTTATGTCCTCACTACTTTGGCCATCATCAGTTATTTTGCTGCCCGAGCATCAAAACTCACCTGCTACTTCAAGTGTCTCGTTTCCTAATCTAACTCCATCAACACCTTGTCACTTAATTCGTCTACATTCCATTAACCTTGTTTTGATTTTGTTCTTGTTCATCTTATATCCTCCTTTCAAGATACTGTACATTCCGATCAACTGATCTTCCAAGTCTTTTGATACCTCTAAATAGAAATGGCTCTGAGCACTATGGGACTCAACTGCTGAGGTCATCAGTCCCTTAGAACTTAGAACTACTTAAACCTAACTAACCTAAGGACATCACACACATCCATGCCCGAGGCAGGATTCGAACCTGCGACCGTAGCGGTCCCGCGGTTCCGGACTGAAGCGCTCTAAATAGAATTACCCTGACATTTGTAAACCTCAAAGCTTTTATTCCACCTCCTTGAGCCTTGATTTTCACTCCAAATTTGTCTTTGCTTTCCTTTACTGCTTGCTCAATGTACAGACTGAATAACATCAGGAATAGGCTACAACCCTGTCTCACTCCATTTTCAACCACTGCTTCCCTTTCATGCCGCTCGACTCTAAGAGTCGAGCCGTCAGGTTTCGCTACGATTTGTAAATAGCCCTTCGCTCCCTGTATTTTACGCCTGCTATCTTCAGAATATCAGAGAGAGTATTCTAGTCAACATTTTCAAAAGCTTTTTCTATGTCTAAAAACGCTATGAACGTAGGTTTTCCTTTCCTTAACCTTTCTTTTAATAGAAGTATTTACACAACCAGCCCAAGTAATAGTTTGCATGTCGCTACCTCCACTCATCTTGCAGCTCTAATCGACCTATGGTCGCAGTATTGAAAGGAAGATAGAATCGGTACCCCAGGATTCAGAACATTTCTGTTTAGAGTAACGTGGGCGGTTACTCTTTCATGGGATTGTAAATTTGCATCAATATGGCGACTACATTTCAGGCAGTTGTTTCAGCTGGCCACACAGACACAGTCGGTCGAAGTTGTGGATTACGGGTAGTTAGTAAAGCAGGAAGGAACAGACAAAAAGGATACAACCACAACCTGGCAACGGTGTCAGAATCAGTTTTTTCTGACAACACACACTACCACAGAGAAGCCTGAATAGATTGTCTGACATCAGCTGTACAGAGAAGCTGGAAAGAGAGGGCAGTTGGATGATACGCATCCATTCCAGCCCAATATCAAATACAACAGATTCATGTCGTCCATAGTCCAGAGCAACGAGCTAGGATTCAGAGAATGCAGTCGGTGCTATGAGTAACTAGTACTACATGTACTTGGATACTCCGAAAATCTGCCAGCCAGAGGGTTCATCGAAACTGGTAGGATATAGGATTGACAAGCAGGGCACATGGGCTGCTGGAGTGGAATGCTGAAATCATTTGAGGATACAAAAATTGATTTTCATCACGTTAATTAAAACAGAGCACTGGTAATAACACAATGATTAATTAGTATTTGCAAAATGCGGTGCTGTGAATCGATTATTCAGTTGTATAAAATCAATGAGAATAATCAAAAGAAATTTAAAAGAAAAACAGCCTAATGGCCCCATCTTTAAACTCATGAAAAAACTTACTTTACACAAATATAACTTTAATGTAATTAAAGATCTGAGAACACTAGACAACTATCAGGCCTTTTGAATATGAAAAATAACAATTTGTTAAAGCTATTAGGTGTCAAAAAAATACTCAAATAGCAAGATCTCATAAATAGATGAATTAACTATTATGGAAACCACTCGGCAATATGATGTTACGATAGCCTCAAAGATCTAGACAGCAATCAGCACATTCTCGATGTTTGGCATTCACATCGGCCGCGCGTCTGAATTCTGTGATCGAGAGCTCAAGTGACATCAGGCAGGACGGCCTGCACACACCACTAACGCCTTCTAGAACACACAAACCCAGTATTAATGCACAGTTCACTGAAAAACTAAAATCAACAGCCAACACTGTGTAGCGCCAAATACAAGAAGAGACGTTATACGTTATAGTGTGACAACCGCAGTTACTACTAAAGCAACAGTTCATTAAACAATATCCAATGCAGTGAAATTGCTCTTGATAAATTTATAAACCACAACTAACTCAAGGTGATAATGACCAGATAATCCGCACGCAACCTTAAATACCAAAGCACCGTTTGACAGCGCAAAAATAGTTACTATGAGGGTGTCAACAAGAAGTTCGCAATTCCAAGTAGAATTGGTGGCTTAAGTTTTATACAGAGAATAAACTTTGATTCATGAAATTCACCACTGAACGTATTAACAATAACAAATAAAAAAAGGAATCGCCTAATATCGGTCACACTTGTAATGCAGCGGAACAAGGGCACAGCGCAGTTAGATGGACTGGCAATACCAAGTATCCCGGACCCACGTCCAAGTGGTTTAAGGAATAACTAGTGGTAATCAAAGTGGCTGCACGGAGCAATGACATCCACAGGTTCCACCACAAAATTTTTCACCATTTAATGCCAGCCGCGGTGGCCGAGCGGTTCTAGGCGCTTCAGTCCGGAATCGCACGACTGCTGCGGTGGCAGGTTCGAATCCTGCCTCGGGCATGGATGTGTGTGATGTCCTTAGGTTAGTTAGATTTAAGTAGTTCTAAGTCTAGGGGACTGATAACTTCAGATGTTAAGTCCCATAATGCTTAGAGCCATTTGAACTATTTGAACAGATAACGAACAGGAGAAGACCTATAACACTACCTTGTGGGATGCCAGAAATCACTTCTGTTTTACTCGATGATTTTCCGTCAATACTACAAACTGTGACCTCTCTGACAGGAAATCACAAATCCAGTCGCATAACTGGGACGATATTCCATAAGTACGCAATTTAACTACAGGCCGCTTGTGTGGTACAGTGTCAAAAGTCTTCCAGAAGTCCAGGAATACGGAATCAATTTGAAATCCCCTGTCAACAGCACTCAACATTTCATGCACGTAAAGAGCTAGTTGTGTTTCACAAGACCGATGTATTCTAAATCCGTATTAACTGTGTGTCAATATACCGTTCTCCTCGAGGTAAATTCATAGTGTTCGAACACAAGATATGTTCCAAAATCATGCTGAATATCGACGTTACTGATGTAGGCCTGTAATTCAATAGATTTCTTCTACTACGTTTCTTGAATATTGGTGTGATCTGTGCAACTTTCCAGTCTTTGGGTTCGGATCTTTCGTCGAGCGAACGGTTCTATATGACTGCTAAGCATGGAGCTATTGCCTCAGAATGTTCTGAAAGGAACTTAATTGTTACAGAGTCTGGACCAGAAGAATTGCCTTTATTAAGTGATTTAAGTTGGTTCACTACTCCGAGGATATCTACTTCCACGTTACTGATGTTTTTGGTAGCTACAGCCAGAAGCCACGATAGCCTGAATAACTTTGTAAAATTTAGGGACCCGGTGCTAGAAAAACTGCAGCAAATTCTCCTGCCATCAACGTAGACCTCGAGTTAAGGACTGCTAAGAGAAGATAACTCAGGGTTTCTACTGAAGCAGACAGACAGTCGCTTTTCCCTTGCTCCTTCCGCGAGTTGAAAAAGAAAGGAAATGAATAGCAGTGGTACGAAGTATTCTTTCCCAGGCATCACATGGTGAACCGCCGAGTATACAGGGTGGTCTGCTGATAGTGACCGGGCCAAATATCTCACGAAATAAGCGTCAAACGAAAAAACTACAAAGAACGAAACTTGTCTAGCTTGAAGGGGGAAACCAGATGGCGCTATGGTTGGCGCACTAGATGGCGCTTCCATAGGTCAAACGGATATCAACTGCGTTTTTTTAAATAGGAACCCCCATTTTTTTATTACATATTCGTGTAGAACGTAAAGAAATATGAATGTTTTAGTTGGAACACTTTTTTCGCCTGGCGCTGTAATAGTCACAAACGTATAAGTACGTGGTATCACGTAACATTCCGCCAGTGCGGACGGTATTTGCCTCGTGATACGTTACCCGTGTTAAAATGGACCGTTTACCAATTGCAGAAAAGGTCGATATCGTGTTGATGTATAGCTATTGTGATCAAAATGCCCAACGGGTGTGTGCTATGTACGCCGCTCGGTATCCTGGACGATATCATCCAAGTGTCCGGACCGTTCGCCGGATAGTTACGTTATTTAAGGAAACAGGAAGTTTTCAGCCACATGTGAAACGTCAACCACGACCTGCAACAAATGATCATGCCCAAGTAGGTGTTTTAGCTGCGATCGCGGCTAATCCGCACATCAGTAGCAGACAAATTGCGCGAGAATCGGGAATCTCAAAAACGTCGGTGTTGAGAATGCTACATCAGCATCGATTGCAGCCGTACCATGCTTCTGTGCACCAGGAATTGTATGGCGACGACTTTGAACGTCGTGTACAGTTCTGCCACTGGACACAAGAGATATTACGGAACGATGACAGATTTCTTTCATTCGATCTATTTAGCGACGAAGCGTAATTCACCAACAGCAGTAACGTAAACCGGCATAATATGCACTACTGGGCAACGGAAAATCCACGATGGTTGCAACAAGTGGAACATCAGCGACCTTGGCGGGTTAGTGTATGGTGCGGCGTTATGGGAGGAAGGATAATTGGCCCCCATTTTATCGAGGGCAATCTAAATGGTACAATGTACGCTGATTTCCTACGTAATCTTCTACCGGTGTTACTACAAGATGTTTCACAGCATGACAGAATGGCGATGTACTTCCAACATGATGGATGTCCGGCACATAGCTCGCGTGCGGTTGAAGCGGTATTGAATAGCATATTTCATGACAGGTGGATTGGTCGTTCACCGGATCTGACGTCCCCGGATTTCTTTCTGTGGGGAAAGTTAAAGGATATTTGCTATCGTGATCCACCGACAACGCCTGACAACATGCGTCGGCGCATTGTCAATGCATGTGCGAACATTACGGGAGGCGAACTACTCGCTGTTGAGAGGAATGTCGTTACACGTATTGCCAAATGCATTGAGGTTGACGGACATCATTTTGAGCATTTATTGCATTAATGTGGTATTTACAGATAATCACGCTGTAACGGCATGCGTTCCCAGAAATGATAAGTTCACAAAGGTACATGTATCACACTGGAACAACCGAAATAATATGTTCAAACGTACCTACGTTCTGTATTTTAATTTAAGAAACCTACCTGTTACCAACTGTTCGTCTAAAATTGTGAACCATATGTTTGTGACTATTACAGCGCCATCTATCAAAAAGCGAAAAAAGTGGTCCAACTAAAACATTCATATTTCTTTACATACTACACAAATATGTAATAAAAAACGGGAGCTCCTGTTTAAAAAACGTAGTTGATATCCGTTTTACCTATAGTAGCGCCATCTAGCGGGCCAATCAAAGCGCCATCTGGTTTCCCACTTCAAGCTAGACAAGTTTCGTTCTTTGTAGTTTTTTCGTTTGACGCTTATTTCGTGAGGTATTTGGCCCATTCACGATCAATGGACCACCCTGTGTATGTAGATGTACATCGATGAGCCAAAACATTACGACCACTTGCATGACAGCGTGTTATCGCACCTTCGGAACGATGGACATCTGTGACTCTGCGCGGCACGGATTCGACAAGTCATTGGAAAGTTTCCTGTGGTATGTGTTACCAGCGTCAACACTGAGGTAACACAGTTCCCCTAATTTGAGGTCCGGAGGCTTGTAGGCACGGATCAGGCTGTCAGCAGCGTCCCAAATGTGTTCCATCGGTTTGAGATCAGGCGAATTCAGTGGCCAAGACGTAAAAGTGTATTCAGTATCACGCTCCTTACACTGACACGATTCTGTAGCACGGTCGTGCAGGAAGATGCCACCGTAGTCGAGGAGGAATTTACTTCAAGGAGATGGAGTTGGTCCACAATGATGTTAATGCAGTGTAACAGTCGCCTACTGTCGTTGTGCCAGGCCCGAGATGAATGACCCCTACACAGTAATGCTCCCACCTTTGACCTACAGTAAGTGATGCGGTGCTTCGCTCGAGCAGCCTGTCGTGTGGATGAAAGTGTGTCTAAGGACACGACTATCGATGTGTCTGGGGACACGACCACCGTCCTGGTGTTCTAAGAAACGTTATTTATCCGATCAGGTGATAGTTTCCATTGGTCCACGATACAATATCGAAGACCCTCCGATCGGGTGACAGTTTCCATTGGTCCAAGGTACAATATCCAACAGCCCTGCCTACTGCAATAGTAACTGACGACGTCGTTGGATCAAAATGGGGAACATGTAGTGGTCGTCTGGTGTAGAGACATACACAACAATGTGCGCTGAACGGCGTGCTCCGAAACACTTATCTGCACTAGCAGTTTTTTTTGGTCATCAGTCTACTGACTGGTTTGATGCGGCCCGCCACGAATTCCTTTCCTGTGCTAACCTCTTCATCTCAGAGTAGCACTTGCAACCTACGTCTTCAATTATTTGCTTGACGTATTCCAATCTCTGTCTTCCTCTACAGTTTTTGCCCTCTACAGCTCCCTCTAGTACCATGGCAGTCATTCCCTCATGTCTTAGCAGATGTCCTATCATCCTGTCCCTTCTGCTTATCAGTGTTTTCCACATATTCCTTACCTCTCCGATTCTGCGTAGAACCTCCTCATTCCTTACCTTATCAGTCCACCTAATTTTCAACATTCGCCTATAGCACCACATCTCAAATGCTTCGATTCTCTGCTGTTCCGGTTTTCCCACAGTCCATGTTTCACTACCATACAATGCTGTACTCCAGACGTACATCCTCAGAAATTTCTTCCTCAAATTAAGGCCGGTATTTGATATTAGTAGACTTCTCTTGGCCAGAAATGCCTTTTTTGCCATAGCGAGTCTGCTTTTGATGTCCTCCTTGCTCCGTCCGTCATTGGTTATTTTACTGCCTAGGTAGCAGAACTCCCTAACTTCATTGACTTCGTGACCATCAATCCTGATGTTAAGTTTCTCGCTGTTCTCATTTCTACTACTTCTCATTATTTTCGTCTTTCTCCGATTTACTCTCAAACCATACTGTGTACTCATTAGACTGTTCATTCCGTTCAGCAGATCAGTTAATTCTTCTTCACTTTCACTCAGGATAGCAATGTCATCAGCGAATCGTATCATCGATATCCTTTCACCTTGTATTTTAATTCCACTCCTGAACTTTTCTTTTATTTCCATCATTGCTTCCTCGATGTACAGATTGAAGAGTAGGGGTGAAAGGCTACAGCCTTGTCTTACACCCTTCTTAATACGAGCACTTCGTTGTTGATCGTCCACTCTTGTTATTCCCTCTTGGTTGTTGTACATATTGTATATGACCCGTCTCTCCCTATAGCTTACCCCTACTTTTTTCAGAATCTCGAACAGCTTGCACCATTTTATATTGTCGAACGCTTTTTCCAGGTCGACAAATCCTATGAAAGTGTTTTGATTTTTCTTTAGCCTTGCTTCCATTATTAGCCGTAACGTCAGAATTGCCTCTCTCGTCCCTTTACTTTTCCTAAAGCCAAACTGATCGTCACCTAGCAGTTTACAGTGTCATAAAGTTCTCCACAGATCGACGGCGACTATCCTGCTTTGCAGACTGCACAGCTATCTGGCCTCCACGTTCCGTGATGCGTCCGAAACCTTGTTGCTTATAGTTGTTTCTGCTTTTTCTGTAGATAACCAAGACAGTAGAACGAATGCAGCCGGCCATTATAGTGTCCTTTTTGAAATATTCAAGCCGATATATTTGAAGTAAATAATGAAAGGACTCGAAATAATATTATATGGGCATAAACGACAAATTAATTATGAAAATGTATTAAATTAGCTTCAAAGAAAGACTATATCGACTGCAATGTAATAAAAAGACATTATTTATATTAGATGATATCTTAGTCCATAACGTTCTCGAAACTAAGATTATTATCTTTGTCATTATGTATAAGAGAAAAAAGATATTTAAAATCACTTCGAGTCTGGTCATTTCTTCTGTTGTATGTAAGGTACGCTTGCTATTGTAAGGCGGTAGCTTTTGTTCTATTTGTTCTCGTACGTAGAGAATAATTCAAGTGTGTATTCTGTGCTTAGTGGAAATATATTTACAAAAAGTGAGTCCATTGTGTTACTTAAAGAACCCACGCAAACAATTCTTTCTAAATTAATAACTGCAAGAAGTTGTAAGTAGGCTGTTTAGGTTTTTATATTGGTAGCGCCATGTAGCGCTCTGTATGAAAATCACTGGCTGTGCTGTGTGCGGTCTGTGGCTGGTTGGCATTGTTGAAATATTCGCTATTGCAGTGTTGGGCAGTTGGATGTTAACAGCGCGTAGCGTTGCGCAGTTGGAGGTGAGCCGCCAGCAGTGGTGGATGTGAGGAGTGAGATGGCGGAGTTTTGAGAGCGGATGATCTGAACGTGTGTCCATCAGAGACAGTAAATTTGTAAGACTGGATGTCATGAACTGATATATATATAATGACTTTTGAACACTATTAAGGTAAATACATTGTTTGTTCTCTTTCAAAATCTTTCATTTGCTAACTATGCCTATCAGTAGTTAGTGCCTTCAGTAATTAGAATCTTTTATTTAGCTGACAGTATTGGCGCTCGCTGTATTGCAGTAGTTCGAGTAACGAAGATTTTTGTGAGGTAAGTAATTAATGAAAGGTATAGGTTATTGTTAGTCAGGGCCATTCTTTTGTGGGGATTATTGAAAGTCAGATTGCGTTGCGCTAAAAATATTGTGAGTCAGTTTAGTGATGATCAGAATAAGTAAAGAGAGAAATGTCTGAGTACGTTCAGTTTTGCTCAGCTGTTTGAAAATCAAATAACGTAAGGGGTTTACCAGCACAGTAATTCATTAATTTTTCTAAGGGGACGTTTCAAAGTTATTTAGCTTTTTTTGTCTCTGCGAAGCGACGAAGCGAGCAGCGGTGATCTTTGACTCGCAACAATTGGCCTTCATTGCGCGGCGTATTTAAATTTATTTTCTTGCGTTACATATTACCACAGCCGGAGCACAAAGAATCATTTCAAGTTATTCAATTAACTAAAGTGCTAAGCTTCACTAATTTTATTTCGTCAAAGAATGCATACTTTAAAGATACGATTTATTCTATGTCAGTGAACTCAGCCTGCATTACTTTTCCCCGAAAGCATTTGAAATAATTTGTAGATAGCCTGGCGCTCATTTGAAACATAATTTAATATTTATCTTTGGCCACCTAGAAATTAGTCTGCAGCCCGAGTCAATGCTGGTCTGCCTATATACTTTCTTTGCCGAGTCTGGTGTCCTGAGCTTCACCAGGCAGCATTTAATCCCGCGGTGGACAATGGTCAAAATGTTTAGGCTCATGATAGTAGGTGCAGCTGTATTTTCAATCCTCCATAGAAGTGTGTAGTTTCTCGAGATGTGAGCATGATTTGAGCTTAAGTACCGCTGTGTCCAGCCTGCTGGTCCTCTTGGGCTGCAGCGGCAGACCGGTGTCGGGGACAAGGCGTCGCCTGGCTGCCAGCTCGGCCGCGTCGCTCCTTTACGACGCCGTCTCGCCGCAGTCACGTGCGCGTCATCCGGCCGGCCCACGTCCAGCCCCGTGCAACCCCAGCCGTGCGGCAGGTTGGCGGGCCCGCCCCGCGGGACGACAAACTGTAAACTCCGCCGGGCTTTATGGAGGCGCTCGCCCCTAAATATATAAACAAGCTCTCGATGGCGCCGCACCGCTCGCCGTCTCCGCTCGCCGTCCTCCGGTCGAAGAGCAATCAGAGCGATTGGCCAAGATTTCAGGGCCGCACGGCACTGGGCACGCCCCTTTGTCAGGGACGACCGCCTTCTATTCCGACCTGCTGCAACGGCGGGACCGTCTCTTTCTGCGCCTTCCGAGACTGCTCGCTCTCTGATAACGCGTTCGTGTACTGCACCTGCTCCCTTATCGTAATGCGTGTACACATTTACATGCGTTTCGTGGTATCGTCTGATGCGGAAGGCATATGAGGGGGTCCTGTCGTGAAGTGAATGGCAGAGGAACTTCCCATTCTGCCACTTAGTGGCCTTATTTCCCCTTTTATTCGATTACTGACCGCGAGCAATGTGGCAGCTGAAATACTGAGCACGTCTTCTTGATCTCTTTATGTGGTCGCTATTAATAATAGTCGACCTGATATTTTTTTAATTTACGTTTTCCGGGCATAGTCCTTCATCAGAAAATCTGGTGCTTAATATGATTTCAGTCTTAACATTGGTGCTCAACAGCAGTTGATCACCAATGCTAAGGTTGAAAACAGGTGACACTTAGTTTATTGTAACATCTTTACTTGTGCGAACTAAGCAGCTGAAAACAGTAAAAACTGGAAGACAAGTTGACGGTCACCAAGAGAGATACCAAATCTCTTACTCAAAAAGTACCTAATGCAGTAAGTTGTGAACGCCCCCCCCCCCCCTCTCCCCCCGTAAATAACCCGCCGCTTCCCATGCTCTCGAAGATGGGAAGCGGATCGAATCTTCGAATCTGTTTCACGATTTAACGACGATGGCTGGTGAACAGGCCAGCCTGGATGTGGTAGGCGATTTCCTAGATCACGCTAGGTACATATAACTCCCACTAGGTAAATTCATCCTCCCCGGTAAATATATCCCTCCCCCCCCCCCCCCCCCCTCAAGTATACGTTCCGGTAATATTTAGAAAACGTTCGCAAGCTTAAAAAAATGATTACACACAGATGAATGGAGTGGGTCACGTCCTGGGTGGGAAGGAGTGAATAAGACTACAATGACCTTAGATGCTTAGTCTCTTCAGTCCCTTAATCAGCAACAGAAAAAGTCGTGAATTTTGGCTCTATTTCGTGTAGTAGACAGTGAAATGTTATAGTACAATAAGCAGAAGGAACAGGGAAATATACTGAGACAGCTGGAGTCGAAGCCGATGTCAGCAATCATTAATTTTGGTTACTGCTCTATTTTTTGCATAATCTTTGTGATCTGAAAGTGAGAAAATCCTCTCAGAATCCCTCAAACGTTTCTCTTCCTCATTTCTCGGTTGCTAATGTTACTTCAGTGTAGCTGCTACTAAACATTCTTTTCCTCGTTTTTGTGATCGAGGGTAGTAACCTCACCTCTTTCTTCAATTTCTTCTTCTTTCTCCCCATCGACATCATGGTCCAAAGCAATAGTTGACAGAATCAGCAGAAGGATTCATGATTCTACTTCGAAATTTTCAAAGCTAGGTATGAGGACATGCTACGTTTTGCCTGGGTATTTATAATCAACTAAATGTCTCCAACAAGTGCAACACGCAGTGGGCACGGGAAAGAAAGCGGGAAGTTATCAAATGTAATTGCTCCCCCCTCTCTCTGTCCATCTCTCCTTCTTTCTGTCCGCCAGCTCCTCCCTCCTCTTTCTTTCCAGTTTCTCCTCCCTCTTTCTGTCCATCTTCTTCCTCTTTGCATCTCCTCTCTGTCCATTTCCTTCTCTGCCCGTGCCTGTCTATCTAATCCTCTTTCCTTTCTTTGTCCATCTCCTGGTCTCTCTGTCCATTTCCTCCTCCTCCATCTCCCTTTCCGTCACCTCCTCCCCTTTCTATCTCTTCCCTTGTCCATTTCTCCCCTTCCCTCCCCTCTCTATCTTCAACTCTTCCCTTCCAAACTGTGCTCCTCTCCTCTTCCCCCGTCTCTATCTGTTCATATCAGGCTCCCTTATTCTTACTTACTCCAATGCTGTTTCTCATTCTCATAGTATTTCGTTTCAGTTATTAAGTAATATGTGTATGAAATTTGATTGAAATCGATCCAAGGGTTTGGGAGGGTATTTTCCCTTCACTCTGCCCACGTACATACATATATTTCACATATATTCAACTTTATTTATACATATTTTCACACATATTTTGTAACCATTTTAGGAGTTGTGGAACTGGGATCTAGAGGTGTGCGTAACGGTTTAACATTTCTTTATTTCCTTAAAACAATCAAAAATACAAGTTCTCTACCAGGAGGAACGACCGTCAGATTAATTTTATACTTTATTAATAATTAAAAAACCAGCAAGCCAGAATCCATAAAATGGTATCAAAGAATTCTCTTAAATGTTGGTTAACCGTTACATGGACATTCAAAGAATTTTCTAGCATAAACAAAATAATTTTACACCAATAGATCTTACTAAAAATAAGTAACTCTTAGCCAGGACTAAGCCTCGAGGATATTAACTGAACACAGCCGAACAAGAAATGAACTCAGGAACGATGTGCCGTAGCAAGTGATGATATTTGAAAACACCGACAGATGCTATAAAAAAACAAATAAAGCTTTCTTAAACGAAGCACTAAATATTGGCCACTAACGATTTCAAAATACGCCAACTTAGCTTGCTCCTAAATCACAAAAACGGATGTGGCCAAGTCGGGGCTGTGTGGTGAATGATCAGTGGCAGCGAACCGCAGGCATTGGGTTGCTTCATATGTCGCAGTGGTCGTGTGTGGTCTGCCGTTATCACGCTGGAAACAACACGCAGTTTCTCACGCACCGACATAGTTACGTTACACTTCGCCATGTTACATGCTACAATTCGGAGTCGTCTAGCAGAAGAGGCCTGCAAATATTTACATATGAAGAATAATGTTGATAACGTTTGTTTTACTTTAAGAACTTTGAGTTACGATCGTAGCGGGGCTTCTCCAAAAGTCTGTTGACCATACATCTGTAACAGATATGTTTGTTATTGCGAAAACAAAACCACGATTGGGAAATATAATCACCTAAAACGAGTGGTTGAATCGGATGGGACTTTTAACGTAGGGGGTATAGCAGAGAACTCTCCAGTTTGGTTTGCTATATCTGTGAGGATAGTAGCTTGAGTGATTATATCTAATAGTTTACCCTGCGAGCGGATAATATCACAAAGTTTTGAATGGTTCAGATTCCCTATATATAAATGACAGAGAAAGAGTACGAAACCTCACATGTCCACTGCATAGCATTTTGTTTCTCGCAGTCGCTTTTAATATAAAATCTGTACATAGCTAATGTCGGTCGAAATTTTGATCATGAAAAGATTTAAAGTAATTCAGATAAGAGCTCTCAGATAATCTTGGCAGTAACAGTAAACTACACCTTGCCTTTGTGTGGTAATACCGTATGTTTCAAATAGAGTGTTTCTGTTAAGGTTTCCAATGATCGTGTAACTGAACAGAGAAAAGATTAGCGCCCGTAATGGAAAAAAGGCTTCCACTGCACTTTAAACATACAAAACTAAATCTTGCATAAATTTATTTGACCAGATAAATCTCAAAAACTTTGAAGACAATCAAGGTGGGTTCTGTACCACAGACCGGAATGATGTCCCACTACTTGCACCCTAGGCGCTCATCCAACCCTTAATGGGACCCACCTTAGCACGGACAACGAATAATAAGCAGTCCGCTTACGTACAAAAAATGTTACAAAATGGCAATCGTAGCTTACTACAGATGCTGCGCTATAGCGGGAGCACAACAAACAATTTTACCAGAGTTTCGTACAAACTAATACAACAAAGGGTTATATAAAGTGGAACACAAATTTTGAGTACTGCCAGACAACACTCAAAGCAGAGGAACAACTCGTTCCTTGGCTAGCATTCGAGTGTATACAGTACTTCACTGGGGTGCAATACTTGCGTAACAAAATGAATAATTAGAACACGGCCAGGAGAATTACAAGAACACACCGGTCAGAGCACAGTTGCAAAGTCTTCTATGGAACGGATGCTCACCATATTCAGTTAACGATGCCTTAAGTTCAACATCTAACAACAAAGCTGTGGGACATACACAAAGGTTGGTAAAGGCGTGTTTCTACATCTGAAATATTTCGCGCCAGTCGCATGAGAGGGGCGCTAGTAGTGCCACTATGAGGATGCGAATCAGATTCTCCTTAAATATACGCCGTAACGGTCGTGTTAGTTACCTTTGAGATTGGAAGTCGTGTGTTGACGTTAGTCAAAAATGCTTTTAAGGCACCAAAGAGGCCATTGTCAACAATTCGTTGGGTTCAAACGAGGTCGTGTAATAGGGCTACGGTGAGCTGGATGTTCCTTCTGTGATACTGAAGAAAGATTTGGCAGAAGCATAGTCACTGTACATGATTGCTGGCAGCGGTGGTCACGAGAATGTACGGTAGCAAGAAGACTGGGCTCCCGACTGTCACGTGGCACTATCGAGAGGGAAGGCCACCTGTAAGTAGGCTGTTTGTGTGTTTGTATGTTGGCAGCGCTATGTAGAGCTTTGCATTAATAACTGTGACACCGCTGTGCGCCCTCTGTAAGAGACTCTGTAGCTGGTCGGACTAGCAGTTAGAGGTGAAGAGCCAGCAGTGGTGGAAGTTGAGAGAGTAGTCAGCAGTGATGGAGGTTAGAGATTAATAATTAGCAGTGTTGGAAGTTTACAGTATTAGCGCGAGCGGACGGTCTGAATGTATATCCGTCATTGAGATTTATTACTGATGATTACATAATTTTCTGAGCTGGTTGTCACTTGACTAAGGTAAAATTTCGCAAATACATTGTTTGCTCTGCAACAAAATCTTTCCTTTGAAAACCACATGCCTATTAGTAGCTACAGCCTTCTGTAGTTAGAATCTTTTATTTAGCTGGCTGTATTGGCGCTTGCTGTATGGGAGTAGTTCGTGTAATGAAGATTTTTGTGAGGTAAGTGACTTATGATATGTACAGGTTACTGTTAGGATTTCTTCTTATTCAGGGCCGTTCTTTTGAGTCAATTTGAAAGCAGTCAGATCGCGTTATCCTTGAATATTGTGAGTAATTAATGAGTAGGAAAATTCTGAGTTCTGCTTGTCACGGCAAATTCTGTAGGTCAGTGTTGATATGATAAAGAATAATGTCCCCTTAGATAATTATAAATGACTGTGCTTAAACTGACACACAATATTTTTAGCGCAACGCAATCTGACTTTCAATAATCCCTACAAAAGAATGGCCCTGACTAACAATAAACTATACCTTTCATGAATCACTTGCCTCACAAAAATCTTCGTTACTCGAACTACTGCAATACAGCGTACGCCAATACGGCCAGCTAAATAACTACTGGAGGCACTAACTACTGATAGGCATAGTTATCAAATGAAAGATTTTGATAGAGAACAAACAATGTATTTACCTTAATAGTGTTCAAAAGTTATTTTATATATATATATATATATATATATATATATATATATATATATATATATATATATCAGTTCATGACATCCAGTCTTACAAATTTACTCTCTCTGATGGACACACGTCCAGATCGTCCGCTCTCAAAACTCCGCCATCTCACTCCCCACATCCAAACTGCTGGCGGCGCACCTCCAACTGCGCAACGCTACACGCTGAGCCAACTGCCCAACACTACAATACAGAATATTTCAACAATGCCAACCAGCCACAGACTGCACACAGCACAGTCAGTGATTTTCACACAGAGCGCTACGTGGCGTTACCAACATAAAAACCTAAACAGCCTACTTACAAATTTAAATGAAGAAGTTTCACATCATATTTGGTCGTATGCCTCTGACGCATCGTACTGCATCTGCTGCAGCAATTTTAGCAGCAGTTAGCACCACAGTGACACAACGAACTTACAGGACAGCTCCTAGCCGGATACTCTATAGTGTCTTTTCACTGACCACAAACCACCGCCGCTTGCAACATCAGTGGTGTCAAGGGAGAGCTCATTGGACGGTAGGGTGGAGGTCCGTTGTGTTTACTGGCGAAAGCTGGTGGTTCTGCCCCGTTACCAGTAATGGCCGTCTGTAGGTTAGGAGGAGGCCGGTTGAGGGACTGCAGCAGTCTGTCTGGGGTCACACTGGACCGTTTCGTATGACAGAAAGAGAACTCACCGACGCATCCTTACCACAAATTTTTTTATGTCAGTCTGGTGATTCTATTTTCTGTACTTCCATTCATCAACAGATTTCCAGGGAGCGTTTTACACACGTACAGAATGGCGACTGTTTACCTCAGCCTGCTCAGTCTGTCTCGAATCGAGCACGACAACTCCAGAGTCATCCACAAATAACATTAACCGTCCTTGTATTGCCCAATCAAGAGCAAGAGACATGGAACTCCATCCCACAAACTGACATCCGGCACCTGCACAAAACAATGCAAGCACGTTTGCACGCTGGGATTCAACATTCTGCCGGTTAACCTGTTATTAATACACCAGTATTTCACATTTTCAATGGCGTATCTCTCGATTACATCAATTCTGATCTTGCAAAGTTAATCACTTAAATATGATACCTAAACAAATTTATTCCCAAACTTTCATTACCCTGCATTAATATTTTATTTATTTATTTATTTTGGTTCCACGATGCTACTCCAGGCGGGTGTAAAATTGAATGTGCGCAACGGAAAATAATAAATGCTAAAATGATGATTTGGCCCTGACTGACTGCCCCCTGAAGCAGATCTTAGGATCTCTTAATGCTCTTCTTAACATATAAATTACAATCTAAACATGAATGTATGATTAAGGCAACTAATACTACTAAATGACAAACGTTGTTGTTCAATATATATTTATTATAGATTAAAATGAACCATTTAAGTACAATTGTCTATATTTCCTAAATAAAATTAATAATCAATTGCCCTACTCTGCCCCTTATTATGACTGTGCGGTCTAGTATCACTAACACGGAATGACTGCCATCATCTACGTACCAAACACTAGAAGACACTACCTTAAAAGTTGATTTACGGTGGTGTGAAAATCCAATGGAAGTAAACTAACGTGATCACAGCTGTTTAGCTTTATGACCCTAATGAGCGGAAGCAGTTTGTGATATCACCGTATGTACTGCGTCCGGTGCGTCTAAGTGATGGTTCTCGTACTCGTCTGCGACGATGGACGATGGAAAAACTCCAGACACAAATAAACGCTTTCAAACACTTGGACGGCAGAAGGCGGTCCTCTGACTAATATACTCTAATACTGTCTTCTCCTCTCTGTGTTCTACAGACGAGAAACGCGAACTCCCAGGCACATGGACGGAGTTGAGATAACGTCTCTACGTAAGTACAGGCAGAAGAAGTGATTTCAATTACTGAACGCTGCGTACTCAACGACGACTTCCAACCCGGAGCGGAAGTCCAGAATCGTATTGGTTCGCAACAGTACAGTGCCTAACTGTTCTAGCTATAAACTCTCCTGAGAGCAAAGACAGCAAGTCCGTCCGTACCAACAAAGGTGATACCGAGCGACTGTCATACAAGGGCGCTCACAACGGAAGACTTCGTCTCTCCACCGCTGCCTTCCCAGCAAGACTCGGCTCCCCACCCTCGTAATGCCGAAAACGAATCATATTCCCGAAACCACGGAATATTCTCCCTCCATACAGATTCTTCCGAACGCTGACCAACCATATTTTAGTCTTTTGTTGTCCAGCGCGGAAAGATTGCGAGGAAAAACCTATACTCATACAATGGTACGCTTCTGAGTACAAATTCTTGGAAATAACCCAGCCGGCGTGGTTTCCGAGATACCGCTTCTGCGTTCCTCTCACCTGCATCCAAGATTTGCAGAGTTCCCGTTTGTCCTTCCAGTCCTGCTACACTACTGGCCATTAAAATTGCTACACCACGAAGATGACGTGCTACAGACGCGAAATTTAACCGACAG
This sequence comes from Schistocerca serialis cubense, assembly GCF_023864345.2. Taxonomy (NCBI): domain Eukaryota; kingdom Metazoa; phylum Arthropoda; class Insecta; order Orthoptera; family Acrididae; genus Schistocerca; species Schistocerca serialis. Next base: position 381,976,103 of record NC_064639.1, read on the forward strand.
GAAGAAGATGATGTGACATGCAAATGATTAGCTTTTCAGAGCATTCACACAAGGTTGGCGCCGGTGGCGACACCTACAGCGTGCTGAAATGAGGAAAGTTTCCAACTGATTTCTCATACACAAACAGCAGTTGACCTGTGTTGCCTGGTGAAACGTTGTTGTGATGCCTCGTGTATGGAGGAGAAATGCGTACCATCACGTTTCCGACTTTGATAAAGGTCGGATTATAGCCTATCGCGGTTGCGGTTTATCGTATCGCGACATTGCTGCTCGCGTTGGTCGAGATCCAATGACTGTTAGCAGAATATGGAGTCGGTAGGTTCAGGAGGGTAATACGGAACGCCGTCCTGGATCCCAACGGTCTCGAATCACTAGCAGTCGAGATGACAGGCATCTTATCCGTATGGCTGTAACGGATCGTGCAGCCACGTCTTGATCCCTGAGTCAACAGATGGGGACGTTTGGAAGACATCAACCATCTGCACGAACAGTTCGACGACGTTTGCAGAAGCATGGACTATCAGCTCGGAGACCATGGCTGTGGTTACCCTTAACGCTGCATCACAGACAGGATCGCCTGCTATGGTGTTCCCAACGACGAACCTGGATGCACGAATGGCAAAACATCATTTTTTCGGATTAATCCAGGTTCTGTTTACAGAATCATGATGGATGGTCGCACCCGTGTTTGGCGACATCGCAGTGAACGCACATTGGAAGCGTGTATTCGTCATTGCCATACTGGCGTATCAACCCTCGTGATGGTATGGGGTGCCATTGGTTACACGTCTCGGTCACCCCTTGTTCGCACTGACGGCACTTTGAACAGTGGACGTTAAAGTTCAGATGTGTTACGACCCGTGGTTCCATCCTTCATTCGATCCCTGCGAAACCCTACATTTCAGCAGGATAATGCACGACCGCATGATGCAGATCCTGTACGGGCCTTTATGGATACAGAAAATGTTCGACTGCTGACCTGGCCAACACATTCTCCAGATCTCTTACCAATTGAAAACGTCTGATCAATGGTGGCCGAGCAACTGGCTCGTCACAATATGCCAGTCCCTACTCTTGATGAACTGTGGTATCGTGTTGAAACTGCCTGGGCAGCTGTACGTGTACACGCCATCCAAGCTCTGTTTGACTCAATACCCAGGCGTATCAAGGCCGTTATTACGGCCAGAGGTGGTTGTTCTGGGTACTGATTTCTCAGGATCTATGCACCCAAATTGTGTGAAAATGTAATGACATGTCAGTCTAGTATAATATATTTGTCCGATGAATACCCGTTTATCATCTGCATTTCGTCTTGGTGTAGCAATTTCAATGGCCAGTAGTCTACAATAGCGGCCGACCGTTACCCTATTGTGCTCAGAGATCAGGTGCCACGACGTCCGTCTAGCTACTTCCCGTTTTTAAGCTGGATTAACAGCTGTGCGGGCCTTTCACGCAGAGCTAGAGTTGTGCCTACCGCTTTTTTTCACTGGCGTTCCAACCTCTTATTTTAGGCAATCATTCATTACGCCGCTCTGATAATAAAGACAATCCGTCACCTTTCATGCAATTAGCGTTAACAGTTATTTACAAGGCATACGTGACAATGTCAGTCTCCTTTAAATATTCAAATATACGATGTCCAGCCTATGAAACGAGACCTAATTGTGGTTATAGTTCATGGCAAAGTATGTGGATGAGTGCTTGTAAGGTGCGCAATTATAGCCACCTTTCATGGTGTTGTGATTTTTTTTTTTTCGACGGTGTATTTGACGTATTCAGGATTCTGGTTGACGCTTTAAAAAACGTATGATCTCGTAATTTCGTCAGTGAGCAACACAACGATGGTCAACGCTCGACAACGGGACAGTAGACACTGATGAGTGGGCCTTAAACGACAGCAGCACCGCTTGTGCCACAACTCACAGAAGGTGGGGGACGGGTGGAAGGGGCGAGGGGCGCTGATCGGTCGACGTGACGGGTGTGTGCGCGTCGGCGCGTGAAGAGGAAGCGGGCCATTTCGCCAACAAGCTCGGCCGGCGCACCGGCGAGATCTGAAGACGGCCGGGGGCAGCATGCGGTTAGGAGGCGCGTCTGGGGGCGGGCCGGCGGCGGCGATGCGTGCACTCGACACGCAAGTAAATCTCCGGACCATCGCGGCAGACCGCAGCCGCTCCAGGCGGCTGGCCCGACAAGTAGCATCCAGCTCGCTGACCGCGGTGCCGCTGCTCCGCGTCGCGCCGGGCACGAACCCATCAGGCCGTCGCTCAACACCGAGCCGCGCCCTCGCCGCTATCTCGCGCTCACGTATTGGAGTGTTCCGCTGTTTCAGGATATGGTCTGCAAATGTGGACGAGAAACAGGAGGGGTCGCCAGAACCAAGTGCTAACCCACAAGAGCATAATTTTGAGTTGTTGCATTCTGTGTGGTCAAATCATCATCATCATCAGTGTTCTGCCTAAAGGCAGGTTTTCACATGGTAGTTCTCCAGGCTGTCCGGTCTTCTGCCATCCTCTTCAGGTTTGCATAATTTCCTCTTCCCTTTATGTCGTCTATCATCTTGTATCTCCTTCTTCCTCTAAGTCTTCTCCCACAAACCAATCCTTCCAAAGCATATACTAGCAAGCACTCCCTTCTCAATGAATGTCCCAACCAGTTCTTTTTCCATTCTCATACAACCTTCAGCAGACATCTTCTCTCACCGACCCTTTGCAATACTCTTTCATTACTCACTCTTTCCATCCAGCTTATTCATTCTCCTCCACATCCACATCTCAAATGCTTCTAACCTTTTTTCATCCTCTCGTCTCAGTGTCCATGTTTCTGCCCCATATAGTGCCACACTCCAGACAAAACATTTACCAAGCCTTTTCCTTAGTCCTTTATCTAATTTGCCACATAAGAGTCTCCTCTTTCTGTTGAATGCCTCCTTCGCTATGGTAATTCGAGTTTTCTCCTTTTGGTGACATCTCAAGTCTTCAGTTATTGTGCTTCCGAGATATTTAAATTCACTTCAAAAAAATGGTTCAAATGGCTCTGAGCACTATGGGACTTAACATCTATGGTCATCAGTCCCCTAGAACTTAGAACTACCTAAACCTAACTAACATAAGGACAGCACACACAACACACAACACCCCGCCGGGAATCGAACCCGAGAACCAGAGCGTGGGAAGCGAGAACGCTACCGCACGACCACGAGATGCGGGCTAAATTCACTTACTTGGCTAATGGTAGATTGCCGTATTTTAATATTGGACAGTCTGCGTCTTGTACCGATGACCATACTCTTTCTTTTTGCTGTTTGCCTGTGTTTATTTGCATCCCATATTCCACACACGCTTCATTCAGATCTTTGAGCATGTTATTCACTGTCCGCTCACTTTCTGCCACTAATACCATGTCATCAGCAAATCTTATACATTCTACATGGTCAAATATGTAAACAGTAAATCAGAATGGACTTAGTTGTAACTATTTTTGCTATGGAGTCAGCCATATGGTTAAGTCCTAAAATACTATTAACTTGCAACATTGTCCCTCTTATTGTGGGTAATCAGTGGCTTCGTCGAAAAGTACCTGGAAACGATTTGAGAGCAAATTCGTGACTGTTACTGACGTACGAGGGTAATCCCAAAAGTAAGGTCTCCCATTCTTTTATAAGTGCAGAACTATGTTTGCGTGGCAGTTGGTTACACTGTTATGAAGAGTGCTTCACGCGCTGAGTGTAAACATGATCACGCCGCGCTGAGGAGCTCAGTCTTGGCTTGGCAGCCGTTGAAACTGGAGCTCCCGTTGGATGTTACCGCCAAGTGCGAATTGTGCGCAGTTATTCGGTTTTTGAACGCAAAGGGCACTGCGCCGATTGAAATACGTCGCCAATTGATGGAAGTGTATGGTGAATCTTGCATGGTTGTCAAAAATGTTCGTAAGTGGTGTAGAGAGTTTGCAGCTGGTCCGACCGAAATTCGCGACGAACAAAGGAGTGGAAGACCGTCAGTTTCTAGGGAGACAGTGTTGAAGGTTGAGCAAAGCATGCGTGAAGATCGGCGGATCACCTGGATGATCTCTGCACGTTGGTTCCTGAGGTTTCCCAAAGCACCGCTCACAGAATTTTAATGGAAACATTGCACTACCGGAAGGTGTGCGCAAGATGGGTGCCACGCATGCTGACTGAGACTGTAAGTAGGCTGTTTAGGTTTTTTTATTGGTAACGCCACCTCTGTATGAAAATCACTGGCTGTGCTGTGGGCAGTCTGTGTCTGCTTTGCATTGTTGTAATACTCGCCATTGTAGTGTTAGGCAGCTGGCTGTGAACAGCGCGTAGCGTTGCGCAGTTGGAGGTGAGCCGCCAGCAGTGGTGGATGTGGGGAGAGAGATGGCGGAGTTTTGTAATTTGTGATGAACTGCTATATATATATTATGACTTTTGATGATATTAAGGTAAATACATTGTTTGTTCTCTATTAATATCTTTCATTTTGCTAACTATCCCTATCAGTAGTTAGTGCCATCAGTAGTTTGAATCTTTTATTTAGCTGGCAGTAGTGGCGCTCGCTGTATTGCAGTAGCTTGAGTAGCGAAGATTTTTGTGAGGTAAGTGATTTGTGAAACTTATAGCTTAATGTTAGTAAGGGCCCATTCTTTTGTAGGGATTATTGAAAGTCAGATTGCGTTGCGCTAACAAAATATTGTGTGTCAGTTTAAGCACAGTCTTGTATAAATTGTTCAAAGGGGACGTTTCATATGTCGACCCTTAGCCGAGGATACCTCACTGGAATCTTCTGATTTTTTTCTTGTAGTTTGTGTAATTGGTGTAGCTATTGTTTATTGATAGCGCGTAATCATAGAGAGAATTTCCTTTGCAGTTGTAGGTTTTCATTGTTGTACAGTAAAACAGTTGTGGCATGCATGTAGATTTGCACCAAGTATTTCGCAGCTGCGCTGGCAATTAAGTAGACATTATTTCCATTGCTATGTTATTTTATTTTGCTCTTCAAATTGTGCTTTTCTGTGTTATCGTGTGAAATATTGTGACAATTATGGCGTGTGAAAAACGTAATACTAGGCTCCAAAGTAAACTGAGAAATGACAGTGAAGGCGAAGGCAGTGTGTTAGCGCCGCAGAGTAATGAATTAACTAATGTTCAAAGTAGTAATTTGGTAATTGCGCATAGGGAAATGGAGCGGGCGGCAAACAATGGTGTAGACAGTGAAACAGGTAGTGAACAGGGAAGCGTTATCGATCGATTGGTCGGCAACAGCTCGCCTCAGGAATCGGGAATGACAGAACACAATATTGCAAATACTGCAGACTCAGGTTTTGGGTTCTCACCGTTTTCTCAAATGAGTCAAGACACATTTTCCGCTTGTCAAAATGTGAATGTTGCCGGTGCAACTTCACTGCCGAAAAGCACTGAGGAACATGTTTCAGACACCAGTGCATTGTTATTACAATTAATGCAACAAATGGGACAAAAGCTTGAAAAGTTAGACACAATGAAACAACACCAGAGACAAACACAGCAACAGTTAGACACAGTGGAACAAAATCTCAAAAAGTTAGACACAATGGAACACCACCAGAGACAAACACAGCAACAGTTAGACACAGTGGAACAAAATCTCAAAAAGTTAGACACAATGGAACAAAATCAGATACAAACACAGCAACAGTTAGACACACTGGAACAAAATCAGAGACAAACACAGCAACAGCTTCAAAAGTTAGACTCATTGGAACAAACTCTTGAACAAACGCGTGAAGATTTAACTACTGAGTTACATAACATTGAATCGAAATGTCAAAAAGTCTGTAATGACGTAAAAACTCAAATTTGTGAGCATTTTCAACCTATTTTTTCGCGGCATGAAAATGCATTACAGAATCACGAAGCAGCCATAAAAGAACTGCAAATTATTGTTCATGAAAATCATGAGACCTTGCAAGCTAAATTTGACTCAGTTGCATCTACCGATTCGGTTACACAACTCGCAAAAACTCAGGAAAACTTTAAGGACACAGTAGATACTCTGAAACTTGGTTCAGAAAAACACACTGAGGAAATAAGTACACTATTGGAGAAAGTAGCCGAACTTCTGGATCAGTTCACTAATTTATCTACGAAGGTAGATGATAATCTGATTGACGCAAGACCGGTAGTCTTTAATGACACAGAAGAGTACGAACAAATTAGGAAATTCAAACAAAATCAGAATCAAATTAATACACAACACCAAAGAGAAATCCGGGAAGTACAAGATCAGCTGACACAGGTAATACAAGAATTACGTATTTCAGAGGACACTCGCGCTCCAACACGGGAAGAGGGACTTAGAAATACGGAAAAGCCACAAAATAATAACACAGGGCATTTCGGAAGTTATGAAAGAAATTGGCAATGTGCACCGAATTTTGAGATGGAACGGCCGACACGACCTAACAATGACCGATATGCGACTCGCCGACACTATGATTTTGACTATAAGCTGTTCATTACTACACGTAAATTCAAAACATTTAAGAATTCTGGCAACGACATTCATCCACAAGCATGGCTCCATCAATTCTCTCATTGTTTTCCTCCCAACTGGTCGTTGGAACACAGATCAGAATTTATGTGTGGCTACTTAGAGAATGAACCAGCTGTAAGAATGCGATCGGTCATTCACGATTGCCACAGTGAAGGAGAATTTTACCATGCCTTCCTCTCAGCATATTGGTCTCAAGCCACACAAGACCGAGTAAAACATGGTATCATAATGATGAAACATTTCGAACAATCTGAATTCTCCAGTCTTGTGAAATATTTTGAAGACATGTTGCACAAGAATCAGTACCTGTCAAACCCATACAGCCCCTCAGAACTCATCCGCATTTGCTTAATCAAATTACCTGAACATTTACGACATATTATTTTGGCAGGACGTTGCAAAGACGACATTGAAGCTTTTCAGGGACTGTTACAAGAATTGGAAAGTGACACTGACAATTGCGGAACGCAGGAGCACAACAATTACAGATCACATCAGTCGCAATTCCGCGATGAAAGAAATAATAACTGGACGCGACAAGGCTATTCTCACAACACAAATCATGACCGAAACAGACACCACCCGTATTACAACCGTTGGCAGAGTAGTAATAATTACAGGGAAAGATCACCTCTCCGCGGTAGTGACTATCACAGAGACAATCAGAGAAACAGACAATTTGGGAACCAAAATAATTATTATCAAGGGAGACAGAATAACTTTAGACGCAACGGTCCAGCGCGCAGTTACGATTCAGGGAGAAATTCTCCACCACTTAACCGACAAGAAAGAAACTACAGAAACTACCGACATAACGACAGATCTGAATTTTATCAGAACTGGCGGGATTCAAACAGAGCAGGGCACTTTCGACAACGTGAATTTGTAGAAGCTAGGTCTCCTAATCCCAATAACGACGCGCGCCAACAAAGGAACAGACAATGACTCGCACAGCAGGCAGCCGCGTGCGCCCGCTGGCTCCGAGAAAAATAACATAAGACACTAACCTTGAGAAAAATTTTAGCACTCCTCACCGACGTATACCGCATGATAATTCCGTTCAAGTTGAAACTCTGAGTACTAGGAAGAGTAAAGGTTTACACCACATTTCACATGTAAAACCGTTTATTGAAAGATAATCTGCTCTTTAACTTTGTCTTTGCCATAAAACTTTTCACTTCACATTTCTAGTATGCTTTGTCAGACTTAGAATCTGTTAACATACAACAATGTTTGAAGTTAAATATCCAATCAAGAACCAAGAGAACTTATTTAAACAGAAATTACGAATGCATTGTTATTGTGAACAGACGACACAGTGTTATTGTGTGTGTACATTCTTGCTTGTTAGTTGCACGATTATGGAACGACTATAAGGCTTACATACTTAGAACATTTACCAGTACTGCTAATGAGATTTTAATGCAACATGTTGGTTTACTTGAAAATACATTCTGAATTTAAAGTGCTTTCTGAGAGATACCAGATGACACAGAGGTTAGTTTATGTGACAGCTACACGATTTTTATCACGACGCTACTAATGAGTGACAATTTACAATGTTGCTTTTGCGGTGTATCTGTTTTATATCTGCACAGTTTTCTGAATTCTTCTGGAAAGAAAAACATGTTTTAGTAGTAACTTTTGTGGTATAGCAACAATGAGACAGCCTTTTTCGTGGCACAACAATACGTTACTGTACAGTACTTTCTTCATCACGCCAATAAGCATAATAACTACGATATCTATACGCAAAGCATTTCACTTTTGTTTATCATGAGGTAAGTACATTGACTTCTGCAGAACTTAGCTTTCGGAGGACGATAACTACGACACTTCCACAGAGATTATGTTACAAGACGCACAGTTTAGCGCTACAGTACACGTATTTGAGTGATCAATTTTATACTTAAAACATTTATTTTTAAAGATTTTTGAATTACAAAGAAAGTTTTCCGTGATATATTTCATTCCATTGGTGTAATCTGTAACACCTGAGGGTATAATTACATTAATCCTCAGAGGGGTACACGCTTACTTTGTGTAAAATGTGTTTGGCAAGCACAAGGAGCCCTAGCTAATATGGTATTTGCTTATACAGCTTGACACATCGGTACCATATTTCTCTAACACAGAATTACACAGCTATCTGATTATTTGACAGAGAAACAAACATTCTTTTTACTACATCAGTGACACATGTTTACGTAATTACACAGTTGGATAACTTCACACTTATGAAATTGTATTTTGTCTGCACTGTGTGAACTGTTCATATTTTTTCGGAACCGTTGTGATACTATGAGAGCGTTGAATGTCATATTTCGTAAGGGAGCATGATTTTTAAAGTACTTTTGAGGTAGATGACACTGTTATATTGATAAGATTTTGTTTCTACACATTTGCAACGCAAATTCTCGACCCGTGAAATTTTGTGTATGAGACTGTCACTGTAGCGGAAACTGCTGTCGTAAATATTTCCGTAAGAAAGTTAAGTGACCACCTGCACGTAATGCGTCGCGGGCACCCACCTGGGCGACAGCCGCCCGAAAAAAAAGCCATTAGCCTTTCAGCGGCACAGGTAGAAAAAAAAAAAGGGGAGGCCATTATCCTCGCTATTGACGTTCCTTTGTAGAAAGCATCGCAAAAACGACACGGTCGAACTTGGGAGCTCTTAATTTATGATATTTACTGAAATGCTTATGAATTGATGGGAAATATTCTTACATCTGCAAACCTGATAATGACAAGTGTCTTTCTACGAGAGTTGAGAGCTACTAATTTATGAAATGTCACATGACTATTGAATGATATTTTTATGCTTTGCTTTTTGTAGTTGCTTATTTCATTTGACATCTGTTTTCCAGCTGTGTTGCAGCATTGGTTTCATAAAATAAAATTAAATGCATTTGCTAATGTGAACACTTTCTGTCAACAGATTTATTAAATAATTATTTTCTGATCCACATTCTTCGAAAAAGGAGCTCTTGGAATGGAGAGAACAATAAGAAGGGACTAATACCAGTAACTGCATCTATAATTTTCTTTTCAAGTACTTGGTAATTTCTTTTGTAGAATAATTTGTGGTGCACCACTTTAATTACATAGACATTAAGATGTGAATATACATTTCCCTTATCTGCATTGTTGTTTTTACTGTAATATTTTTTCTGCTTGAGCTATGTCATGTTTAGATATAAGCTGCTGTTTGCCAGGCATAGTGCTACTGAACTTTAATTTGTGTTACTCTGCTAAGCCAGATTTATTTTTTTGTTTGCTGTGCATTGCCTCATATTAGTTGTAATGTTGAATTGCTTGGTAATTTAGATTTACTGTAGCTTGCTTTGCGATTTTCCATTTTTTTCATTGTTGTTTATATTCATTGTTTTATGTGCTGCTGCATTGCCTCGTCCCTTAGTTTAGCATCTGAGCTCAGTAGATTTAAGTTAGCTTAAGGGGGGGTAGCCTCTAAGAGAATGAGTTGCGATGAATTGGAAGAAATGCATTCAGAAGTTATACGAAAAAAAGTACAGAAAACAGGTTTAGGTAGGATTTTCTTGGAAATAAATGGTGAGGTAAGAAATGTGTGAACATATAAATACAGAAAGCATGCTTAGATAGAATTTTTTTGGTGGAACCAAAGGATGAAATAAGAGGAAAGATATATGAAGTTTTGGGTTGGACTGCAGTACCACATGTTACACTGAAAACGAACCCTGTCCTTTCCTATTGGTGTTATCCCACTATATGTTTGTGTACCCTTGTGTATTTGTTTTCTTCCTGTCTCTGTGTAGTTTTATAGAATTTTTTCTTCTTTTAATATTAAGCTACATTCACTATGATGAGGAATACTGTTATCCTCGAATATAATTGGCATTAATAATATGTTATTTACTTTGTAAAGATGTTAGACATTATTAATTCTGTTCTGTCTAATGCTCATGTGTGAAGTTGATGTTTCAAAAGTTATTGTGATCTTTTATGTATGTACTCATGTCATAATTCCACTGATGTATATGTTAGTTCGATTCTTTTGTAAAGCCTGTACTACAAATGTTATCTGTATTGTTATGTTTTTAATGATGTATTCTGTACCTTTGTTATTGTATTCTTATGTTATAAAATTGTAATTGTCACCAGTTCATGATATTATTAACTTGTAAGTTACATTTCACTGCACATGTTTCTGTTGGTCATAGTATATGGACAATATGTGAGAAGTAGGGACTGTTAGTGTTTGCACGTGTGTTACTAATTCAGCAAGGGACTGGATAACAGCATTGCTGGTTCTAAGGACAATTCCAAAAACTTTGTGAGTGCACAAGTGGTGGTTTATGGACTTGCTATATTCTCCGCAAGACTCTTCGATGGTGAATGTGCACCTGCACAATCGCAACAGATGGCTGCTGGCCTTCTCTACAAGGACTACAGTGGGTCTGCATCTATGATGACCCACCAACGCCATTATTTCTACAAGGACTACAGTGGGTCTGCATCTTTGATGACCCACCAATGCCATTATTTCTACAAGGACTGCAGTGGGTCTACACCTCTGGTGGCCCACCAATACCACAATCTCTACAAGGACTACAGTGGGTCTGCTCTGTGATGACCTACCTACCAATACTCTTCAAAATTTCGACTGACTCTGCTGTGGGTTTGCTCTGTTGTGGCCCATTATCTGTCAGCATGTCAAGAGTCAGCACTGTTTTTCCGTTGGAAAGACAACGCTACTTCTTCAAGACTGCATGGAAATCCACTACTTCCGTGTGCACTTTCTTTTACTGCTCAGACTTTGAGAAAAACACTGCTATTCTACTGTTATGTACGATTAGGACTGTCTTTATGGACTGTGAGAAAATTTTAGCTTTTGACCAACATTGTATCAATAAGTGTGTGCATTTGATTTCTTTGTTATTGTAATTATGAAAAATTTTTTTCAAATCTGTATTGGCCACTGCCCAATCCAATTTGTAAAATTTTTTGTGGAGAGCATGGGGGCTATGTAAGTAGGCTGTTTAGGTTTTTTTATTGGTAACGCCACCTCTGTATGAAAATCACTGGCTGTGCTGTGGGCAGTCTGTGTCTGCTTCGCATTGTTGTAATACTCGCCATTGTAGTGTTAGGCAGCTGGCTGTGAATAGCGCGTAGCGTTGCGCAGTTGGAGGTGAGCCGCCAGCAGTGGTGGATGTGGGGAGAGAGATGGCGGAGTTTTGTAATTTGTGATGAACTGCTATATATATTATGACTTTTGGTGATATTAAGGTAAATACATTGTTTGTTCTCTATTAATATCTTTCATTTTGCTAACTATCCCTATCAGTAGTTAGTGCCATCAGTAGTTTGAATCTTTTATTTAGCTGGCAGTAGTGGCGCTCGCTGTATTGCAGTAGCTTGAGTAGCGAAGATTTTTGTGAGGTAAGTGATTTGTGAAACTTATAGCTTAATGTTAGTAAGGGCCCATTCTTTTGTAGGGATTTTTGAAAGTCAGATTGCGTTGCGCTAAAAAAATATTGTGTATCAGCTTAAGGACAGTCGTGTATAAATTGTTCAAAGGGGACGTTTCAAGACCCACACAGCAACGTGTTCGTGCTTCCCGCGCGTTTCTTCACTGCCTTGCAGCAGAGCAGGACAACTTTCTGGACTCAGTTGTCACGGATGACGAAACCTGGGCATACAACTTTACACCTGAGACCAAGCAACAATCACGCCAGTTGCGGCATCCTTCTTCGCCAAAGCCGCGGAAATTGAAACAAACACAGTCTGCCTGTAAAGTCATGACAGCTGTTTTTTGGGATAGGGAAGGGGTATTGATGGTCGACTTTGTGCCCACTGGGACCACAATTAACGCTGACAGGTACTGTGAGACTCTGAAAAAAACTCAAATGGGCAATTCAGAATCGGAGAAGAGGAATATTGAGCAAGGGCGTATGCATTCTCCACGACAACGCTCGCCCACACATCGCTCGGCAGACGTTGCTCTCCTGCAACAGTTTCAGTGGAACACAATCACCCACCCACCCTACAGTCGTGACTTGGCGTGCAGTGACTTTCACCTGTTCCATAGGTTACAAGAACATTTGGCCGGAAAGCGATTTAGCTCCGACGATGAGGTGAAAGAAGAGGCTAATAACTTTCTGAACTGCATGGCGGCGAGCTGTTATGACATGGGCATACAAAAACTGCCACAGCGTCTACAAAAATGAATGGAGAGAAATGATGATTTTGTCGAAAAATAGCTAAATGTTCAAGCTGTAAACTGATGTAAACCATTGTAGAAATAAACAGGTCCATGTACTTATGAAACAATAGGAGACCTTACTTTTGGGATTACCCTCGTACATCTTGGAGTAGTATATCACAGATGGTATAAATTAGAGCATAAAGGAGAAAAGAAACAGGATGGCCCAAATAAAAGTGACCCGGACGAGAAGATACGATTGGACGTGAATGTATGCATATAAGCACACCCAGAGGCGCTCACACCACGTGTACGCCCACTACGTGGTCCACTTTGGTTCATAGGGTTGTGCGGGCTGTGTGAGTGTGTGTGGTGGAGCAGTGCGAGGGGGACGTTGGCGCTCGCAGTGGAGCAGCATGTGTTTGTCATGGAAAGTTACGTGACAACAAAAAGTTACGTGATAACGAAGTCGTGGAAACGGTGTGATCAGTTGTTCGCTGAAAATTTTAATAGTGTCAAAAGTGCTAGCAAAAATTACCATGCAACGCTTGGTCCAGAAATGGTTTCAGGCAAGATTTATTTTGAACAAGTCAAAAAACATTCCGAAACGAGCCCGCACATAAGATACTGTGGCTACAATTCACCAGAAAATGCTTCAGAGTCCTGCCAAATCTACCCAACGCCTGTTGCAAGAGACCGCCACACCATGTCGATCATGCGGACTGATACTCCACCTCGACCAGCACATACATCCCTACTGAGTATCTGTTGTTCGTGTACTAAAACCAGCAGATGCTCTCAGCCTGTCTTATTTTGTGAGTGGCTGTTAACTGAGGTAGCAATGAATGGCTTGGACACGGATCTGTTCTTTCAGATGAAGCCTGATTTCACCTGAGTGGTTGCGTCAACTCACAGTGAAAGGTGGCTACACTGAGCCACAGCGCCAGAGATTGCGCCCTAGAGTTTTATTCCGCCGCCTCCACTGGTAGTGCTTGTTGAAAAGTCCCAGTAGTCAGTCGTTGTTGAGATGTGATGGTAGTTAGTGCTTTGGAGAGAGGATGTTGATACCTGTACTATTTGAGGCCATGTTGTGTGCAGATGTTTTGATGGGCTAGACACCAGATGCTGTTCGAATGGAGATATTGTAATGATCAGAGTACTTTTCGTCAATATATATAAAGGTAAAGAATTTTTTTTTATTTTTATTTTTTCAAATGTGTGAAACAATAATGCCCCTTGGTCACAGGTTCAGTCAACAAAGCATTTGGCTCGTGTTCTTGTATTAGACTGTATTTCTGGTTTCGATGTGCAATTATAGTATTTCTGTTTATTTTTTTTAACTACTTCAGTATAAATGGTATTTAAAATATCTTGTCTTATTGAGGAAGAACCGTGCCAGATGTGTACGTTGAATCACACTTCCACACACAGAACAGTTACACTTGTGCTTTGGTTTCGTAGGTTTTATAGTTGCTGGGGACTTAATTAATTAATTGTGTTAACGGAAATTTTCTTTCTTTCTTTGTTGTTATTCTATGCAGTCAGATTGCGGAGTAATACTAGTCAGGGCCAACCGTTTACGAGACTTCGTAATCGGACAGACAGCTACTAAAAATTAAAAAAAAAGTATTTGCATTATATATTTAATTAACCCCCCATGCAACAGAATCACAGGTTCTGGACAGCGGAGAATCCGCATAACTTCCACGAGACACCATTGCATTATCAGAAGGTTGGGGTTTGGTGTATGATGTTTGCACGCCGCATTACTGGTCACATCTTCTTTCATCAGACGTGGGCTTCGGCGCTTCGCATTGCCAACATTTTGAATCCATTTGTTGCAGCATTAACGGAGGAGGAAAACACCTACTGTTACTTCCAACAGGGTGGAGCAATTGCCGGTCGAACCTTGGGCCTATTTACACAATCTTCGCTTCTGAAAAAGATGTTACCAGAGGTAAGTCTGCTTGCAACCCTAGGTGGCCATCCATGTAACCAGATGTGCTAGTGTGCGGTTACTTTGTGTATTTGGGGTGGGGGGGGGGGAGGCTCTACTCTAAGGTGTATCGCAACAACCCTCATTGTTTCAAGAACTGTAGCAAAACATTTTGGATGAGAATGCAGCAGTTCCAGCAGTCCAGCTTCGATTTGCCTGCAGCAACTTGATGACCAGGGTCCGAAAGAGCCAAGAGATGAATCGTGGTCACTTTCAACATTTGATATAATTAAAAGTTAGGTTGGTACTGTATTTTCATTCCTCTGTTATATTGCTTAGTACGCTGGAATACTGTCCTCCAGGCAACTTTTATTTGCCCCCTCCTGTAAAACAATAATGTTTAAAAACTAACATTCAGTTGTTCTGTAATGACTGAATTAATTCACCGCTAAATAAAGGGAAAAAACCATCACCGTAATAGTCAAAAAGTAATAGTCAGTTGTTATGTACTGACTGAATTAATACACAGTGTGTTTTCGAAATGTTGCTCTTTTTCTTTTGCAGTAGATAAAATAATAATAGAAAATCACAACCTCACACATAAATAAACTATAATTCAGTATTAGAAAAACACTCAGGAATGTACTACGTCAGTTTCTGTTGAGTGTAGTCACAACATTAATAAAGCAATTTTAAATATTCATTGCTTTTATTATTCCCCTGAAGGTTTTCAAAATAGTGATTGTTTTTGGTAGGTATACAGTAAATAACTTTTTTGGTTGATAGAATGTAGTCCATCATTGTGTTCTCTCTAACTCTTAAGGTAGGATCTGCCTTTCTCTTTATTGTAATGAAATATTTAAGAAGCGTCTGGCACTGTCACCTGCTTGCTACTTCTGTTTCAGTGGACCTGGAGTGTGATCCTTCCTAAAAACAGATACACTCAAACACATGTAGAGAAATAAAAGACGATAAAAATCTGTTAACCTACAATATTTAAAGTTAGAACCAAACCAATGCTAATCCTCAAACCCAATTACCATAGTTTCTTTTGTTGTTACAAGATAAAACGAACCGATTACTTTAACAACCTTACAGGCATTCATTGATATACATTACGTTTAATTTATGTGCTGCTAACAGTAAAGCGTTCCCCAAAATGTTAACAAATTCAGTGTGTAACCATTTTCAGCTTAGAGTGGTGGAAATAAAATGCAAAGTCTCCCCTACGGTATTTTATCATCTGATGAATTTCCTGGTGCATGATCAGGTTCTGGATCACTGTCATCATTGTTGCCAATAACATTCTCGCCAAACATCCACATCTTTAGTCGATTGTAAGATTTCAGTGTCACAATCGTGTTGACACTGTGGCATAGCACTGTTTTCATCCAAATACAAGAACAAACATAGCAAGAAAAAGCAACGTATATATGCGATAAATGCTTTTTAGCGGTTTAAATGGGACTATTTGCTGCCAGTTTGTAGCGCAGTTGAACCCAAGCCAAATAGCGTGATCAGGCTAATTCTGACCCAATTGACGGTTGGCACGTTCTTCCGCCGAACCCTTCCATTGAAGGTTTTGAGCCAAAAATTTCTACTTAAGGACGAGCGAACTTTTTTCCTTGAAAAATTTCTATAAAATTCTTCTGTGTTGCGGACTGCATCACGTGGTAAAACGTACGAGCGTATTGGCAACTACTGTGTGGCCTCCATCGGTGTGCGTAATACTACAGGAGCTACGCAGCTTTTAATTCTTGTTTACTGTCTTCACCGCGAGCGCACAGGAAAACTTCCGCTGAAGGCACTCAAGTATTGCCGTGTCCCAACCGCCAACGGACTCCGCGGGAGCAGCACCACGTCAGTAGGCGAGTGAAATACCACCTCGAATTACAAACCGTAAATCATACGACGACTTTTGTTTACGTTCTTTTTAAGCAACTGAATGGCCAATAATGGTGTTTTACCCCTACAGTTAGGTACTATGGAAATTATTCTTGTCTTAACACACACTATTAACCTGTCCCTTCGACTTGTCATTGTTTTCCAAATGTTCCTCACCACGCCAATTTTATGTCAAACCTCCGTATTTCTAACGTCATTAGTCTACCAAGTTTTCAACAGTCTTCTAAAGCACATCATCTCAAACACTTCGATAATCTTCCTTCACTGTTTTTCACAGTCCATGATTCACTATTCTGCAACGGTGTGCTGCAAACGCAAATTTTCAGAAATTTCTTTCTCTAATTCAGGACAATGTTTGATACCAGCAGACTTCTTTTCACCACGAATGCTGTCTTTACCTGTACGATCTGCTTTTTATATCCTCCTTGCTTCTAGGCAAGTTTATCGCTAATCTCATATCTGATACACATCATTATTTTAGTCTTTCTCTTGTGTGCTTCAGTCCACAATGTGTACTTATTACGCCATTTCACTGAACAGGTCCTGCACTTCCTCCCCACCGTCGCTGAGAATGGGAACGTCATCAGCAATTTTTATTGTTAACGGTTTACCGTGAGTGTAAAACCACTCCTGAACCATTCTTTCATTTTCGTCATTGCTCTTCAGAGAATAAATTTAAAAGTAGGAGGGAAAGATAACATCCCTGTCTTATACCCTTTAATACACACACTTTGTTCTTGGTCTCCCATCATCATCTTTCCCTCTTGCTTCATGTACAAACTGTGTTGAAGGAGTTGCTTTTATCCATACCGTAGGTTAACAATAAATGACGAAAAGGAAGGGAGAGGAGGCCTGCCGTATTATGAAGGACAATGGTGAAGAGAATCAGGACTGGAGTTTTGGATAACGATCACGCAATGGAAAACTAATCACAGAGGGAGCAGTTAATAAAGAATCATATAGAGACAAGCAGCGACCCAGCATTAACAACTCATAACAGTTAATTCGAGTTAAATTGATTTTCCGTGGTGTAATTTAAATATAAAAAGTGATGAGACCCGGATTTGAGAATGATTTGAGGATGATGTTTATCGACTGAAATATCTATAATGCAAGTTTATTAAACCATTAGTCATTGTTAACAACAAACTAGTAAGAGTAGAAGTAAATGTTGCTTCAGACGTACGTTGAGAGCTTGGAATGGTAGTTCTTTCGTGAACGTGACAAGCACTTACAATCTGTCACATACAATTTTGCACCTATCCCGGTAGTCCGCATGCACAGATAATACTGTATATAACAGAGGAAGCCTAAGGGATTAGGAGAGCGAACACAGGTCAGTCTAGGGATCAAACAAAGTCAGTGGAGATGACATTCATAAACGCTGACCCCACAGTGCGAACTACAGTTAAACTACGGGAAAAGCACCCTGTCTTTAAAACGCAGAAAGATGCTCGTCAGAGTAACGGCTCAGGAATAGCTCTGTCCTGACTGATGGCTTGTTCCCTCTGAAATCAGTCCACACTGGGGCGAATGAAAACAAAAATGACGTAAAAAGCAACAACCCGAAGAAATCGGATACATCAATCAAACTGAAGGAAAGGAAATACACACACCAAAAAAAAGTTTTGCATCACCCCGGTTCCCAGAACTCCTGAAGATAGACGTTGACTGTGGACTTTGTATCACAGACACAGTCCCTTTGACTGTTCAGAGATGCAACTAAACCCGCCCAAAGATGTAAACAACCATGCATGAGCAGCCCCTATTAGACGGAGGGGGTCCGACGCCGATCAGTTCTAGTCATTCCACCAGAAAGGAGTTACAGGGCTCGTGTTGTCTGTAGTTCAACGATGCCTAGACGGTCAATACGGCGGTTCGATCGCGTCCGCATTGTTACTTTGTGCCAGGAAGGGCTCTCAACAAGGGGAGTGTCCAGGCGTCTCGGAGTGAACCAAAGCGATGTTTTTCGGACATAGAGCAGATACAGAGACAGGAACTATCGACGACATGCCTCGCTCAGGCCGCCCAAGGGCTACTACTGCAGTAGATGACCGCTACCTACGGATTACGGCTCGGAGGAACCATGACAGCAACGCCACCATATTGGATAATGCTTTTCGCGCAGCCACAGGACGTCGTGTTACGACTCAAACTGTGCGCAATAGGCTGCATGATGCGCAACTTCACTCCCGACGTTCATGGGGAGGTCCATCTTTGCAATCCACGACACCGTACAGCGCGGTACAGATAGGCCCAACAACATGCCGAATTTACCGCTCAGGATTAGCATCACGTTCTCTTCACCGATGAGTGTCGCATATGCCTTCAACCAGACTATCGTCGGAGACGTGTTTGGAGGCAACCCGGTCAGACTGAACGTTTTAGGCGAACTGTCCAGTGACTGCAGCAAGGTGGAGGTTCCTTGCTGTTTTGGGGTGGCATTATGTGGGGCTGACGTACGCCGCTGGTGGTCATGGAAGGCGCCGTAACGGCAATATTATACGTCAATGCCATCCTCCGATCGATAGTGCAATATCGGCAGCATATTGGTGACGAATTCGTCCTCATGGACGACAATTCGCGCCCCCATTGTGCACATCTTGTGAATGACTTCCTTCAGGATAAAGACATCGCTCGACTAGAGTGGCCAGCATGTTCACCAGACATGAACCCTATCGAACATGCCCTGGATAGATTGAAAAGGGCTGTTTATAGGCGACGTGATCCACCAACCACTCTGAAGGATCTATGCCGAATCGCCGCTTAGGAGTGGGACAATATGGACCAACAGTGCCTTGATGAACTTGTGGATAGTATGCCACGAAGAATACAGGCATGCATCAATGCAAGAGAACGTGCTACTGGGTATTAGAAGTACCGGTGTGTAGAGCAATCTGGACTACTACCTCTGAAGGTCTCGCTGTATGGTGGTACAACATGCAAAACCCGCAAAAATCACAGCACACCTTGCTTGGGTTGGAAGCTCCTATTGATGCTTTTTCTGTGTCTGCGATTTAAAATTTGGGTTTTTGTAAAACTCCATCTTGTGCAAAACGCAATTTGTTTCTTTTTATTCACCAAGACATATTTCGACACCTATGTGCATTGTTCTGTGGGTCCTGTTTACTTCCGTAGAACATAATATAAAGTTTATGGTCGTTAATCTATTGTAGGCCTAAGAATTATAACATGCACGTTTTGTTTGTTTTGTTTTGATTGCTCATCTCAAAATTACATTGCTAGAGAAAATGGATTTTTAGAGATTTGTTTTTTTGTGTAATTTTTTGTGGTTCTGACAGCATGTCATCTACAAAATTGTGCATTTTTCGAAATATATTTTCGTGAGTAGTGGTTTTGTACTTCACTGTACTTACAGTTTCCCTCCTGTTGTGTGTTTCAGTATCTGTGACTTTCTTCAGTTGATGAAAACCAATATACTAATCGAGTCTGAAACGTTCACTGAACGCCACATAAGAAATGAATAGAAAGATATATACAAAATATTTTTATTCATCTTAACAGTAGCGTCCATTGGTTGTGATACACTTTTGCCAATCACAAAGCTGTTTGTAACTATCCACAAAGGCTTCTTTCGAATGAGCGAACCGCTGAACTCACACATCTTTGATCTTTGGGTGTCCAGCGGACTCGGATGCAGAAATTTTTGCATTGAGACCCCTGCTTACCCTATCCAGGATCGAACTGGTAGCACTAGGTTTCATATGCCGTGATGACGATTAGAAGAAAATAATTATTCCCGTCGTACTTCTCACTGAATTTTTCAGCACTTTACAACTGTGTTGTCTTCTGTTTGTCAGATGATTTGTTCATGTTCTCTACTGTACTACTGTGAAAAACCTCTTCTACTGAACAACTGTTTATAGCTATGGCTCTTAAGGTATGCCTTTTAGAGCCGTGTTTACTATTTTTTTCCGATTTTGGTCGATACTATCATCTCAGCGTTTGTCCATGGATCTTTGGTTCACCGTGTACAGTATTAGATGTCTTTCCGCGATACGTTTTGCAATCAAGTTTAACAGGGGAGGTATAAGGTATTTGTTGCACCTTCAGTTTTACGCGCTTGGGATGATTAATCATTTTATCTCAGACATCCAAGATTTCAAATGTATTGTCTCATTGATTTCCCAATCATCAAATAATATTTCGAGCTTTAATCCTCATGTTTGGTGATTTTCTTTTGTCTGTTGTGTCGGGATGGTAACGTAAAGTTATGATGTCCGTTGAATTGCATTTGTATATGAAACAAATAGCATGTATTCAACTATTAAACAGTATACTACGTTTGGGATTTTACGACCTTATTTTCCTCTGTAAGTCGATCTTCATACAAGATAGTTGAGAGATTTGGGCTGTTCAGTATAAAATACAAAATGAAGAACACCTTCAGCCGTCTATATTTTGAATGTCATTTACTTATGCGTTTTGTGCATAACTGAATTACATTCAGAATACAGACGGTTGAAAGTGTTTTTAATTTTACGTTTCGCCTTATTTTCCTTCGCTCTTGTCTGTCCTTAAGTTAGCTTTTGCCGTGCTCCATACATCAACAAACAGTCACTCCAGAACTATCTTCCCGGAACGTACTATATTCATTTTAATCGTATTTAAAATGGTGGTGGAATAACCTGCCGTGCACCGAGATGACAGTTTTATTAAATGAAGTCTTTAGCTATGCAGTAAGTTTAAGACACAGTTGAACTCCAGGACATGAGCCAGCGAAGACGGAGACAACAAGATAATTTCTGCTACCACATAAGCTTAGGGTTTTTAAATTATTGGGTGTTGCAGCACACAGAGACCAAAACCATTTGCATAGCACGAATTGTATCTATAAGATGCAGTTCTTATGTGTATGTATATATATGTAGTTAGTAGCTGCATGATCTCTATTGCAAATATTATAGTTTCGGTTTTGTCTTGGTTAATTCTCGTTTAACTACTTTCAATTATTCCGTTACGCCTTACGAAAGCTCTTGCCACTAAGAAACTTTAAATTGTCAGACTGCGTTTGTTTGCATACAGGTCAGGTTTTATAAGCAGGAATAATGTTTCAGGTCAGGGAAAGCGAGGACATAGTCTCTGATGAACTAACAGGTTAAACAGACAGTAGTGGTAGCCTTTGAAGGTAATGGTATGAGAAAGGATCTCGAGTGCTCCGCATCGCGTGCAGCCGAGTCGGACGCCCCAGAAACGTCGCACGGAGGAGGGCAGACGGGCTGGCTGGAGGCGAGAGAAGCTGGAGGGGCCCCTGGAATGTGGGCGGCGCCGGCCACCCAGGGCGCCACGTCACGCTGTCTGCGCGAGTTAACCTGCTGGTTACCGCGTCGTCGGCTACAGCACATCGCAGCCCAACATCCGCCATTGACTACCGTCGACACAGGTTTCACCTCGCGCGGCGTTAACAATATTTCGCACAGTGCGCTTACGAAGGAGCCAGAGCAACTTGGAAATGCACGCTTGTCAGGGGGCTAATTTTACAGCTGCAGATGCTAGTGAGTTTACCCGGTGTAAATGCTCTTCCTAGTCAACGCCTTAGCGGGTAGCAGAAAGTAGAAATGCGGGATACCTTACGAATAGCCGGGCGAACGCTTGACTAACTTCTAGCTCACTGTAAATTTGCGAGCTTTCTTTGTGAAACTGACAATCTCTACGTTTCCGAATTTACATTAGAGTTGAAATTTTCTATGTATTTTGATTCTTCTTTTGGAAGCAAAATACTATTTATGGTTCTGTAGCAGATAAAATGTTTGTTTTGAGAGTGGAAGTTCCATGGCTAGACTTCATATTCCTGATTTATTTGTTTATATTGTAGGCCTCCTGCATTTTTCGTGTAACTAAGCTAAATACACGAGAATGCGTGACTTCAGTTAAACGCCCAGAGCGTATGCCCTTTATATACGAAACTGTGATCCAGGAAGTAAGCTATAACGCTTTCTGACCACGGTTTCATAAACTTATTCGAGAGTAGGGGAGGCTTACATTGAGCAGCAGAGACAAATGAGGGCCTTGGATGAATATCTGAATGTTTTTAAGATTAGAACCACTTATCGAAGCCTCACCTTCTTCAGTGAACATATATACTGACGGGAAAAAAAATCCCATCAACAAGAAGAAGTTTTGCGACATAAACAAAAGTTGGTAGGCGTGTTTCTACATCTGAAAGATGATGCTCACACTGTAACACCATAGCTTAGACACTACATACCTTTTGTCGATTCACTTTGCTTTCTATTTTGTTCAACATTCCATCGTTAAGCTTCTGTAATTATTCTATGATTAATTCAGTACTGCATAAAACGTTTACTTTTTTCTTTGTACAAATTTCGATGTCCTGATAAAGTGCTATGTTTTCACAATAAAGGATGGCAGCCAAAAACAGTTGCAGGATAGAATTTTTTTATTAAAATTCTTGACCAAGGTTTCGGTACATATAAATATACCTTCATCAGAAGTACGTTTCCTGAATAGAAAGACGCATTCATTAGAAAAGCCATATCAACGAAAGTTTTTTTTTTTTTTTTTTTTTTTTTTTTTTTTTTTTTTTTTTTTCTTTATTGTATTTCAATTCCCCTATCGGGGCGGGCTGGCAGCAGCATATGCGCTGCTCTTCAGCCGAAAGACATAGAACAAAACAATAGAAGACATTTAAAAACAGCAAAGGAGAGAAGAAGGCGAACATAGATATAAAAAGGGAGAACATCATGGAAGGCAATATACAAAAAACGGGGTGACTGTAAAATGGAGATAAAAAACTGTTTAAAAGTAGCACACACAAAAAGCCACACACTGCGACGATTAAAAGAAACACAAGGCACAGTATGACTGGAGCATAAAGGTGTTGACGGCTGGCATAGCACACAGCGTAGCACTGACGGCGAACCTCAAGGCAGCACACAATTAAAATCACACCTCTTGACGCACACGAGAAAAGCACGAAACACAACACTGACGTGGCACACTGATGTTGATCAATACAGAGGATCTGCCAGGTTCAAGGAGATGAGGGAGACCTGAAGAAGGGAGGGAGGGGAAGAGATGGGGGAGGGGAAATGGGGGGCGCTCGGAAGAGGGCCAGGTAGGGAGGGATGTGGGAAGGAGAGAGGCAAGTATGGGGTGCAGGGTCTCAGGGGAGGGGGGGATGGAGGAAAATCCGCTCTGGGAGAAGGAGGAAAGAGGAGAAGGGGGCCCTGGGGAGGGGGGGGGGAACAAGGCCGGGTTATAGTTGGAAGGAAGGGTATATGTCACGGCGAAGTTCGTCATCCGGGAGGGGGAGGCGTTGGAAATTGCCCTGATGAAGGAGATGGAGGGTGTGGAGGTGGAGAGAGGGAGGGATACAGCGATAGAGGCGCGGCAACGGGCGGGGGGTGGAGAGGAAGGAGGAAACCAGAGGGTGGGGGGGATCAACCCTGCGAACAATGTAAAGGATGCGGAGATGTTGGAGGAACAAGAGGAGGTGGGGGAAGGGGATCAGTTCATACAGGAGCCGTGTGGGGGAAGAAAGGCGGATACGGAAGGCAAGGCGGAGCGCATGGCGTTCAAGGATTTGGAGAGCCTTGTAAAAGCGGGTGGGGGCGGAGATCCAGGCGACGCTGGCATAACAGAGGATAGGACGGATGAGGGATTTGTAGGTGTGGAGGATGGTAGAAGGATGCAATCCCCATGTCCGGCCGGACAGGAGTTTCAGCAGGCGGAGGCGGGAATGGGCTTTCTGCTGGATGGTCAGGAGATGAGGGGTCCAGGTGAGGTGTCGGTCAAGGGTGAGGCCAAGGTATTTCAGGGTGGGGGTGAGTTGGATAGGACGACCATAAAGGGTGAGGTAGAAATCTTGGAGGCGATAGGAGCGAGTGGTACGGCCTATGATGATTGCCTGGGTTTTGGAGGGGTTGAGACAGAGGAGCCACTGGTTACACCAAGTGGTGAACTGGTTAAGGTGGGTTTGGAGGGTACGTTGAGACCTTTGAAGGGTAGGATAGAGAGCCAGGAAGGCGGTGTCATCAGCATATTGGAGAAGGTGAACTGGTGGGGGTGGCTTGGGCATATCAGCTGTATACAAGAGATAAAGGAGAGGGGAGAGGACAGAACCCTGGGGGACGCCAGCCATGGGATAAAAGATACGGGAGTTGGTGTTGTGGAGGGCGACATAGGAAGGACGGTGCGAGAGGAAGGAAGCGACCAGACGGACAAAATTGATAGGCAGGGCGTAGGTTTGGAGTTTAAAGAGGAGACCGGGATGCCATACACGGTCATAGGCATTTTGGAGGTCAAGGGAAACAAAAATGGCGGAGCGACGGGAGTTGAGCTGGAGGGACAGAAGGTGAACAAGGTTGAGGAGTTGGTCATCAGCAGAGAAGGAGGGTCGGAAGCCACACTGGGTAAGGGGGAGGAGGTGGTGTTGAGCAAGGTGCCGATGGATACGGTGGGAGAGGATGGATTCAAGGACCTTACTGAAGACGGAGGTGAGGCAGATGGGACGATAGGAAGAGGCGGCAGAAGGGGGTTTGTTGGGTTTGAGGAAGAGGAGGACGCGGGAGGTCTTCCACAGGTCAGGGTAGAAGCCAGTAGAGAGGATGACATTATAGAGATGGGCGAGGACAGTTAGGAAGGAATAGGGGCTTTCTCGAAGGTGACGGTAGGTGACACAGTCGTGACCAGGGGCCGTGTTGCGTTTGGACTGGAGGAGAAGTTTAATGTCTTGTGCTGTGATGGGAGTGTTGACGTCCGAGGGGGGCAACTGCCCCAAGTACTGGAGACTAGGAGCAAGTGGAGCGACTGAGGTATCAGCACGTTCCATGACGGTGGGGAAAAGAGAATAATCAAAGTGGGGATCATCGGGGATGGAGAAGACCTCGGAAAGGTGGGAAGCGAAGTGGTTGGCCTTACTGAGGTTGTCTGGAAGGGGGCGATCGTTATGGAGAAGGGGGTAGTGGGGAGCGGAAAGGGAACCAGTAAGACGATGGAAGGCAGACCAGTACTTGGAGGAGTTGATAGGGAGGGTGGCATTGAGTCGTGTGCAGGTCTGGCGCCAGTCCCGGCGTTTCGTTGCTGTAATAAGGTTCCGTACGTGTCGCTGTATTTGCCGGTGGCGTTGGAGTGTATCCCTGTCACGAGTGCGGAGGAAGGAGCGATAGAGGCGGCGGGATTCACGGAGGAGGAGGACAGCCCGCGGAGGGGGAGTGGGACGGTGTGGGTGGATGGTTTTAGTAGGAACATGGGCCTCCACGGCGTCAGTAATTACCGTCTGAAGGAAGGACGAGGCGCGGATGATGTCGTCAGGATGGCGATAGGTAAGAGGGTGGCTTTCGACCTGGGTGGAGATGGAGTCCCGGTAGGCAGCCCAGTTGGCACGGCGATAGTCATGGACGACCTTGGGAGGGGGTGCAGGTTGCGGAGCTGGAGGGGGGCGGTTTGCAGACGTTATGGTGAGAAGGACAGGGAGGTGATCGCTACCTGTGGGGTCAAGGACGGCGACAGTGATACGCCCAAGGAGGTTGGCGGAGGCAATGACAACATCGGGGGTGGTGTTACTTTCGGGTCGGGTGTGCTGGGGAATGGGAACAAGGTCACCCTGGATTGTGGAGAGGAACTGATGCCACCGCCGAAGGGCAGCAGGAGTGCGGCTATGGACGTTGAGGTCGGCGGCAATCACATAGGTGGAGAAGGTGTGATCAATGTGTGAGATGAAGTCATAAGGAAGAGGAGCAGTGGAGCGGACATAGATGGTGGCACAGGTAATGGTGAGGGAGGGGAAGAAGACGCTAAGGATAAGGTGTTCAGTGGGGTCATTGAGGAGAGGTTGTGGCCGGACGGGGATATGCTTAAGGTGGCCAATCGCGACTCCACCCTGCGCACGAGGACCAGGAGCATCAGTGCGGTGGAGGATATAGGGGGAGGAGCGGACAGAATGGTGGGGCTGGAGAAAGGTTTCATTCAGGAGGAAGGCGTCGACCTGGTGGTGGGAGAGGGTGTGCATGAGGAGGTATTTGTTGGAGCGGAAGGATCGAATGTTCTGGAAGAGGATGCGAGACTCGTGCCGCGCCATGACGGGAAGGAGGGGGGGAAGAGAGGGAAGGGAAGAGACTTAAACTAGGGTGTCGAGGCGGGTGAAGGTGAAGTGGGCTTGGTTGTGGGAGTAAGTGGCGAAGGTGTTCAGGTGGAACACAGAGCGAGCAGCAAGGGATATTTGTTGGAAGGTGTGCGGGCGCTGAAAAGGGTGAATGTTTTGGAGTACAACGGTAATGAACCGGATGATGTCCTCGGCCGTGGGGGGTGGACGGAGGGAATTGTTAGGATGGACAGGAGGATCGACGGGACGAACTGGGACTGTAAGTTCAGGGGTGGCTGGAGGGGGTTTAGCTTTACACTTGTAGGAGTATGTGGGATGGGGGCCATTGCAGGTATTACAGGAAGGAGGAGCAGCGAGGTTGGGGCAGTTCTTGAGAAAGTGGGAGGCCTTGCAATGGGGACTGGTGGGGGGGTTTTTGCAGTTGGGAGTCAGGTGGTCATTGTACATCAGGCACCGTTGGCAACGGTAGGATTGGGGAGGGGATTTGGAGGATTCAACAGGGTGGCGACGGTGGTATATCAGGGCACCCTGGGTGAGGAGATGGTCTATGGACGGGGCGGACTCTGAGAATACCCGCATGAGGTAGGTGGGACCAGAGGCATTGTGGATACGGCGAGCAGAGCGGATGTCCAAGTCCGGGTGGGAGTTCAATTCTACCAACACTTCATCCTCTGTGATCACCGGGCTGAGCTTGGTGATCACAGCGGTGTAGGTGGGGGGGCGACGGGGAGGCTGGGGCTGACGAGGAGTGGAAGCGGAAAGGAAGGGTGTCAGAGAGGCGTGGGGGCCAAACATAACTCGTGGGAGTTTTCGCAGGAGGTCTGTGTGAAATGATGGGGATGGGGACTTGATAAGGACTGAGTCCCTGCGGGGAATGAGTTGGGAGATGGGAGCACCAGGTAAGTACTTTCGTATTTCCGTGGTGAGGGTACGAGCGTCGAGGAACTTAGGATCGGGAGTGGACAGGACAAAGGTGTGGAGGGTGGGGGCCAAGGTAGGGGTGGCAGGAGGAGGGGTGGTGTCCATGGTGACGGCAGGGGGAGGGGGAGGGGGAGGTGGCGTTGATTTTTTGTGGGAAGTGGCGGGAGCAGAGTCGGTAAGGACGCGCTTTTAGGGTTTTTTGGAGACTGGAGGCTGGGAGGAGGGGAGAGGGACGGGGAGGAGAGGGAGGTGGCGGGTGGCAGATCCCTGTGGCGTAGTGGAGGCACCGGGAGAAGCAGCTGGTTCAGTGGTGGCGATGGTGGCTCGGCGCAACGTGATGCGTGCGGGAGATGCAGAAGACGAAGCGACGGGGTCGGTGAGAGAGGGGAAGCCAACCACCTGAGGGGCGGCAGCAGAGGCGGCAACAGAGGCGTACGTGAGGGCGGGGGTAGTAGTGGGAGCTGTTGAGGGTGTGGAGGCTGGAGGAAGGGTGTAGAGGTGTGGGTATACAGCAGGGGAGGAGATAGGGGGGTGGGTAAGTGGAGGAAGGGAAGGGGAGGTGGAAGAAGGGAGGCCAGAGGCGGCACTCCAGGAAGTGACTGTGGGAGAGGGGGAGGGGGAGGTGTAGATGACGGTGGAGGTGGGAGTACTCATTGCAGACGAACGGCGACGGACAGACGGACGTGCAGCAGGCGGCGTCGGCGTCGGCGTCGGCGATGGGCAGCGGCGAACAGCAGGCGGCGTCGGCGTCGGCGGCGAACAGGCGGACGAACAGCAGGCGGCGGCGGCGGCAGCGGTTACGACGACGGCGATGGACAGCCAGCAGGCGGACGGCCGGACGAACGAACGAACGAACGAACAGCGACAGCAGCGGGCAGACAGACAGACACACACAATCTTCGAAGACGGAGATTCCACCCTGAGAGTAGCCCAGGCTTTGCAATCTGACGCTTTCGAAGGAGGGGATCCAACCCTCTAGATGTCAACGAAAGTTTTTTTTTTTTTTTTTTTTTCTTTATTGTATTTCAATTCCCCTATCGGGGCGGGCTGGCAGCAGCATATGCGCTGCTCTTCAGCCGAAAGACATAGAACAAAACAATAGAAGACATTTAAAAACAGCAAAGGAGAGAAGAAGGCGAACAGAGATATAAAAAGGGAGAACATCATGGAAGGCAATATACAAAAAACGGGGTGACTGTAAAATGGAGATAAAAAACTGTTTAAAAGTAGCACACACAAAAAGCCACACACTGCGACGATTAAAAGAAACACAAGGCACAGTATGACTGGAGCATAAAGGTGTTGACGGCTGGCATAGCACACAGCGTAGCACTGACGGCGAACCTCAAGGCAGCACACAATTAAAATCACACCTCTTGACGCACACGAGAAAAGCACGAAACACAACACTGACGTGGCACACTGATGTTGATCAATACAGAGGATCTGCCAGGTTCAAGGAGATGAGGGAGACCTGAAGAAGGGAGGGAGGGGAAGAGATGGGGGAGGGGAAAACGGGGGCGCTCGGAAGAGGGCCAGGTAGGGAGGGATGTGGGAAGGAGAGAGGCAAGTATGGGGTGCAGGGTCTCAGGGGAGGGGGGGATGGAGGAGAATCCGCTCTGGGAGAAGGAGGAAAGAGGAGAAGGGGGCCCTGGGAAGGGGGGGGGAACAAGGCCGGGTTATAGTTGGAAGGAAGGGTATATGTCACGGCGAAGTTCGTCATCCGGGAGGGGGAGGCGTTGGAAATTGCCTTGATGAAGGAGATGGAGGGTGTGGAGGTGGAGAGAGGGAGGGATACAGCGATAGAGGCGCGGCAACGGGCGGGGGGTGGGTAGGAAGGAGGAAACCAGAGGGTGGGGGGGATCAACCCTGCGAACAATGTAAAGGATGCGGAGATGTTGGAGGAACAAGAGGAGGTGGGGGAAGGGGATCAGTTCATACAGGAGCCGTGTGGGGGAAGGAAGGCGGATACGGAAGGCAAGGCGGAGCGCATGGCGTTCAAGGATTTGGAGAGCCTTGTAAAAGCGGGTGGGGGCGGAGATCCAGGCGACGCTGGCATAACAGAGGATAGGACGGATGAGGGATTTGTAGGTGTGGAGGATGGTAGAAGGATGCAATCCCCATGTCCGGCCGGACAGGAGTTTCAGCAGGCGGAGGCGGGAATGGGCTTTCTGCTGGATGGTCAGGAGATGAGGGGTCCAGGTGAGGTGTCGGTCAAGGGTGAGGCCAAGGTATTTCAGGGTGGGGGTGAGTTGGATAGGACGACCATAAAGGGTGAGGTAGAAATCTTGGAGGCGATAGGAGCGAGTGGTACGGCCTATGATGATTGCCTTGGTTTTGGAGGGGTTGAGACGGAGGAGCCACTGGTTACACCAAGTGGTGAACTGGTTAAGGTGGGTTTGGAGGGTACGTTGAGACCTTTGAAGGGTAGGATAGAGAGCCAGGAAGGCGGTGTCATCAGCATATTGGAGAAGGTGAACTGGTGGGGGTGGCTTGGGCATATCAGCTGTATACAAGAGATAAAGGAGAGGGGAGAGGACAGAACCCTGGGGGACGCCAGCCGTGGGATAAAAGATACGGGAGTTGGTGTTGTGGAGGGCGACATAGGAAGGACGGTGCGAGAGGAAGGAAGCGACCAGACGGACAAAATTGATAGGCAGGGCGTAGGTTTGGAGTTTAAAGAGGAGACCAGGATGCCATACACGGTCATAGGCATTTTGGAGGTCAAGGGAAACAAAAATGGCGGAGCGACGGGAGTTGAGCTGGAGGGACAGAAGGTGAACAAGGTTGAGGAGTTGGTCATCAGCAGAGAAGGAGGGTCGGAAGCCACACTGGGTAAGGGGGAGGAGGTGGTGTTGAGCAAGGTGCCGATGGATACGGTGGGAGAGGATGGATTCAAGGACCTTACTGAAGACGGAGGTGAGGCAGATGGGACGATAGGAAGAGGCGGCAGAAGGGGGTTTGTTGGGTTTGAGGAAGAGGAGGACGCGGGAGGTCTTCCACAGGTCAGGGTAGAAGCCAGTAGAGAGGATGACATTATAGAGATGGGCGAGGACAGTTAGGAAGGAATAGGGGCTTTCTCGAAGGTGACGGTAGGTGACACAGTCGTGACCAGGGGCCGTGTTGCGTTTGGACTGGAGGAGAAGTTTAATGTCTTGTGCTGTGATGGGAGTGTTGACGTCCGAGGGGGGCAACTGCCCCAAGTACTGGAGACTAGGAGCAAGTGGAGCGACTGAGGTATCAGCACGTTCCATGACGGTGGGGAAAAGAGAATAATCAAAGTGGGGATCATCGGGGATGGAGAAGACCTCGGAAAGGTGGGAAGCGAAGTGGTTGGCCTTACTGAGGTTGTCTGGAAGGGGGCGATCGTTATGGAGAAGGGGGTAGTGGGGAGCGGAAAGGGAACCAGTAAGACGATGGAAGGCAGACCAGTACTTGGAGGAGTTGATAGGGAGGGTGGCATTGAGTCGTGTGCAGGTCTGGCGCCAGTCCCGGCGTTTCGTTGCTGTAATAAGGTTCCGTACGTGTCGCTGTATTTGCCGGTGGCGTTGGAGTGTATCCCTGTCACGAGTGCGGAGGAAGGAGCGATAGAGGCGGCGGGATTCACGGAGGAGGAGGACAGCCCGCGGAGGGAGAGTGGGACGGTGTGGGTGGATGGTGTTAGTAGGAACATGGGCCTCCACGGCGTCAGTAATTACCGTCTGAAGGAAGGACGAGGCGCGGATGATGTCGTCAGGATGGCGATAGATAAGAGGGTGGCTTTCGACCTGGGTGGAGATGGAGTCCCGGTAGGCAGCCCAGTTGGCACGGCGATAGTCATGGACGACCTTGGGAGGGGGTGCAGGTTGCGGAGCTGGAGGGGGGCGGTTTGCAGACGTTATGGTGAGAAGGACAGGGAGGTGATCGCTACCTGTGGGGTCAAGGACGGCGACAGTGATACACCCAAGGAGGTTGGCGGAGGCAATGACAACATCGGGGGTGGTGTTACTTTCGGGTCGGGTGTGCTGGGGAATGGGAACAAGGTCACCCTGGATTGTGGAGAGGAACTGATGCCACCGCCGAAGGGCAGCAGGAGTGCGGCTATGGACGTTGAGGTCGGCGGCAATCACATAGGTGGAGAAGGTGTGATCAATGTGTGAGATGAAGTCATAAGGAAGAGGAGCAGTGGAGCGGACATAGATGGTGGCACAGGTAATGGTGAGGGAGGGGAAGAAGACGCTAAGGATAAGGTGTTCAGTGGGGTCATTGAGGAGAGGTTGTGGCCGGACGGGGATATGCTTAAGGTGGCCAATCGCGACTCCACCCTGCGCACGAGGACCAGGAGCATCAGTGCGGTGGAGGATATAGGGGGAGGAGCGGACAGAATGGTGGGGCTGGAGAAAGGTTTCATTCAGGAGGAAGGCGTCAACCTGGTGGTGGGAGAGGGTGTGCATGAGGAGGTATTTGTTGGAGCGGAAGGAGCGAATGTTCTGGAAGAGGATGCGAGACTCGTGCCGCGCCATGACGGGAAGGAGGGAGGGAAGAGAGGGAAGGGAAGAGACTTAAACTAGGGTGTCGAGGCGGGTGAAGGTGAAGTGGGCTTGGTTGTGGGAGTAAGTGGCGAAGGTGTTCAGGTGGAACACAGAGCGAGCAGCAAGGGATATTTGTTGGAAGGTGTGCGGGCGCTGAAAAGGGTGAATGTTTTGGAGTACAACGGTAATGAACCGGATGATGTCCTCGGCCGTGGGGGGTGGACGGAGGGAATTGTTAGGATGGACAGGAGGATCGATGGGACGAACTGGGACTGTAAGTTCAGGGGTGGCTGGAGGGGGTTTAGCTTTACACTTGTAGGAGTATGTGGGATGGGGGCCATTGCAGGTATTACAGGAAGGAGGAGCAGCGAGGTTGGGGCAGTTCTTGAGAAAGTGGGAGGCCTTGCAATGGGGACAGGTGGGGGGGGTTTTTGCAGTTGGGAGTCAGGTGGTCATTGTACATCAGGCACCGTTGGCAACGGTAGGATTGGGGAGGGGATTTGGAGGATTCAACAGGGTGGCGACGGTGGTATATCAGGGCACCCTGGGTGAGGAGATGGTCTATGGACGGGGCGGACTCTGAGAATACCCGCATGAGGTAGGTGGGACC
Organism: Schistocerca serialis cubense; assembly: GCF_023864345.2. NCBI lineage: Eukaryota > Metazoa > Arthropoda > Insecta > Orthoptera > Acrididae > Schistocerca > Schistocerca serialis. The sequence goes on from NC_064639.1 coordinate 382,008,784, forward strand.
AGAGGCATTGTGGATACGGCGAGCAGAGCGGATGTCCAAGTCCGGGTGGGAGTTCAATTCTACCAACACTTCATCCTCTGTGATCACCGGGCTGAGCTTGGTGATCACAGCGGTGTAGGTGGGGGGGCGACGGGGAGGCTGGGGCTGACGAGGAGTGGAAGCGGAAAGGAAGGGTGTCAGAGAGGTGTGGGGGCCAAACATAACTCGTGGGAGTTTTCGCAGGAGGTCTGTGTGAAATGATGGGGATGGGGACTTGATAAGGACTGAGTCCCTGCGGGGAATGAGTTGGGAGATGGGAGCACCAGGTAAGTACTTTCGTATTTCCTTGGTGAGGGTACGAGCGTCGAGGAACTTAGGATCGGGAGTGGACAGGACAAAGGTGTGGAGGGTGGGGGCCAAGGTAGGGGTGGCAGGAGGAGGGGTGGTGTCCATGGTGACGGCAGGGGGAGGGGGAGGGGGAGGTGGCGTTGATTTTTTGTGGGAAGTGGCGGGAGCAGAGTCGGTAAGGACGCGCTTTTGGGGTTTTTTGGAGACTGGAGGCTGGGAGGAGGGGAGAGGGACGGGGAGGAGAGGGAGGTGGCGGGTGGCAGATCCCTGTGGCGTAGTGGAGGCACCGGGAGAAGCAGCTGGTTCAGTGGTGGCGATGGTGGCTCGGCGCAACGTGATGCGTGCGGGAGATGCAGAAGACGAAGCGACGGGGTCGGTGAGAGAGGGGAAGCCAACCACCTGAGGGGCGGCAGCAGAGGCGGCAACAGAGGCGTACGTGAGGGCGGGGGTAGTAGTGGGAGCTGTTGAGGGTGTGGAGGCTGGAGGAAGGGTGTAGAGGTGTGGGTATACAGCAGGGGAGGAGATAGGGGGGTGGGTAAGTGGAGGAAGGGAAGGGGAGGTGGAAGGAGGGAGGCCAGAGGCGGCACTCCAGGAAGTGACTGTGGGAGAGGGGGAGGGGGAGGTGTAGATGACGGTGGAGGTGGGAGTACTCATTGCAGACGAACGGCGACGGACAGACGGACGTGCAGCAGGCGGCGTCGGCGTCGGCGTCGGCGATGGGCAGCGGCGAACAGCAGGCGGCGTCGGCGTCGGCGTCGGCGTCGAACAGGCGGACGAACAGCAGGCGGCGGCGGCGGCGGCAGCGGCAGCGGTTACGACGACGGCGATGGACAGCCAGCAGGCGGACGGACGGACGGACGAACGAACGAACGAACGAACAGCGACAGCAGCGGTCAGACAGACAGACACACACACACAATCTTCGAAGACGGAGATTCCACCCTGAGAGTAGCCCAGGCTTTGCAATCTGACGCTTTCGAAGGAGGGGATCCAACCCTCTAGATGTCAACGAAAGTGAGAAACAGAAGCTTAAATAACGGTGAAATTGCTAAAGTAATACAGGCACACAATCTTTAGTACTTACTAAAATTACATCATGCACTGGAGAATAATGAAACAATTATGCCAAAAGGCGTCGTCAGTAATTAAAATATCATCTCCATTTGTACGACATGTGTAATGGGTACAGGATCAAAGCGAACAGTTTAACAATGTTACTTCGCCTATGAACTGTTGAGACACGAGTGTGAAGGCACTAAGGTAGATTGTTTCGCCGAGAGAGGGCACTTGCATGTGCCAGACTCGCGCATATTACAATCCATAAATACATACATAAGCGCATCAAAATTGTTAAAGATTGTGTTAATTCAAACTTTGTCTTACTAAATAAAGCGTATCACGCCAATTAAAGACATTTATGTAAACTAGAAATATAGAACCAAATTTACCTGTGTCCTAGTGTCAAACGGATAAAGCTTGCGCTTGGAACATCTAACGAGAGAGGGCACTACTGTAATGCGCGAGAGTCTCGCGTAACGTAGGCAGTGAAATACATACTAGCGAAACAACCAAAATGTTATAATAAAACGAAACCATCTGTCTGTATGAATAAAACATAGTAGTCATTTAACCACACATACACATTGAATTTCATAATTAACAAACATCACAATATGTAGATCCCAACAAGATAGGAAAAGCGCATTTCACCGGCATCAACAAGCAAGAAAATAACTCCTAGTCAGCCAGACTATATTACATTAAGGCAATGAGGGGTTTGAAACTGTCTAAAAAATTTTTGTTTCGAAGCTGCACCTGTTCATTAAGAACAAAACCATCTTTTAGAGACAGATGCTTGAAAATTTCTAATTCTTCGAGCAAGTCTAGTTTGTCACCTTTATCAGCTTCATGAAGCAGCTCTACGTCGTCCAGTTCTCTTGGCGTGTGCTGTAAGAGCCATAGATGTTCAGCAAAAGTGGAATTATATACGTTTTCCCCATTTTTACCTAACTTGTGTTCTTTATACCTAACTTTAATGGGTCTACCTGTCTGCCCTATGTAATAGTTTGGGCAGTCGTTACAAGTAATTTTGTATACACCGGACTTAGTGCTGAGCTCTTCTCGTGCTCCAATATTATGAATTACTCTACGTTTGAGGCTATTATTTACGGAAAAAGCAACTCTATAACCATATTGTTTCTGTAAAAGTCTTTTAATCTTATATGAAACGTTCCCTAAAAATGGAATAGAAATAAAGTTATTACTCTCATAGTTCTTTGCCCTGTTATCTCCTAAAGTAGAAAATTTTACAGCTGTTTTTTTCCTAGCAATTTGGTCAATTAATTTAGGGTCGTATCCATTGTTATTGATTTTAATAAAAATATTTCATTTTCAAAACAATTCTGTGCTAAAGGTGTGCTCACAGCGCGATGAACTGCAGAATGAAAAAAGGCGATCTTGTGAGTTTGAGGATGACAGGAATCTGCTGGATTAATATACCCCTACGTTACAAAAGCAAATTAGAGATACGTTAAGGAGAAGTAAACATCTTATGAAAGAGTTTCAAAAGAAAACCTTAATTAACATGAACCCTAGAGCACCTACGCTTAGAAGTCAGTTTAAGGTACACAAAAGTCAACACCCAGTTCGTCCCATTGTTAATGGAATAAAGAGCCCACATCACAAATTAGCGAGATTTTTACACACTAAAATTAAAGAAGCCTTTGTTTTTGAAAACAATTACTCTGTTAAAAATAGTGCTGAGGTAATAAACAAGCTAAAATCAATAGAGATCACTTCTTCCTCTCGTTTGGTTTCTCTTGACGTCGTAAGTTTATACACCAATGTTCCAGTGGATATCACTCTTAAGATTATTGAAGGTAACATTCGACAACATAAAACTTTAAGTGAGCTACAGTTGTCGGAACTTATGTCACTACTGCAGGTTGTACTAGATTACAATTACTTTCAGTTTAATGGTAAAATGTATGAACAACCATTCGGCTTAGCCATGGGTTGCCCGTTAGCTGGCATCTTTGCTGACATCTTTATGAATGCACTAGAAGAAAATTTCTTCAAAAACAACCCTACGTTAGGCAATAAGATTTCTTTTTATGCTCGTTATGTTGATGATATACTCATACTATTTCAAGGTTGTGACCAAGATCTACAACAACTGTTTCATGTTTTCAACAGTTTCCACGAGAAAATGAAATTTACAAAAGAGATACAAAATAACGAGAGAGAACTCAATTTTCTTGATTTGAAACTTAAGTTATCGGGTAACACCATTAGCTTCGACATTTTCCGTAAAGAAACTTTTTCTGATAATATTATTCCAGCAGATTCCTGTCATCCTCAAACTCACAAGATCGCCTTTTTTCATTCTGCAGTTCATCGCGCTGTGAGCACACCTTTAGCACAGAATTGTTTTGAAAATGAAATATTTTTATTAAAATCAATAACAATGGATACGACCCTAAATTAACTGACCAAATTGCTAGGAAAAAAACAGCTGTAAAATTTTCTACTTTAGGAGATAACAGGGCAAAGAACTATGAGAGTAATAACTTTATTTCTATTCCATTTTTAGGGAACGTTTCATATAAGATTAAAAGACTTTTACAGAAACAATATGGTTATAGAGTTGCTTTTTCCGTAAATAATAGCCTCAAACGTAGAGTAATTCATAATATTGGAGCACGAGAAGAGCTCAGCACTAAGTCCGGTGTATACAAAATTACTTGTAACGACTGCCCAAACTATTACATAGGGCAGACAGGTAGACCCATTAAAGTTAGGTATAAAGAACACAAGTTAGGTAAAAATGGGGAAAACGTATATAATTCCACTTTTGCTGAACATCTATGGCTCTTACAGCACACGCCAAGAGAACTGGACGACGTAGAGCTGCTTCATGAAGCTGATAAAGGTGACAAACTAGACTTGCTCGAAGAATTAGAAATTTTCAAGCATCTGTCTCTAAAAGATGGTTTTGTTCTTAATGAACAGGTGCAGCTTCGAAACAAAAATTTTTTAGACAGTTTCAAACCCCTCATTGCCTTAATGTAATATAGTCTGGCTGACTAGGAGTTATTTTCTTGCTTGTTGATGCCGGTGAAATGCGCTTTTCCTATCTTGTTGGGATCTACATATTGTGATGTTTGTTAATTATGAAATTCAATGTGTATGTGTGGTTAAATGACTACTATGTTTTATTCATACAGACAGATGGTTTCGTTTTATTATAACATTTTGGTTGTTTCGCTAGTATGTATTTCACTGCCTACGTTACGCGAGACTCTCGCGCATTACAGTAGTGCCCTCTCTCGTTAGATGTTCCAAGCGCAAGCTTTATCCGTTTGACACTAGGACACAGGTAAATTTGGTTCTATATTTCTAGTTTACATAAATGTCTTTAATTGGCGTGATACGCTTTATTTAGTAAGACAAAGTTTGAATTAACACAATCTTTAACAATTTTGATGCGCTTATGTATGTATTTATGGATTGTAATATGCGCGATTCTGGCACATGCAAGTGCCCTCTCTCGGCGAAACAATCTACCTTAGTGCCTTCACACTCGTGTCTCAACAGTTCATAGGCGAAGTAACATTGTTAAACTGTTCGCTTTGATCCTGTACCCATTACACATGTCGTACAAATGGAGATGATATTTTAATTACTGACGACGCCTTTTGGCATAATTGTTTCATTATTCTCCAGTGCATGATGTAATTTTAGTAAGTACTAAAGATTGTGTGCCTGTATTACTTTAGCAATTTCACCGTTATTTAAGCTTCTGTTTCTCACTTTCGTTGATATGGCTTTTCTAATGAATGCGTCTTTCTATTCAGGAAACGTACTTCTGATGAAGGTATATTTATATGTACCGAAACCTTGGTCAAGAATTTTAATAAAAAAATTCTGTCCTGCAACTGTTTTTGGCTGCCATCCTTTATTGTGAAGAATTTTAACTGTTGCTGCTGCAGCCATGTTTAAAATCTTGAAAATGTGCTATGTCTCTATTATTTAAATTCTTTGCACCATTTGGAAAGGACAAAACTTACTGTATACAATCGTAATTTTTGTGTGAATAATTTTTTGTAGTAATACCAATATGTGTAACTGATGTATTTTATTTAATATGTTTGGTTGCTGTTATGTAATTGCTGATCTTCACGTAGGGTTCTTAGTTATTTTGTATGTAAAAGGTGGTGTCGTTCCCCTCGGGAACGGAACTGTGTAGCGTGCGCAAAATGTGGTTAGCATGGACAGAAAGGTGGAACAAAGAGTCATTCGGGGATGAGCTACTGAACCACTAACAGCTCACGAAAAGGTTCGTGAATTGTGCTGGTGCCGAGAGAGGCTTTTGGTGCCCGTTTCCAAGGTGCTAATGCCTCGGATGGGTAGCTAAAGAGCTGGAAGTATCTGGAATTGGTATCTAGCATCGCTACCAAGAAATGACTGAGAACCAGCATTTCTGCCTGCGAATCCACCCACCGACATGCACTCGCCACCACGTTCCGCAATCACTGAAAAGGAACCAAGGAATTGTAGATATGTAAAGTGAAGGATCAGCTCATTGGATGTTTTAGTTCAAATGGCTCTGAGCTCTATGGGACTTAACTTCTAAGGTCATCAGTCCCCTAGAACTTAGAACTACTTGAACCTAAATAACCTAAGGACATCACACACATCCACGCCCGAGGCAGGATTCTAACCTGCGACCGTAGCGGTCACGCGGTTCCAGACTGTAGCGCCTAGAACCGCTCGGCCACCCCGCCCGGCGATGTTTTAGCGTCCTCAAATATAAGGTAACTTACAACTGAATTTATGTACCTACCCTGATTTTTTTCCTTATCACAACACCTCTCAGGTTTCCCTCCGTTTGAACTACGATTACCGAATGTCCTTGTTGTGAAAAAAATGAAAGCCTCAAAGCCAAACAGTTAATTAAATAATGTTGTTTGATATTTGGTAAGGAGGGAGTATTCAGATTTACTGGGGATTTGATAAAATTGCGGGAGGTAGTAAATGTAGCTTTGTGAAAGCCTCCCAGTGATTGAAACAGTCCAATTTAAAGTTCTGTGGACTTTGAAAGTAACCTATTTCATCACTGACTCGAAAGTAGAAGACGTTGGTAAAAAGACAGGCAATAAACCATCTTGAGGTTGGTTCCAAAAGTAAATATTACTAAAGTTTGGCTTGAAATGTTTTATTAGTACACAATTTGCTGTTACTATTAAAATTTAGAAGTTCTTAAACCTGAGGCTTATAAAGTTTTGCTTAGTTAATGATCATAGTGCTGCCTGTTGTAAATTGTAAAAGGTGAGTCAGTTTCTTACAAATAGGTCAGTATTGTGTCTCACTGCAGTAAAAGTCGTGAACTGCATTTGTGGAAAGTTAGATACTCATGTTTGTTAAGTGCTTGTCTCTTGTGTATTGAATGTACATATTAATAATGTAACTGGATCCTCAGTTTGTCTATTGTTCTTATGCTAGGTAACAAGTAACGGAAGGACCACTATTTATGATAACAGTAGGTTCTTTTATTCAAAGGTCAGTGAGAAATAGTTTTCTAGTGAAATATTCTTTTTCATGTCAGATAGAAAATTAATTGATAAAAGAAGTACTGAATCTATGTCCATTTTATGATTCTACAGTGAATTTTGATAGTAATATTATTGAGACCATTCAGTTTGACAAAGTCCATAAGGTAATAGTGTGTTTCGTTAGCTGTTATATTTATGCAAATACTTTGTTCTGCTCTGTCAGTTCCAACCTTAACGTGAACATATGCAGGTGACAGAGTTCATTACACTCTCGTGTGACAAGGTATAGGCTGTGTTTGCCCATTGAAGTTACTTATTTTCAGTTTCTTGAACAAGAATGTTACTCATTCTTATGCCTAATTAGGCTGGCGACCGTTGTTTTTATCATTTTGACACTGTGGATAGGTAAATTATTGTTTATTACTGTTTAAATACTTACGTAATTCTGACTTTCACTTCCGATAAGCCACCTCCGTTAGGTATATCACGGTCAACACAGCTAAATTCCTTTCAGAGGGTAAGACTGCTCTGCTTCTTCATACTGCAATTGCTTCAATAAAAAAATTTCATTGATAGGAACTGCCTCCAGCTTTGAGGTTATGATATAACAGTGGCAAGAGTGGTACTAACACCAGTCGCATAAGAGTGCCACCAGTGGCGTCACTATGAGGATGCAAATGAGGTGTGCTTTAAATACACGCTGTAACGATCGTGAGCGTTAGTTACCTTTGAGATTGGACGAGGTGAGTTAATATTAGGTATGCATTTAAGGAGACAAAGATGCCAATAGTAACACTTTAGTGAGTTTGAATGCAGTCGTGTAATAGGGCTAACATATGCTGTTACGTTCCTTCTGCGATATTGCAAAAAGGCTTGGCAAGTGTGTAGCCACTGCACATGATTGCTGTCAACGGTAGTCACGGAAACGTACGATCGCAAGAAGAGCGGTCCCTTGAGAGCCATGTGGCACTACCGAGAGGGAAGACCATGGTGTTAGGTGTGGAGCTGTGGCGCATCGCACTGCATCTGCAGCAACAGTTTGAGCAGCAATTGGGACCACAGTGACGAACAGGTCGGTTATTTCAAGGACACCTCGGAGCCATACGACCTGCGGCGCGCGTTCCCTCAAACCACTGCCATTTGCGACCTCAGTGGTGTCAAGTGAGGGCTCATTGGAGGGCGAGGTGGAGGAGTATTGTGTTTTCTGAAGAAAGCTGGTTCTGCATCGGTTCCAGAGCCGCCGTATGTCGGTTGGAAGCAGGCCAGTTGAGGGCACGAAACAAATCTGTCTGCATGCTAGACACACTGGACCTAACCTGAAGCTACTGTCAGGGGTGCGATTTCGTATGACAGCAGGAGAACTCTTGTGGTTATCCCACGTAGCCTGTGAAATTGTACGTCAATCTGTTGATTCGAGCTGTTGCACTGCCGTACATGAACCGCAATCCAGGGGGTGTTTCCCAACCCGAGAGAGATAGCCCACATGCCGCTGTTGATCCCAACGGCCTCGTATCACTAGCAGTCGAGAGGACAGGCATCTTATCCGCATGGCTGTAACGGATCGTGCAGCCACGTCTCGATCGCTGAGTCAGCAGATGGGGACGTTTGCAAGACAACAACCATCTGCACGAACAGTTCGACGACGTTTGCAGCAGCATGGACTATCAGCTCGGAGACCATGGCTGCGGCTACCCGTGACGCTGCATCACAGACAGGAGTGCCTGCGATGGTGTACTCAACGACGAACCTGGGTGCACGAATGGCAAAACGTCATTTTTTCGGATGAATCCAGGTTCTGTTTACAGTATCATGATGGTCTCATCCGTGTTTGGCGCCATCGTGGTGAACGCACATTGGAAGCGTGTATTCGTCATCGCCATACCGGCGTATCACCCGGCGTGATGGTATGGGGTGCCATTGGTTACACGTCTCGGTCACCTCTTGTTCGCATTGACGGCAGTTTGAACAGTGGACGTTACATTTCAGATGTGTTACGACCCGTGGCTCTACCCTCCATTCGATCCCTGCGAAACTCCACATTTCAGCAGGATAATGCACGACCGCATGTTGCAGGTTCCGGATACAGAAAATGTTCGACTGCCGCCCTGGCCATCACATTCTCCAGACCTCTCACCAATTGAAAACGTCTGGTCAATGGTGGCTCGTCACAATACGCCAGTCACTAATCTTGATGAACTGTGGTATGATGTTGAAGCTGCATGGGCAGCTGTACCTGTACACTCCATCCAAGCTCTGACTCAATGCCCAGGCGTATCAAGGCCGTTATTACGGTCAGAGGTGGTTGTTCCGGGTACTGATTTCTCAGGATCTATGCACCCGAATTTCGTGAAAATGTAATCACATGTCAGTTCTAGTATAATATATTTGTCCAATGAATGTCCGTTTATGATGTGCATTTCTTCGTGGTGTAGCAATCTTAATGGCCAGTAGTGTATAAGGGAGAAGAGACAGGGAAAGTCCTCGGCAACGATGGGTAACGTAAGCAGAAAATATCGCCTGACACTTGAAAAGAAGAAAAAGATAATAGTGACTTTAATTACAAAAACTTCTCTAACCAGACCAACCTATTATCTAAATCGCGTGACAAAAAAGTGAAGTATCCAGATGACATAGTTGAATTTCAGTGTAACTTCGACACGTACACACCATCGTCGTTTGAGTAAATGATTAGAGTCACAGTTCTCTGCGCCAGGTAGAACGGGCACCAGATTGCATTAGTATTGTTCGCGTTTAGTGTTGGTGGGGTATATGAGGGGCATCAACGGCGTCACGTACTGAGTGCTGTTAAAGTCACGGAGATGCCATGTACTGATGTGGGGTCAGCGTTATCAGCAACCGACAGAGTTTGACAGAAGTCTCATTGTCCTTGGCCGGCTGGTCGAATAGTGCAATACACAAATTTGTGGGTCATTCAGATGTGACAGTGGCCCGATGTTGGACTGCGTGGAAACGTAAGGGCAGACTTACTCGTCTGACCAACGCCGTATAATGCACCAAGCACCTGCGTAAACCTAGACACCTGCGTCTGCCGTACAAGAACACGTAATACGATGCGTACAACAATTTGTGTCACCATCCGCTACGGGTCGGAGACCAACAGCAGCCGGACTAGAAAATCGCCGTCGCATACTTCGGCAGTTATTAACACCACTGAGCCGTGGGAAAAATTGCTGTTTTGAAGAGCGCGCCGCAGCGAGTAGTGTGAAGCAGTCATCCTCCGTTTCTGGCGGTGGCGCCGCGGTGGCAATCGCAGCTTTGGTGTCTCCCTCTGGTGGAAAAGGAGAAAGGTTGCCTGTTCACGTGCATTTAAGGGGCGCTATGAGCTCGCCAGTCTGTCAGTCTGGGTCAGTCTCTCGTCCCCAGCTTGCTAGTCTGTCTGTCGTCCGCATTTGTTAGGCAGTTAGTGTCGTCGGATCAACCTTAAAGGCCGGCAAAATGAGAGACTTTTCACTTTGCCAGTAAGAGAACTCGGCGAGTGGTCGCCCGGTCGGGACTTAGTTCCTCCATCTGAGTCTGCGCGTTAGGCCGCCAGTCTGCTCGAGTTTGCTCAGGCAATGGTCATTGGCGGTTGGATCGATCGGTTGGTCGGTCGCGCACTGAGACACAAGATGACTTGTCCGTCTTGAGCGTCGCCGCATGTGAGGTCGCCACGTCAGTCCAGTGGGTCGCGCCATATAGCGAGGGCTAGTGGCCTCGCGGCCGACACGAGAGCAACAGGAGCCAACCTACGACATCGGTCTGGCCGGTGCTAGCTGCGACTCCGTGAGACGGGAGATCGGCGCGCCATCCTGCGTCCGTTGAAGCGGCTGGCAGCGGACGGTTCGGGAGAGCGATTTGGGTGTGCTGCGCCAGGTCTTCTCGAGAAATCGCATTTTATTAGAAGTTAAGTGATTGGTGATATGTTGTTTGATTTACCCTTGTTAATTTCCACTTGTTTTCTTGGTGATGTCACCAGGCGTTTTGCTTTGGGGTCGTCCCACCATTCTTCTCCGTTTGCCCACCCGCGGGAAGGTGGTTGTTTATAAATTGGGTGGTCCGTTTTTCCCTTGTGGAGTAGGGGCGGGTTAGAGCAACCTGCGGTTCGCGTTGTTCGGTAATCTCCCTATCAATCTACCGTACGTTAGTAGCTGCATCTGCCATGTTTGTCGGATTTGGTGTGTTAACGAATTTATTGCTTGTAGTGTAACGGCCTAATACCTGAAATATGTTTTGATCTTTGGAATCTTTGATATTATTGCCTATGATCTTGAGAGGCGGTATCTGTGTACTGTTAAGCATCTTCACTATTGTTTGGCCAACCTTGTTGAATTTTATATTCATGGGCTTTTATTTAAATGATCATTTAGTATATGAAGTTGCCACCCTTTCACCGTAAGACTTTTCTTAGAAGTTAAAATCAAGTTGCACCTTCGGTGGCAAGGTTAATATTTTAATTGTTAGTGTTTTGTACCATTTCCACCCTCCTATGCGCGGGGGAGGGGGTGGAGGGGGGGAGGGGGGAGGGGGGGAGGGGGTGCATAGTTTGTGTGCTTGTGTAAATTGTTAAAACTCTTAATGTTATCTGGTGTGTTGCAGATTTGCACCAGTGTAGTCTTTCAGAGGCTGTTGTGAGCGGTCGTAACTTCGGCCGTGTCAAAAGGGAGCGGCAAGGTTCTCTGCCCGAAAGCTCATACAGTCAAAACTTGTTTCTTTCTGCCTCTGAATAAATTGTAACTTTGATATTTAGAGGGTGCTTTCTTTTTAAACAAAATGCTTTTAGGCCCTATTAAAGTGAATAAAATTCCCATTGTTAAAAGGAATTTGGTTATGATTTCATCAGTTACTCCCTGGCAACTACTTCCATGCTTACATAGTGTGATTAAATGTGTTAATGTTCTTGATGAATCGCTAGTAAACAAAATAAATTCTTAAGAATATTCTTTGGAAATAAATCACAGTTCAACCACCAAAGCGTTTAAATTGGTGCCGTCATTGAGAAATGTGGACTGCTGACGAATGTTGCTGCTTATGTTCAGCGATGAGTTTGCGGGCTGACTATCGTCGGAGATTATGGCGGCTACTGAGTAGAGATACCATTGTCGCAGTGTTCTCGAGAGGCACAGCAGTGTTACTCCTGGCGTCATGGTGTGGGGGGCCATCGGGTCACGGCTGAAAGTGATTCAGGAACTCTGAAGACGCAACGCTACATAATGGACGTCCTGTCTCCTCATGTCTTGCGCCCCATGCGACACTGTTGTGGCTCCAGTTTTCAACAAGATAATGCTCTTCCACAAGTGGCACATGTCTCTTTGAACTGTCTGCGAGATAATGAGATACCACCCCATGGCCAGTAATATCCCCAGATCTGTCCCCGATAGAACACATATGGGACCAGCTCGGACGTCGGACGTCAAACCCGTCGGAGCGCCAGTACCCAGAATACCAAGAATCAGTTAGTACAGTTGTGAACCTCAGGAGAGGACACTACTGCTTTATGACACCCTTGCCAACACAATCAGTGCACGCATCGAGGCTAGATATCATACTGATAAACGGACTGATACTGGAAGTTCTTTGTAAATTTGCGTCGATACTGTTGAAACCTTTCCCTCTCCTCTACATCTCTTTTGTTACGCAACCTTCCTTTCTGCAATAACCTATGAAACCTTCCCTTAGGATTTCTATCTCTTGCTTAATAATAACAAATGAAATCTTCCCTTTGAAATTAATTTTCTTTCTCAATCATCCCGTACAAATTTAAATGCTGCTTATTAAAAGTGATTTTCTGATTATTTCGACGAAACATAGAATGTGTCGTCGTCGTGGCCCTCAGTCGTTACCTGCAATAACCCAAAACAGTTCCTTCTTTACTGTTACTGGATCGCCATCTGACTGCTACATCGAACTGCGACATGAATATACTTACTCTGTTTTACTATACTCTATTAGCTGCTGGTGGGGTGTCATAATAAGTGGCTGTATTTATTACCAAAGCTGACATTATTCTTTAATAGCAAAGCTGACGTTATTCTTTAATTAATTTGACTGAAGTTACGTAATTCATAGTTAAACTTTTTCTTGACAACAATAAAATTTTGCAAAGTTTTACGTTGATGGTTTTTTGGATGGATTATAATCGGTAATACAATATTGCTGGCAAAAATTAATTATATTCTGAATGAAATGATTTTAGAAACTTCAAATGGGACTTACTTTTTACAATAATCTTACAACTAGCATTGCGCAAACATACCTTCAGTAGTCTTCAGTTTCTCAAAAATTAATTCAATAATATTTGTTATTCTTATGATAATAGTTAGCTGATGTCTCTGTACATCCGTTTATAATCTCTTGTAAATCATAGCTAGTGGCTGGCATGCACACCGCTCCTCTCAACCTCTCGCTTCAGACCTGCTACCGACTCGCTTCACATCTCACTTACTACTGACTTCCTACGAACGCTTAAGTGCGCTCTCCTGCCAACAATGCTTTCTGGTGCAGACAATCCCTGCTGCCATTACAAAATGTATCAATGCGTGGTCTTTCCAGCTCTTTTCTCAAAATGTATCCATATGCTGTCTCTACCGCCCTTTTTAAAATTATATCAATGTGCGGTCTCTCTTGCCAACAATGCTTTGGCGCAGACATTCCCTACTACCACAATTATTTCCAACATGACAAATATTAATCATCCCTAAAAAAAATGGCTCTGAGCACTATGGGACTCAACTGCTGTGGTCATAAGTCCCCTAGAACTTAGAACTACTTAAACCTAACTAACCTAAGGACAGCACACAACACCCAGCCATCACGAGGCAGAGAAAATCCCTGACCCCGCCGGGAATCGAACCCGGGAACCCGGGCATGGGAAGCGAGAACGCTACCGCACGACCACGAGATGCGGACTAATCATTCCTACTTAATCCTATTAATTAAGTATAAACATATTTCATACGTTGTGGTTTGACAATAGACAATAGAAATATATACGTCTTACACTGTAATCACTGAAATAATATCATTTACCGTCTCAACCTGCAAATTTTCATTTCGTTTCCTCCTCTCACCCTGGAGGCTCTGCTTGATTTCCAACCAGCGCATTAAAATGAACACTTCATCAAACTGAATTAAAAACTTCTAACACGGTCATGGAATGGCCACTAGACAGTCAGCCACATTTCTTAACGTTCCCTGTTTGTGAGTTCTCTACCCAGGCCCCTTTTTCCTAACTAAATAATTTCATTTGCGACCACTCATGTCAAACGGTTCAAATGGCTCTGAGCACTATGGGACTTAACATCTAAGGTCATCAGTCCCCTAGAACTTGGAACTACTTAAACCTAACTAACCTAAGGACATCACACACATCCGTGCCCGAGGCAGGATTCAAACCTGCGACCGTAGCAGTCGCGCTGTTTCGGACTGAAGCGCCTAGAACCGCTTGGCCACCGCGGCCGGACGATTCATGTCGATACATAGCGAGGGTAATGGAAGCTTACATCATCTTCTTCTTCTAGAACATCTTGCATACTGAAGTGAATTGGAGATAAAAGAAATTCTTTCTGACTGTGTGTGTGTGTGTGTGTGTGTGTGTGAGTAAAAATTTTCTTTCTGGCTGTGTGTGTGTGTGTGATTAGTTCCACGCAAGCGCACAATTCACCAACTGAGAAATTTACTTTTCGAGGGTCAAATGTGTGGAGTGCTTCACCGCTTAACGAGTATCCATTCATATATTGAATTAAAGAACGGGATTACCGCAGCGAATGCTTTATGTGGCTGTTGCATAGAGGTACTTAACGTCAATACGGCGCACGACGCGGAACTGCAACCCCACCGCTGCTGAGACCTCCCATTTACGGAGGCGGTGGTTACCGGGGGAAGTACGCCTAGGTGCACTTACTGGTCTTCATCATCATGCTCGCTGTTAACGTTAATTGCGAGAAGACAAATAAGCAAATATTCGGCATGACGAACGAGTTACCTTACTTGGCCGCTATGAAACGGCGCGGCACACGGAAGTGCGACTCTGCGGCGCGCATGCGCATGGTTCGGGGTAGACGCGTCCCAGGCGTCTTAAACCGTGCAGAACTTTTATCCAACAGAAAAGTAGTAGAGGTGCTC
This sequence comes from Schistocerca serialis cubense, assembly GCF_023864345.2. NCBI lineage: Eukaryota > Metazoa > Arthropoda > Insecta > Orthoptera > Acrididae > Schistocerca > Schistocerca serialis. The sequence continues at coordinate 382,023,786 of NC_064639.1, forward strand.
CTTTATGCTTTCGTATTTCAGTTTGTCTGCACAGTCTCGAAATCAAAAATCGCAATAGCAATGCACAGCTTGAATGGCGGACAATGGTGTGCCTCGTGATAAGATCCCGGAACGATTCAAACCGAAAATATACCGCTTTGCAATCGGCTCAGCTGACCTGCAACAACAACAGCAGAGCAATGATTTGCTGTAATGGAAACCAATATGCTTCGGTGGATATCTGGCCTGACACTTCAGGACCATGTGACAAATGGTGAAATTTGCAGGCGGTAAAGAGCGGCTCCAATCTTTGTGAATACGAGGGAAAACGCTCTACGTCATTACGAATACGTACTTCGATCAGATTCAGAAACTATAGCAAGCCGGGAGTTTTCGTCGGAAGCAGTTGGTAAACGATCTGTTAGGAGAACGTGATAAAGTTGCTTATATAGCCTCCTTACAGAGGTCAAGATAGAGTGTCTCCATTCCGAAAAGGCACAAGACCGCGCTAACTGAGGACAGAGAGCCAAAATGACGGACCCTGCTGTATAGTGGGACAAAGACTGAGCCGCGCGGGGCTAGCCGAGCGGTCTTAGGCGCTGCAGTCATGGACTGTGCGGCTGGTCCCGGCGGAGGTTCGAGTCCTCCCTCGCGCATGGGTGTGTGTGTTTGTCTTTAGGATAATTTAAGTAGTGTGTAAGCTTAGGGACTGATAACCTTAGCAGTTAAGTCCCATAAGATTTCACACCCATTTTTTGACAAACACTGAGGATGAAGAAGAAACTGTCAACAGCAACAAAAGCAGTCCGTGCCCAGTCCCTAAATTTATGTCCTTTAGCCATGACACATTTCAGATCGTTAGTTTCATTTTTAGGTTAGAATCTTGGGATTCACTTCGACAGAATAATGTAGCAGTCGAATATCTAGCGACTATATTTCTTTAATTAATTTTAGTGACACGGATATTAATTACTTAAATATATTTAATAATAAGGCATTACATGAATGTGTATGTCCGTTTCCCAGAGGCGAGCTCACAATAACATACAATGGTGACCCAAAAAGAAAGCTTGCGAAATTTTCTTATGAGAACTCTTAAAGCTTTAAAAATAAAACGAACTTCGTTAATGTTCTTCCTCTTTATTCTTTCTGTCTACAGGGTGGTCCATTGATCGTGACCGGGCCAAATATCTCACGAAATAAGCATCAAACGAAAAAACTACAAAGAACGAAACTCGTCTAGCTTGAAGGGGGAAACCAGATGGCGCTATGGTTGGCCCGCTAGATGGCGCTGGCATACGTCAAACGGATATCAACTGAGTTTTTTTTTTTTTAACAGGAACCCCCATTTCTTATTACATATTCGTGTAGTATTCGTGTAGTACGTAAAGAAATATGAATGTTTTAGTTGGACCACTTTTTTGCTTTGTATAAGTACGTGGTATCATGTAACATTCCGCCAGTGCGGACGGTATTTGTTTCGTGATACATTACCCGTGTTAAAATGGACCGTTTACCAATTGCGGAAAAAGTCGATATCGTGTTGATGTATGGCTGTTATGATCAAAATGCCCAACGGGCTTGTGCTATGTATGCTGCTCGGTATCCTGGACGACATCATCCAAGTGTCCGGACCGTTCACGGGATAGTTACGTCATTTAAGGAAACACGAAGTGTTCAACCCCACGTGAAACGTCAACCAAGACCTGCAACAAATGATGATGCCTAAGTAGGTGTTTTAGCTGCTTTCGCGGTTAATCCGCACATCAGTTGCAGACAAATTGCGTGAGAATCGGGAGTCTCAAATACGTTGGTGTTGAGAATGCTAAATCAACATCGATTGCACCCGTACCATATTTCTATGCACCAGGAATTGCATGGCGACGACTTTGAACGTCGTGTACAGTTCTGCCACTGGGCACAAGAGAAATTACGGGGCGATGACATTTTTTGCGCGCTTTCTATTTAGCGACAAAGCGTCATTCACCAACAGCGGTAACGTAAACCGGCATAATATGCACTAATGGGCAACGGAAAATTCACGATGGCTGCGACAAGTGGAACATCAGAGATCTTGGCGGGTTAATTTATGTTACGGCATTATGGGAGGAAGGATAATTGGCCCCCATTTTATCGATGGCAATCTAAATCGTGCAATATATGCCGATTTCCTACGTAATGTTCTAGCCGTGGTACTACAAGATGTTTCACAGCATGACAGAATGGCGATGTACTTCCAACATGAAGGATGTCCGGCACATAGCTCGCGTGCGGTTGAAGCGGTATTGAATAGCATATTTCATGACAGGTGGATTGATCGTCGAAGCACCATACCATGGCCCGCACGTTCACCGGATCTGACGTCCCCGGGTTTCTTTCTGTGGAGAAAGTTGAAGTATATTTGCTATCGTCATCCACCGTCAACGCCTGACAACGTGCGTCATAGCATTGTCAATGCATGTGCAAATATTACGGAAGGCGAACTACTCGTTGTTGAGAGGAATGTCGTTACACGCATTGCCAAATGCATTGAGATTGATGGACATCATTTTGAGCATTTATTGCATTAATGTGGTATTTACAGGTAAACACGCTGCAACAGCATGCGTTCTCAGAAATGATAAGTTCACAAAGGTACATGTATCACATTGGAACAACCGAAGTAAAATGTTCAAATGTACCTTCGTTTTGTATTTTAATTTAAAAAACCTACCTATTACCAACTGTTCGTCTAAAATTGTGAGCCATATGTTTGTGACTATTACAGCGCCATCTATCACAAAGCGAAGAAAGTGGTGCGACTAAAACGTTCACATTTCTTTACATACTACACGAATATGTAATAAAAAATGGGGGTTCCTATTTAAAAAAAAACGCAGTTGATATCCGTTTGACCTATGGCAGCGCCATCTAGCGGGCCAACCATAGTGCCATCTGGTTTCCCCCTTCAAGCTAGACAAGTTCCGTTCTTTGTAGTTTTTTCGTTTGACTCTTATTTCGTGAGATATTTGGCCCGGTCATGATCAATGGACCACCCTGTTTGTATTGATTTCTTAACACATTTGCGCGGGATTAGCCGAGCGGTCTTAGGCGCTGCAGTCATGGATTGTGCGGCTGGACCCGCCGGAGGTTCGAGTCCTCCCTCGGGCATGGGTGAGTGTGTTTGTCCTTAGGATAATTTAGGTTAAGTAGTGTGTAAGCTTAGGGACTGATGACCTTAGCAGTTAAGTCCCTTAAGATTTCCTACACATTTGAACATTTTAACACGTTTACCCTGGCGACAAACACATTTCTCCCAACGAGAGACAGTTTGTTTATATCGTCCCTGCAGAATGTTTGACTTTGTTGATGGAGCCACAGCCTCACCTCTGCTTGCACCGCTTCATCACTGTCAAAATGAAGTCCTCGAAGTTGTTCTTTCAGTTCTGTGAACAGATGAAGTTCGGAAGGCGCCAAGTCGGGGCTGTATGGAGGATGACTGATGGCAGTGAACCAAAGACGTCAGATTGTTACATACGTCGCAGAGCTGTATGTTGTCTGAAGGAGAAGGTGCTCAATGTGTCGACAATTCTTCGAATTCGTGCTTTCAGTTTCTAGCGCACCGGCACAGATACGTTACAAAACACAATGTTACACGCTACAATTTCGAGCCTATTAGTGGCAGAGGGTTGACACTTACGTCAGCGATTGGGGAAAGTCGACCGATTGACGTGCGTGCCATGTCATACCTCAACCGATACTGAGACCACAATAAAAAAATTCGGAAATGTTACTTTTCAGCACGCCTTTGTACATGAATTGACCGAAGGAAGTTTGGTATAATTTTTCTCCAAGCAGCCACCACTAAAACACATTAAGGATGCATTAAGGTTGAGGGTTCGACCTCGATTTTGAAAGGTCACAAACATCGATTCTTGGTGGTCCGAACTCATGTCAGGAAAACCATCGTTTTCCCGCTACAAGCAAGATACCAGAACACACGTTCAGATCTCCAGGACTTTTGGCGTCACTGACTAGGTATTAAGTACGTCATTCACCTATCACCCAATGCCCCATGCCCACTATAGGTTTGGTTACATGCCATTCAGTTGAGTCTGTGATCTGCCCAGAAAGTTTTGTACCTGCCGTTCCGGTGGTGGTCTTGTTCATGCTGTACTACTGTACTGTAGTAATTATTCACTGCAGTACAAAATGCGAAGTGTATGTACATTTCACTTTTAGTGTGTTGCTGTTACCTATACGTTTGCGAATACGCCGACATGATGTTACTGACGTCGAAACTCGATGCAGTGAGAGGCCTACTCGTCACTTGCATACGTTTCTCGCATCGCCAGAAACCTTCACACTCTTTCTTTGCCACGGTGTACCAGCAGTCTGGGAGACGGATACATTCACCACCAGTAGGACCGACTGTGGTGCTCTTCGGCGGCGCCGCACACCCGAGTTTCGAAGAGGCTGTACTCCATCCACTGGAAGAGGGCGTGACGACGCTCACCAGAAACATAGAAGGGAGACTAAATGTGGATCAGCAGACTGCCTCGCATGCTCTGTATGAGCAGCTATACCTGTACCACCCTCATAAGGTGCAGGCAATGCAGCCAGAGGATTTTTTCTCACTTCTGAAAGTGCACCGTTGCCTGGACGAGTCCTACTTTCTACGGCAGATCCTTTTTACGGAGGAGGCCAAGTTCACCAGAGAAGGAGTTCTCAATTCCCACGACAGACATGTGTGGGCTCATAAAAACTAGCATACTACGCGCCCCTATGGGTTTCAGGAGCGATATGGCCTGAACATTTTTGCACGCTTTCTGGATGGATGCGTGAGTGGACCATACCTGGCTGCATCACATTTCACTGGTGCCGCGTACTTGCGATTCCTTCAGGGCGTAATGCATGGATTCTTGGAAGATACGCCACTGCATGTCCGAGACCATCTAGATGAATGGAATCGCCAAGAGTGGATAAGTCGTGGTGCCCCAGTTGCTTGGTCCGCACGTTGTCGCGACGTGGACCGCTGTGGCACCCGAGGAAAACCTTCTGACACGGATTATGGCTGCGGCGGATGTTGGAGTCCCAGAGATTGGTGATCGCGTATATCGGACCATTGTACGGAGGTACCGTATCCGTGTTGACGTCGGTGGTCCTTACAGCGAGTCCTACTTGCAAGTGGATCTAGCCGTCAAGCAGCAAGAGCGACGTGTGTCGTGGTATTTAGCGTGTAGCTGCAAAACAGTACGTTCCCAGACATGAGTTCCTATGCTAAACTTAACCGCCTTGATCCCCACTACAAGTCCTCAAAGTCTGTGTAAGCACAATGGACGAGAAAATTAATTTCCCCACATTGCGTCTAACTCATCACGTGTAAATTCGGCGAGGAAAGGAGTCTACAACTATCTTCAGGTGTGTTGTATCCAGCTGAAGCCACTCATGATTAGATCCCGTAGAGGTACCAGATAGTGGGGGTGTTGATTACTGCGTTTCACTCGCTGTTGCAAACCATCCATAAGACATTTTATATACGATTCAGATCGACTAATTGAGCGTACCAGTCGAGATGCTTGAGTGTTCGTCAAATTAGTAACGTACGTGTGCAGCCCTGTGAACGCACCTGTTGTCATCTTGGAACACTTGGGAGACCCCAGCATACTCATCGTGATTTGGAAGAAACAGCAACACTTAGCCAACAAGAAAGTTGTACTTTAGTTCATCGTAAACGAACGAGTGGGGCCAAGTCACGGTATGAAATATATTGTAAAACCACTTCCGGCCTGAGCTGTACCCTCAACGCACTGTAGATTATACGGCTAATTGTACCTACTGAGCGCTTGACAACTTGCGTCATTTGAAAACAAATTTGCGTTTCAGCGGACCAGACTACACGCCTCTAGTCAGTTACTGACCATATCCCGTACTGTTTGGCCCATTGAAAACATGTAGCTTTACATTGAGGAGAAAAAAGTCGTCGGTTACCTCGTAATATAGTGTCGAACATGCTTTTTTTTCCGGCGTAGTGCAGCACCTCGACGTGGCATGGACTGAAAAAGTCGCTGGAAGACCCCTGCAGAAATACTGAGCACGCTGCGTGTATAGCCGTCCGCAATTGCGGAAGTGTTGCCGGTGCAGAATTTTGTGCACGAACTGATCTCTAGAGTATGTCCAATAAATGTTCGATGGGATTCATGTCGGGTGATATGGGCAGCCAAATCATGCGCCCAAATTGTCTAGAATGTTCTTCAAACCATTCGTGAACAACTGTGGATAGCTGACATCAGCCATAAAAATCCCATAGTTGTTTGGGAACATGAAGTCCATGAATGGTCTCCAAGTAGCTGAACATAATTTTTTTTCAGTCAATGATCCGTTCAGTTGGAGCATGTAAATACAGCTCACCCACAAGCTTGCAAAGTGCTTCTTGTCAATCTGGGTCCATGGCTTCGTGGAGTCTGCGCCACACTCGGAATCTACTATCAACCGTTACCAACTTAAATCGGGACTCTTCTGAGCAGGCCACGGTTTTCCAGTCGTCTACAGTCCAACCGATATGGTCACGAGCGCAGGAGAGGCGCTGCAGGTGATGTAGTGCTTTCAGCAAAGGTACTCGCGTCAGTCATATGCTGACATAGGTCACTAACGCCAGATTTCAGCGCACTGTCCGAATGAATACGTTCGTTGTACGTCCCACATTCACTTCTGCGGTTACTCCACGCAGCGTTGGTTGTCTGTTGGCACTGACAACTCTAAGCATACGCCGCTGCTCCCAGTCGTTAACTGAAGGCCATCGTTCACTGCGTTGTCCGAGGTGAGAGGTAATGCCTGAAACGTAGTATTCTCGGCACACTCCTGACACGGTGGATCTCGGAATGCTGAACACCCTAACGATTTCTCAAATGGAATGTCCCATGCGTCTAGCTGCAACTATCATTCCACATTCGAAGTCTGTTAATTCCCGTCGTGTGGAAACTTTTTCACATGGATCACCTGAGTAGAAATGACAGCTCCACCAAACTGCCTTTTTATACCTTATGTACGTGATACTACTGTCATCGGATGTGTCCACATCGCTATCCTATGACTTTCGTCAACTCAGTATATATTTCGCTGTGAGAAATGGCCTTCTGCGAGCATTCGCCTTGAAATTCCACTGCACGCCGCAATGTTCCCTAGCAAACTGGCAGAGACAGACCTGCTACATTTACTGACAGCAGCAATACCTACCGCGTTTGAAACGGGGCGTCATTGAAAAGCCATGACATTAGTCGCTGGTCCCTGTCGGCTAGAGTTTCCTTACTACCACTGTTCTTACGCCGTGCAACGCTGCGAGTGGTGCACTGTATCCGTTGAACAGTCCTCGTTGACACGAAATGGATAACTTCATACACGGTGCGGCGAGGGGCGTGTCCTCTTTGTTATGTATCCACATTGACCCAGCTTACTACTAGCCAACTAGCATACATACGCCATTGGCATGGCTTGAGTCAGAGGTGAAGGGTGACCTGGCCGCCTGGAACCAGTTTTCCACCATATACAAGGATCCATCGCGACCAGTGTGCCAGGGGTGACTAAATTTTGTCTGATGAGCTCACACGGCAGTGCACATTGGCGCCAGAGTTCTCAGAATCAAAACAGCAGTCAGGGGCGTGGGCCCGTTCTCAGTAAGTGAAGACGAGATCATTTAGCAGGAAGGCTATGGATAATGTTCTTACTTTACGTAGTCTTGCAGTTCAGGTGCCAAACAGTTGAACGAAAGCGTACAAGGGCAGGGGGTACGATCTTTGTCTTGCCTCGAAATGAAACTAATATGGATGAATTATTTATGAGAAACATGTGGCCATGGGCCTGTCAGAAGAGAGAGCAGTTTACATTGTAGATGAAGAATTACCGATGAGGAATCTATGTTCAAGATGGCTATAGTATTTTTTGGGCGCTGACCAAAAAATTACAAAAATTAATCTTTCACTAATTTATTGAGTGTTTAAGAAACGAATTTTGTGAGCGGATTTTCTACTGTGATTGAGAAGTGAGTTCCATCTCAGAATCAAAACAGCAGTCAGATCCGTGGGCCCGTTCTAAATAAGTGAAGTCGAATTCATCTGCCAGGAAGGCTATGGCCAATGTTGTTACTTTATTTATTTATGTATTTATTTAACCCAATCAGTTTAGGGCCCTGAGGCCTTCTGTTCATACCGGACTGATATTTTACACATGCAGTTCTTCTTACGTCATAGTCACTTAAAAAGTGACAACAATATCAATATGGAAAACAGTAATAAAATAGTGGTAATAATTATTAAAACTAATTTGAAATAGGATTCGAATGTAACTATGCGGGCTAAGAAGTAATGACATTAATACTAACTGTATTACAACTACTGCTGCTGGCAATAGTAATAGAATGAAATTATGTAGTCCCAGAGACCTTTACAAGTCCCAAACATCTATGATGTGCAGATGCACACTGAAGCGACGAATGAAGATTTATACCAAGATTGGGAATCGAACCGGTGTCTCCCGCTCACTACGCAGATGTGATAACCACTACACCACCCTGAAACAGTAGCTTTGCACATTTCATTTGACTAAAGCACGTATGCGTTGGTTTCAGGTAGGATCCCCCGTTTCAGTCGATCCTGAGGTGCTAGTCTAATATAGTTGGAGGGTCTCTGAGATGTTGTTCGAGTTTAAGGGGAATACGAAGCGGGCTGAGGCGAGAATGGGATTTTGATTGAGAGGGGAGGCGCACTAGGGTGGTGCGTCTAGCTGCGCAAAGCTACTGTACCATGGTGACGCAGTGGCTACCGCATCTACCTAATAACCAGCCGACCTGGGTTCTAATACTGACCTTGGTTTCGTTTGTCGCTTCAGTCTGCATCTATACATCAATAATAATAATAATAATAACGATGACAACACATGAATTGTGGACTACAGAAGTGATATTTTCTGGCGGAGCAAGTTCTGAAGTACAACATCAGCTAAAGGATTTGAGAAGTGGGGAAGGTATGCTCGGGAAAAGGGTCTTAATTGGTAATGGGTAAGAGGTATATTCAGGACAAATGAGGACATTGCTGTTGTTTTATGGAATGCAAAAGGACTTCTTCCTATTGAGTACTTGCAAAAGGGTGAAGCAATAACCGCCGAATGCTATGCAAATATTCTGGGCCATGTTCTGGGCCACCTATACGAAAAACTACCTGATAAGAGAGCTGATTCGGGAAATAATCATACTTCACTGAAAATCCCGTTTACTCACAAAATTACTGATGCCACGGCAAACCTGAGGATTTTTAAGTACGAATTGTTGGAACATCCGCTTTAATCACCACATTTGACAATATTTACTCCCCTATGAACCTGAAATAAGTTGTGGTACGAAAACATTTTGATACAAATGCGGAGATAAAAGTAGAAAAGTATTTCGTTGATGACAGTAACCCCACTTCAGAGACACAATCTACAGTATACTCACTGAATAACACTTTACAGTAAGTCGATAAAGTGTATTTTAAGCCCAAAAACCTTTCTTTCGCTGTCAGTCGGAGAACGCTTCCCACGGGGTGACGTGAACGTGGCTTGGACGTTCAAGATGGTAAATGTCCTGCTGATATCTGAAATGCAATATGCCTACACCACAGTTCTAGAATTTCTGCTAGTTAATGAAAGTTTTATCCCGATAAGATCAGTGTGGGCATGTTAAAATCCAAGTGCATTTTATTATGTATGTAAATTTCACGATGGATCGCTCTAAAAGGAGAAGCAAGGCAACTTCATACAACCTCCATCAAAGTGCTACCCACCTAAGCTGCTGCTCGAACTGTCCTCTAGGATGAGGGCCCCTTTACATGACTCACAATTTGCTTTATATTTTCAGAAATGCAAAACTGCGCACACCACAAACGCCGAAAAGCTGTATCGTATTACTGCAGTATTAATAAGTAGCAATCGTGAACCATTCAACTTGTAGAAGCATCTGGTCGTGAAAATTTGTTGAGGTACGAAATGAAATAATCGGACAAGCTCAAGTGTAGGTAAAATGTATGTGTCAGACTTTGGTTCATTGGGAGCATACTGGGAAAATGCAGTCAGTGTACAAAACACATGTGCGATCCATCTTAGAATATTTGACTCATATAAAATTTGGACTAACTTGGGATATGGAAGTATACAAAGAAGCGCAACATGAATGGTGCGATGTTTATGACTTTTCCTTTGTGGAGGACCACAGTCGTGTAGACCTTTTTGAAATAAATTGGAGCCATTTGACTGCACGTTGGTATTCACTTATTCCACACAATCATGATTTCAGCTTTACAGCTATTCTTACGTGAATGTCCAAATGTTACGATACAGGTTATCTGATCTGTCTACGTGACATTGCCATCATTGAAGAAATATATTTCTGGTCTTTTGAACCAGTTGTCATATTTCAGGACAGTAACACGGCTGACAGTGCGAATAGCGAATAACCATTAACACATAGTATGGCATGTTTAGCAGCCAATACATTGCTGTGCCTCTGGTGGACGCATGGATGTGATGAATTCAGATCTCAGCAACGTATTGGCTGTTAAATACTCCACACTGTGTGTTAATGGTTATTCACTGTGCAGAATGTCAGCCACATTACGTATCTTCGATATGTATTCACATCCTGTGATACCACGACTGTTTAATATGATTAGAAACATGTTTTTTCGACGATGAAATGTCACGTAGACAGTTCAGATGTATCGTAACATTTCAACATGCACGTGAGAATGTCTATAAAGCCTAAATCATGATTGTGTGGAATAAATGGACATTAATGAGCACTCGAACGGTGGAAATTTCTTTGAAGAAGATACCAAGTTTGTTTGACTCATGGGAGAGTGTCATGGAAATGCTAAGCCCTGGCATGGCAGACGCTTGAAATTAGACGGTAACTGTTCATCGAACTCACAGAATGCAGACTTGCACGGTCGGCGTTTGTGTAATTGCTGATATATGTTTTATGGGCATAAGGCCGCTGTCCAAAGCTTCACTCTCTGCTTAACGTTTCGTCTTCCAATGCTGAATACATCATCGGGGGCTTTAACAAAATCAGACAGTAGTTAACGCCTCGAACAAGCTCTGCAATCCGAATTATTGTGTGTAAAAATGGAATCTGGAATGCTGCTTGACACACGGAAAGTATCGTCACTCAATATCAGCGGAAACACCTCAACAATATCCGTATTCTTTTGTTACGTCATATCGACCATCATGTACTTCAAGCATCAGACCTTCCGACCTGTTGCCAACTTATTCTTTGACCAACTGACTCCACTGAAGCCCGTAAACTGATACCGATACTGCTACATTTTTCAGTCGTTCGTTCTACATGAAATCTTCACTTTTTGATCGGTTCTGTAGTTTTTTATGCTGTAAATGTTGAGCGAGTAACGGATATCTTCGCTTCTTAATCGTTGTAAGAAACATCATTTCCGGTTCGCAGTTACTGCTTTTGTCTTTGCTAGTAAGTACCGTTCTGCCGGCACCATTCATGCTTACTGGTACCTCCAGAATCTTATAACATTTCAATACCGTTTCCTAGCACGGTTTTAGATTTCTGCTTACTGCATTACATATCAGTTTCACTTCAAATATTTTGTGTTTGGGATCGACTTACTTAAAACGTGAAAATGTATGAAACCATAAAATTGTCGATCTGTTAAATAGGTTCGCAATTAACAATCAACAAACAGCGGATACCCTTTAGAACTCAGAAACAAAAATAACTGTTTTACCCTCGAAGATTCTAAATTATGCTTTACTCACTTGTTCTTTATTACTTAATGTAACTCATACAGGGCAGTTGTTATCATATTAAACGCCTGAAACTGTAATTTCATACTTTGCCATTAGGAGCGTCAGAATGTTTTCATGACGCCCTAAAAGTTTTATTGTAAATGTTTTGTCTATCATTATCAAATTCCTATTGTGTCGAGACGTTAAAAAATTATCTTATTCCCTTACACTTCCTTCAAATACCTCAAACACCCCACAATCCCCACAAGTATATTGGTGTCGATCCACTGTGAATTTCTCAGATCTAGTGCCCTCAGGCTTTTTTGTGTATCAGCACAGCGATTAATCAACATTGATGTAGTCATAAAATATCACGTCTCATCGAATAGCGCATTATGTTCGGTTTCATAACGCTGAGGGTGCCATGAAAAATAGTTGTAAGGAAAAAGCCGAAATCTGTTTGCTTCGAGCAATCCGTTAACTTTAAGATCTACCCACAAGATACAGTAATTAAGATAATATTATCTTTTAGATATTCATATTTACCCACTAATCATTTAGGTACAGCAACAAGAATTCTTTCGATTCATATCTGTATCATACTGGGTCTAATTACCCGATAATGAAAACCAAGAGAAATTTATTCAATACACAGGTGGCTTAATTTAACACGTAGTCTGAGTAGAAGTGTAATATTTTATGTATTAATCATCCTTAAAAATCGATTGACTATAACGTCATGCTAAGTGACGCAAACGTTCTCCACTGTAATTTAAACGACGGCATTCACACTAACTGCCAAAGAAACGTCGCGTAACTCCAAGCATTCTCAGCGAGATTGTTTAGACGTGACGCTGACGTCACGTGGTCGTCTGATAGGGCGCAGCCTGCTTGTCTTCCTCGACCCGGTAATTATTTTTCTCCACCTAGCTTACTTGTGTTCGCATATTTCTTGATATGTTGCTTGTTAATTTTTATTATATTGATTTTTCAAAAGGAAAAGAAGGAATTATTACATAAACGAGAGTATTTAAGTATTATGGACGTCATTTTATCGACATGTAAAATATGTTCCATAAATTTAGAATTATTGTGGTGCAATACCGTGATCTCTTTGAAACGTAACCGTTAAAAAGGAAGTTGCTTAAGTAATATAAAGGTCGTACCTTCCAGTTACTACTGAGTGAATGTGAGTGCTGGACAGTAACATTTGAGGAATGAATAACTGAAACGAGATTTTTCCTTTACATAACAGGGTACTCACATATCAACCAGAACAAAACTGACTTCAAACAAGAACAAGTATAATCAGTTATGTTATGTTATAGAAATCATGAAAAAACACAAAATAAAACATAAACTGGCAGATTACGTTTAAAAAATGACAGGCTGCAGGATTACTAAAAATGATTCTACACAATAGCTTTAAAGAAAATCGAAGTGTAGGACGTTCTTTAAAAGGATAACCTGACCATCCTTGAAACTGAACGGGCCAATACGTTAAATTCTTGAAACTGCTGATGACGATAACGAGAACAAAAGCGACGACGACGACTATCATGAATACCTTTCTCGTGGTATTGATGACTGCACGAATAGTTACTGGCTTTTTTTTCTAGCGTTTCTGCACGCAAGATAACGAGAAATCCAAAAGAGAAATACTGTAAAAAAATTTATACAGGTTTGCTTTTACAGAATCGACGCAAATATTCCCATGAGACACAAGTAATAAAACTGAGTTTGGTTCTTGGAATGGTCTCAAATGTGCAAACGTCACAGAAAACTAGAAGAAAAATAAGTAAAGCAGTGTTGGGATTATTTAATATCTAAAAGTAAAGTGACGATATATTAATAGGTATACGCGACATAGCTTATTAATATCATTCTTTTCTGTAAAATTCCACGTATTTTACGGCAGAAAGGAGGTGCATAGGTTACGCGTTAAAACAATTAGGGACTTTTCTTTCTCTTCGGTTTTAATCGTAAAAGTTTCGTCTAAAATAACCATTGTGAACTTCGCCTTTCCGATCAATAAATACAGCCACTACCATTTGCTAGTTCCTTAACAGAGAAACTTAATACCACCATTCTGTAAGTCGGATAATCCGTTATAACCTAAAATTCAATGTTCAGTGTTGGAAAATGTTCTCTATTATGTGCGTAGCACAATTTTGACCCACTACCACTGTGCAGACCTGCTTTGCTTTGACGATAATTGTAACGTCGTCAATACGGAAAACAATTACACACTAATACGGCAAGGAAAATAGTTGCTTAATGATCCGAGCAGCCGTCTTCCTTTTGTGTACTTCACAACCATATCCAATAGGTAAATGTACAAGAAAGCAGTTGGAATTAAAATGAGATTTAATTTTTGCTCTTCATTTTGTTATTCGTTAAAGAGAAAGCAGATACCATTATAGTGTGGCTTTAAAAATACTGTTTGGGATAAATCTTACGGCTAAAATTGCTTTTGAAGTAAGTCTCGTTACTAAATATATATAGACTATCAAGTAAAATTAAAAGCTATGAAACAAATAAGAGTTTTAACGTCCCTTCGGTAGCGAGGTACTTAGAGACGGAACATTATTCCAGTTGGCTAGATCAAGAAGTTAGAAAAAAAAAGAGGAAACGTAAATCCGTGTACGAAATCGAGCTTCATTCCTCCTGAAAAAAAAACCGAATTAAAACCGGAGCATGGGTGATAAGAATGGTGATATATTAAGGAAAATAAGACGCAACAGTACGTGTGTGATTGTAGGCCTGTATGAGTAACAGTTCTGGAAGTTAAAGAACAACAGGTAAAAAACAGTAGAAAGTATATTTTTTAAATTGGTGATTGTAGAAAGGTATTTTTTAAAAATCGAAGAAAAAGATCGTTGATTGGGAAAGTACCGGAAAACCAGCACAGCAGTTATGGGGAGTACAATAATTGTGCCGCAATATATGACGAAGAACGTGAAACAAAAATACTGAATATAAAGGAAGCTTTTGGCAGGAAAAAAATTTCACTGACATTTTGAATAAGCAAACCGGAAAAGATTAGTGCGGAGTGTTCCGTATGGAGCGTAGCCTTGTACTATGCTGTAATATAGACCTTATGAAGTCGTGACGCACGGCGTTTAGGAGGACAAGATGAGGTGTAGAAAAAAACGTAAACTATCACGTACTAGGCAAAAGGTATTAACAGTAGAGGACAGGAAACGCAACTAGTTGGAATTTCAGATGCATTGTGAAATATGCACAAGGAGGAATTAAGTGCGGGCGGATTGTCAGAGGGAAAATCAGACACCAGCTGATACAAAAATTTATCATACTCTGAAATATGAAGGTCGAGGGGAAAAAGTCGGGATTGGTTTCAATTTTGAGTGGATACATGCTATTTCAAACAGAAAATGCAATGGCAACAGAAAGAGGGTAATTTGGTAGGAAAGAAAAAACAAAAAATTAAGTGAAAGAGTCAGCTAAGGTGCTACATTCACGCAGTTCAAAAATCTAAGGATATACATAGTACATATCTACGTATGTGATATTACTGAAAGGCGTCGAGCATTTCGTGTAATGTCAGTGACCGTAATTCCTTTATAAATCGAGATAATGAACCAACTCCTGTGCAATAAATGAAGTACACTTTTCAACAAAATTCTGTATTCTATACCTCTTGAAAACGGGTATAGAAAAATGAGACTTTCTCCTACTTCTGCAATAAAAAGCAGAGAATGTTCTATACTCGAGGCCCAAGACTACCAACATAATTCGGTTTCTCCTCTTTTGCTCTTTAAACATGAACTAACCAGTTTCGAGGTAACAGCAGTGAGCATTTAGCATAGTAGAGCAGATGGCGCAAAAAACGGGCACAGGTGTAAAGCAAGGCATCCCTCCCCAAAGGGGTGTGGGTGGCGCTACAAACTGATGGACAGGACTGTAAATGGTACCATTTGTTGATATAAAATACCAGTAAGCAGTTGCAAACTTTCTTTCTCGTAGTGCGGATGCAACGTCGGTTATTGTGCGTTTGTTCTAGACTGCAGGCGTTTGGCACGTTTTGTTTTCAAGTCGATACGGTTATTTTCATTTATCAGTGGTATCCGGAAAGCAAAATCCTAAGCTACTTTTAGAAATTCGTCATTAGTCACGCACGTATTTAGGTAACGATTTGATAGTGGTGATCTTGCTTCGATAGATTTAGTGTAAATGTGGGTCCGTATTTAAACACCGTAATATTCCATGGGCACTTCAAATGTAGTTTCTCTATTCGACATATCTCCTGCTACAATACTATAAAAAAAGCCACCACAAGGGGACGCAAAGCTTCAAGCACCAGCCTTATCACTGGACATCAGTTGACCAAATCACTTGACAACAAGTGCTGTCAAGAACAGGTGAGCAGGGGTGGGAAGACAAAAGGCCTTCATAAAAAGAAAATTACGCCCAAGAAACGATCGTTCATCACATTCCTGCGATTCTCTCCTTGTGAACAGCGATAATGACCTGGATGTCAACGCTGGGTATACACCAGACTTGAACGATGCAACGTGCACATTACGTGATCGCAATTGCTTTCAAGACACTTGCAGAGGAATGTGGGTTGAATGTGCCGTGTGTAAAGTGAGAGCACTCTTAGCTAGCGCTGGGTCTGAAGGAGTCATTTAAGTTTGCGACATCTGTAAATAATTTTTGATTCGATGTTCATTTAAATAAAAAAGAAGCTGCGTTTTCGAATACAAATAATAATTATTAATCATTGTTTTGCCCCCAATCATTTAATAAACTTGTTACAGTTGTCAGTGAAAGTAAATATCTAGGATTTTCCCATCCAAATACCTTGCAGTCAAATTCAAAAGAAGGTGCTCATATTTACAGCTTTTCATCTACTCACCTCTTTCCTTGCTATCTTAATCGATTTTCTTGTTGTGATATCTTCAATAGTTAAGAAATATTTTACTTTAACAGTGTATGCAACTCGCCTTGTATTTGTACGGTTTTACCCATAGTTACTACATTTGTATTCCAATTACGTACCACCAAACCTAAAACTATCACTGTAGTACTGATCTTCTGTTAGAGTCAACGATGATGGTAGCTTGCACGTTATGAGAAAGATTCTTAACTCCCATCAACATTATTTCATATTGTCTTCAATGGGGTAAAATTGCGCAAGAAAATACCCCAACAGAAAAAATATTTTTTACAATGGGGTAGCTGACAAAGTAAATTTCAGTGCAGTGGTTTATACACTACTAGAACCGCTATAATAAGGCATAAACTGCTTAAATGTTACTTCGGAGGGCACACACCGAAATGTTTTGTGCAGTTGGTACGAAATCTTTGCCAACAAGCGTATAAATGGCTATGCAAATAGACCGATGTGCAAAACTTCAGGACGAATGTAATTTTCGTAAGATGTGTCACTCCCAAGTAACATAGCTCGGGAAATGTTGGACCATACACAGAAAGAATTGGTACAGTGTAGTACAGAAGTAACAGAAGTGACATTTTTATTCACTGGCAGTAATTACACTGATGTCATTGGACGTAACCTCATATGGCGATAGGTGGAAAAACGTAATGCACCCAGGAACATTTTCGAATATGATGGTTTTGGTGGTCGAGTATTATGGTGAGAGGAGGCATAATGTTGCTTGGTTGCTTGGGCGTATTGACCTCCAAATCTTGGAACACGATACAGCCAGCGGTCAGTGTTATAGTCACACCGTACACCTTCCCCAAGGGGCGCATTTGGTCCTGACTTCATTTTTATGGATGACAATGCGCGACCGCATCGAAGAGCGCAGCTGGAACAAGAGAATATTCGGTGAACGGACTGACCTCACCCTATTAACACTTTTCCGTCCGCACGTCTCATACAAATTTATTCGCTTGACGCTGGCAATGCTAATTTGGATTACTTGGCTTGCCACCGGCCGCTTGTCACGTTTCCATTGTTGACAAGCTTCAAACACATTGACTTTTGCGCGCTTTAATTTTTCCGGAAATCCTCTATTTTGCCTTCTCGTTCCACAAACTCGAATTTTCCTTTCAGGTAACTTCTCTACAAGTTCTACACTGTTATAATAATTATCGATGTAGAGATGATGCTACTTTCCATAAGAACGTATCAATAGTTCCGTCACTGCTTTTGCTAAAGGTTGTCCAACGCCGGAATATATCTTGAATGAGGAAATGTGTCCCGTACTCGGATCACACAGTATCCGAATGAGTATGCCATGTTCCGTAATTTTCGACGGATTGTAAACTTTAAAATTTAACTGTCCACGCCACGGTATCATTACTTCATCAGTTGAGATGTTTTGACTTAGATTAAGCGTTTCTTTAAACTTTTTGGGAAAATAATCAACTACGAATTGCACTTTGAAAAGCCGGTCGGCATTATGCGGTTTATTGTTGCTGTCGGAAAAATGTGAAAATGATAATATATGTCTGAATCGGTTGCGGGACATCGTTTTGCGAAATATCAGTGTGTCTATCAACGGATTCGTTGACCAGCAATCATCGATCATTGCTTTTGCTACAATTCCCATAAGGATAGCACGCCCAAACCATTTTCTAAGTTCGGATCCCGTAACGTCGACAAATTTGGCACTTTTTTGTCTAGTTTCCTTCTATTGCAATTTTGACTGTAACACTTGTTGGTTTCGTTGTTAATTCAAATAGATCGTTCCCAGTATATAATTCTACGATATCCACGACGCTTTGCGTATCTTTGGGAAATGTGTGTGGACCCGGAGATCGTTCAAATTTATTATTGGTCCTCAGTAAATCATAATCTGTCTTCTCCGTCTGATTCATCCGAATCAGTTGGCAACCATAGCGTTCACCGAATTCTTCTTCCGACAATTCTGCTTCACTTTAATTTTTATTATATGCAATGTCTTCTTCCCAATTTGCCAAATCGTCCGGAACTTCAGACAAGACGTCGTAAATAATCGTATCGTCTCTTTCGTCTGCCATGATGAAAGTGCACAAGTACTTATAAAAATAAAAAACATATTGACGTGTGTAACTCGTTGTTACCTAGGCGAAACACCAACAGAATGAAGAAGATACTAAAGTGCTGTACCGGCCACTGAGCGATACTATGCTCACGACACCACTGTGGTGTCGCCGGTCGGCAAAGTGTTAAGAAGATGTCTCTCTTTTTGTAATCCTCAGGAGAACATCATAAATCACGCTGACTTCTTTCTAACTATGGTCTTTGAGTTAAATGTGTCATTTCCGCTTGTCTCGTTTGGTATTTTTTTCGATTCCCTCCTTCTGTGCTAAACTGTAGCAGTTCATTCCATGTTTGGTGCAAGATTTATCGAGCTATGTTACTTAACAGTGACACGTCATGCACAAGGTACTTTCGCCCATAAATTTTGTACAGCAGCGTGTGTTAATAATAGATGTGGTGTTTCAAGAGGTAGTCATATATACCGGCTACGAGAAATTTGCAAAAATCATTTTGAACTCGTATGCCATTTGTTACACACAAAACTTTTGCCTTGCGTTTTTCTGATAACAACCAGTATTGGATTTTTGGACGTATTTCCAACTTCACTGATATTATAAATTGTGTTTTAAACAATGTGAGATGGAAAATTACTACCGATCTTATATATTTTCGTGTTGATGTATTGCTAACTTGCGGAATGATTACAAACACCCCTGCTTTATTAGCGCTCTGTGGTCATTCGTTTGGTAAATCCGAGGTACCGAGTGAGGGGTGCAGCGTTTTCGACACTGGAGCCGAATTCTGAATGATCGGGTGTCCGAATTCCTCTCCCGCTACTTCTATTTTTCTCTGGTTCTCTAACTTGCTTTTCGCTGATACTAGGATAATTAATTTAACAGAAATCATTGTAGATTTCCTCTCGTAGTCTTGTCCATATGAGCTACGAGAGGTACCCTTGAAGTTATTATCATCTCGAAAAGATAAAATGACGTAATTGATTTTTTTATTTGTGTTAGCAGTTACACGTCTGCAGCCCAGAGACACAACGAAATACGAGTTCCACAATATTGCAGCATTTTACTACAGAAGCCAATAGAAAATCGTGCAGACATTGATTACATAACAATTATTGTAGTTTTTTGTGTTAATCTTGCCTTAATTAAGAGTGTATTTTTTTCACCAGACCCGTTTCGCTTTTATTTATATAGCATCTTCTATGGTCATTCTGGAAATATGGTATACGGGGGTGTTGTATCTGGAGGACAGAGTATCTAGGAACACCTGATGTTTCCTGATTGGTGTTCCAGTCTAGTGACTGATATTAGAATAACATGGAGGAACGCCCGTTAGAGACCGCCAGAAGCAGTTTCCGGAATTTTGTACTTGTCTTGTTATTGTGAAACTTAAGATTATGCTTTATACGGAATTTGTATATGTTAATAGTTCTACACATTTATGTGGTGAATAATATGTTAAATCTATTTGGAGGATATTGTTAATTCTTCAGTTCCAGAGTTCCATAGTGAGTAAAATTGCGTACATTTTCAAAACTATTTACACAACGTGTGAACGGTGAAGCTAAACTTCGTCGGTAGTACACCGTTTAATACCTTGAAACGGTAGGTGACCTACCACGGAACATGTGATATTTGTAAATGAACGAAGCATCTTTGACGCCTTAACATTTATCCTGTCTTAAAAATGGACATTATTTTAATTACCATTGGCCTCTATATCAATTTTTTAAAATTTGTAACAGGTTTTTTATAATACTTCTTAATTTGATTTCACTTACTGGTTATTGGCATGTAGTAGAGCAGTTATGTAACGTACAGACTATTAAATGCAGTAATGACAAGATTTTCTCCATTGCGACGCTTTCAAATTTGAATAAAACACTTGTTCCTCGGTACATGACGCACCTTGGAACAGTTTTTCGCGTTCGAAGAACCATACTTTCCAGGAGCGATTTTTGTAATTTCAGAATAAGACCGCAGCATACGTAAAGGGAATACTATTATTTCAAAATGGAATAAGAGAAGTTGTAAGTGATCCAAGGTGCAACATGAGTATGACTCTACATCTACATCTACAAATTTATAGACTGAAATCAATATTTCTTAATAAAATTGGCGTTCAGTTTATTTACGATGTTTTTATCTCTTCTGTACTTGCTCTGAAGTCCACTGTGTTTTCTTTCTTTGTTAGCTAGCACATAAACTTTTTACAATGTCTTTCCTTTTATGGAACTCAGTTTTGTAAGTTCAGAAGAGCAGCAGTTTATAGAAGTAAGGTAAAGTCAAAATAAACACAAATGCTGCTTAAGAAAAAACAGGTGTATAACAGGACAAGAACTGTCAAAAGTGAATGTACAACCAGTTGTTTTTCTACTTCTGCTTACAACGAAGGAAAAAACAATGGACTTCAGAACAAACAAGAGGGGTAAACACTATAAATAAATCGTACGGCAATTTTATAAAACTCCGTCTGTTCGAACAGGCTTCGGAAGGCCCAAAGGTGCCGACTGACCGCCGTGTCATCCTCAACCAATAGGCGTCACTGGATGCGGATATGGAGGGGCATGTGGTCAGCACGCCGCTCTCCCATTCGTTCTCAGTTTTCGTGACCGGAGCCGCTACTTCTCAACCCAGCAGCTCCCCATTTTGCCTTAGAAGGGCTGAGTGCACCTCGCTTGCCAACAGTACTCTGTAACCCGGACGGTCACCCATCCAAGTGCTAGCTCATCCCAACAGCACCTACCTCGATGATCTAGTGGGGACCGCTTTTACCCCTGCCGCAAGGCCGCTGGCAAAATGACTAGGGAAAGTGCTGTAAAAAAAAAAAAAAAAAAAAGCGAAACGGAGTAACCTATAATATTCGATATACAACAGCTTTAGAGGTAAACAGCCACACAAATAAAAATATTGTCAACTTTACTTCTTTTGAGGCGTCAGTTAAAACCTTATGACACTGCTGGTAGTTCAGCATCGTGGATGACCTCGCTGCAGACGAGACGATAAACTCAACATTCCTTCCCGTTCCTGAACGTGTGAAGAATGTGACGTGGCAGTACCGAGCATCGAACCGAACCCATGGCGCTCCTCGTTCAGAGTTTTGCTGTCTAATAGTTTGTCAATGTGCGCTACTGTTGACTGGTGTCGACACGATTATTGCACCAGAGAGCTCAAGGATGTTTTATGCTCTAATACTACTACGAACACAAGGTCCTCTGTGTATCAGGTGGTGAAAAGGGTGTATAATAACTCTGATGTACTGTTACGACAGCCTACAGGTCGGAAGATTTGTTTATCAGTTAATGTAACTTTCAGCAAAGGCTATGCCTGGTGTGAGACTGAGAACGAAAGACGAAACCATCGTCCACGAGTTACGGCTTTCCTCTATACTAACAGAATATGATTCACAGGTAAGAGGAAGCCAAAACATGTACTACATATATAGAAGCGACGTTGTGCTCAAACCAAGTTGCTGCATTTCACGCTTCATTCTTCAACATATTATTTTAGAATTGATTATCCAAAGAAGGTAACCAAGGGGATATTTTTATTCTGAATAAATCTTTGGATTTTTATATGTTCTTCCTTTCTTGCCGTTTATTACAGTTACGTGCAGGTGACTGCATTCTACAAGGTGCGATAGTCTATTTTTCTGGTTCCATACGTCATTTACGCTGCCACAGAGCAACAGGGCTGAGTTTGGAATGCTAACGCCCAAGCTTACTCAATCTTTGCCATACCAATACCTTCAGGAATTGGTTAGCATATCCAGAATACACACACTAAACGAAGATGAAGCCGCCACCAGCCTGAGGTTTGGTTTTAACACCACAACGCTTTACTCCTTTTTACGCAGTTCTGCTAAAGAAAAACAAAAAAAGGAAGAAAAGATCTTCATACTTGAAAATACCTCTTACTGTAAGATAACTTCTAAGTACCTTCGATACATGGCTTTGTAATATTTTAGTTTTGTTATTATTTGACATTCTGATATTCCAAACTTAAAACTTTACAGTTCTTTGCTATTCCTGCAGTGAGTAATGTTCTCCGTCAGCCACAGAATAGTATACCGTTTTGTTGGTGGACAGTGTCTCTTCTGTGGCATTAAAACTTTCGTTATCCGTATATGTCTTGGGTGTCTTCTAGTCGTTAAAGGAAGTTTGTATCTCCTATCTGCTCGTATTTGGTGCACAGAAATCTGTGCTCTGTTGTTTACTCCAGAATAAAAAGTTACTAGTTTCCCAAGGTTTAACTGCGTTAAGCTTTTCATTTGTTGCTACTATTTCATTCACTACCTGATACCAGGCTCATTGTACTTGAAGAGTCAAGTGTCTGTTGGATACATTTGTCCATGTTGCGTTTTCGTCCTGTTCCGATTTGTTGTGCAACTCTAAATGCAGATTTTGTGGAAGCTTTCTGACTTACCCAATCCATTAAGGGAAAGAAAAATAAAAACGAAGCCTCTGTTTTTTGTATTTTTTTCCAGGGTGCGATCGCTCTCGAAATTAAAACTAGAGTGAAAATACGATAAAGCTTTGCGCAGTGTCTCTAGTACCCATTGCACTTTTCAGTTCTGAGCATATAGTGGGCACATAAAGATGCCAAGAACAGTAGAATCTCCCATCCCGCCATGTGTACCGAGCGGGGTGGCGCAGTGGTTAGACACTGGACTCGCATTCGGGAGGACGACGGTTCAATCCCGCGTCCGGCCATCCTGATTTGGGTTTTCCGTGATTTCCCTAAATCACTCCAGGCAAATGCCGGGATGGTTCCTCTGAAAGGGCACGGCCGACTTCCTTCCCAATCCTTCCCTAATCCGATGAGACCGATGACCACGCTGTCTGGTCTCCTTCCCCAAACCAACCAACCGCCATGTGTGAAGTACATGCTGTCATTCAATTTCTCCATACCGAGGGGAACCACTTAATTTCGTGCATCCCATATAACTGAACGACATGTATGCCAGCGACGCGCGGCAATGGTGCAGGGAGCCAGAAGCACGACGTGCATACGTCCATGATGCAGGCGGTCAAGGGAAGGAAACGAGTTTCGACGACTTTGTTCAGAGTGGATCAGGCGATTCTAGAAAATCGTCTACGAAGGGAAATTCATTACAAGCCAAGGGGAATGTTATCATCAGGCATTTCCTTCTTCATGACAACGCTCGGTCGCACATCGCAGCTTCAAGACGATCCTGCAGTGTTTTCTATTAGAAGTGTTTGATCAGCCACCATTCAGCCGGACTAGAAGTCCTCTGATTTTCCTCTCTTGGTAACATGAACCGCTGGCTATGAGAATAGCATTTTGTCACAGCCAACGAGATGCAGACCAGCGTAGACAATGGGCAGAGGCAGGTACCTTCTATGACCAAGGTATTGGGAAGTTGTTACAACGCTACGACGGATGTCTGAAAGTCGCAACGGAATCTATGTAGAGAAGTAACTGGATAGTGTAGGCCTAGTTAAATGTTACAACTAAAAGATTTTATATAGGGTTTTCATTTAGTGGCCGATCTGACCTTGAAAAAACAATTACGTACACGCAATTCTATGTGTCATCATCATCATCACTGTTCTGCCAAAAGTCAGGTTTTCACATGGTAGTTCTCCAGGCTGTCCGGTATTCTGCCATCCGCTTCAGGTCTGCATAATTTCCTCTTCCCTTTATGTCGTCTATCATCTTGTACCTCCTTCTTCCTCTCGGTCTTCTCCCACAAACCAATCCTTCCAAAGCAACTGCTAGCATGCACTCCTTTCTCAATGAATGCCCCAACCAGTTCTTTTTCCTTTCTCTTACAACCTTCAACAGATATTTTCCCTCACCAACCCTTTCCAATACTCTTTCATTACTCACTCTTTCCATACAGCTTATTCTCTCCATTCTCCTCCACATCCACATCTCAAATGCTTCTAACCTTTTTTCATCCTCTCGTCTCAGCGTCCATGTTCCTACCCCATATAGTGCCACACTCCAGACAAAACATTAGCCAAGCCTTCTCCTTAGACCTTTATCTAATTTTCCACATAAGAGTCTCCTCTTTCTGTTGAATGCCTCCTTCGCTATGGCAATTCGAGTTTTCACCTCCTGGTGACATCTCAAGTCCTCAGTTATTGTGCTTCCAGGATATTTAAATGCACTTACTTGACTAATGGTAGCTTGTCCTATTTTAATATTGGACAGTCTGCGTCTTGTACTGATGACCATACTCTTTGTATTTGCTGTGTTTATTTGCATCCCATATTCCACACAAGCTCCATTCAGATCTTTCAGTATGTAATTCACTGTCCGCTCACTTCCTGCCACTAATACCATGTCATCAGCAAATCTTATACATTCTATTCTCTTTCCACCAATACATATTCCTCTTTTCCCATCTAAGCCTTTCGCAATAATCTGTTCAAGGTATGCGTTAAACAACAGTGGGGAAAGGCAACAATCTTGTCTAACACCTTGTCCAATGCTGCTCCCTTCTGACATTTCATTTCCAATCCTTATACTTAGTTTCTGGTGTAAATATAGATTCTGTATCAGTCGTCTCTCTTTCCAATCTACTCCTTTCTTCTACAAAATATCCATCAGCTTGTTCCACTGAACTCTGTCAAAAGCCTCTTCTAAATCTATAAAAACAGCAAAGATTTCACTACCTTTTTCCATATATCTTTCCCCTATAGTTCTTAACAGGCCAATAGCATCTCTTGTTCCTTTTCCTCTTCTAAATCAGAACTGCTCCTCTGCAATCCATCTATCCAGCTTGCCATAAGTGTAGCGGTCCATTGTTGTCATCAAGACACATTTAAATATGCCTAATAATAAATATCCGGTCCATCTTACTACTGTATTCCAAGTAATGTAGCCTAATCCAATTTACGACGTGACTGGCGTGAAATGTATACTCTGGTAGGTTCAGATTTCGTGGTGGTAGCTGTTAGACCATTCTGTCGTACCTTTGCATTCTTCCGTGATGTATACAAAACCAAGCCATGCTACTGAGCCCCTAGCCACTGAATCTTGAAATGTCTGTAGACGACCCTTACCTTCCATTCAGAAGAGGTCAACCAAATAAAACGTATAGGGTATCTATTAGCTAATGTTACGTTGTTTAATCGTCTAGGATGGGCATTAAATTGCAATAAGCAGAAGGCGGAATTTGTTTCCAGTTTTCTTAATGCACGATGAAAAGTTGTTACAGAGTTTATGAGGCATTTACCTGAAAATCCATCAACGTTCTCGTCCATCCTCAATCGTAATTGATGGATTTCTTAGGATTGCAGTTATCGTCTTCTCTTCTACCACAGATATACTTGCGTTGCGAGAAGGGGCATTAAAACGGTAATACAGGAAAATGTTCTGTTCCAAAAGCGTTCCCATAAAGCGGGAAACAAGCTATAGTCTAAATTGTTTTCATTTGATTTTGTGTTCAACCAAGACTACAATGGAACCCTAAATCAAAAAGGTCAGGCCACACTATTGTACCTGATAAATGGAATTCCACTGTCATCAAATAAGTCACTTAAATATTGCGAGCCTCTATCGCTCATTAAAGTACCATTTCACGTGTCGTCATTTATTGCTCCATACAAAGTTCTCCCACTGGTCCGCATACGAATGGTGACATTTATTTGTACCGTAGGGTGTAGCGCATTCATTCTGGCGATCGGTGGGTTTTGGAGAAACAACCGAACATCATTATCGAAGTTTTGCCCCGCGCGATGTATCGTTCTCTTAATGACCTGTACAGAAAATATCCAAGCTACGACAAGGTCATTAGAGACGGAATACAAACTTGAATAGATGATGAAGAAAACAGTCTATACCTTTTGCAAAGGAACCGTAACGGTATTCGAGTTAGTGGATTTAGATAAACTTCGGAAGAGCTAGATCAGGAGATGCGTATACTCGTAGGTATTTGAACCCCGCTACTCCCGAATGAAAGTGGAATGTGCTGGCCAGTGCGCCAACGTCTGCCTCCGAATGGCAACAGAAATTCTCTGCGTAGACTGAGGATATCTGGCGTCTGATACTTGTAGCGATCTTTGATGCTTCATTTCTGTAGAACAGAGAGTGATGTTAAGGATTCCTTGACGTAAGCCTATTCGCTTTACGACGAGTGTTCAAAAAGTAACGGGAATTTTGTAATTTCATGTGTTGTACTGTTCCGATTCGTTCTGTTTTTTCGTTGCTGTATTGGTAAACCTGTCTGGAAAATGGTCAGTTGGGTTACGGGTTTCTGTTTGAAGTATCGGAAATTACATGCTTATTATAAATTGTATCAGAGAATTTGTATAAAACTTTGATATAAGAACGGTGTAAAGTAGTGTAGCAGAGTTGTATAGGTGTTAAATATTACTTTTGGTGAGTTTAGTGTGAGTAATAAAACGGTTAACGACTGGTGTTAGCGTTTCGAAAATGGCTGTGAGAGCGTTGACGAGTCTCCTAGGGGCTCCAGCATATCATCAATTGATGAAATATGGAAAAAGTGAAATAAAAGATCGCAGAATCAAAGTCTAAGAAGTCGCTGAACTACGCTGATTTGTCAGTTGGCTCATAGCATAAAATTTTTTCGCATGTTTTGGGTATTAAATGGGTGACAACAAAAATTTGTTCCTTTAGTACTGAATTTCTAACAGCGGTGAGAGAAAATCGGCCAGCAGGCTCTACATGGAGTCAACAGCTATGCAAAACTACTGAACAAGTGAAAAAACATATATTTACTGATGTGACGTTGAAACTAGGTCCCAATCGTTCCAGTGGAAGTTTGATGGATCGCCAAGACCGAAAAAAGATTCGAGAAGTGCTGTCAAATGTGAAGGATATGCTCATTGTGAATTTCGATTTTGCCAGAAGGTCGAACGATCAATAACGTGTATTACTTGGAAGATCACCGACGTCCGCGTGAAGAAAACCGTAAGAAGGGCCAGATGTTGAGCGAAACAATTCGGGCTTTGGCATTAGTACAATACACCTCATACTTCCTTTTTTTGTTAATTGCTGACCAACAGCAATACCGTAATGACGTTGTAGCCCCCATATTCGCCAATCATCGCCTCGTGTGCTTTTTTTATGTTCCCAAAAAGAAGTAAACCCTAGAAGGACGGTCGTTTTAGGAACACAGATGAAATTGAAACAGCATCGCTGAGAAAACTAGGTTGCCCAAAGATCGGTGTTCCAAATGCGAGTCTGATGCTGGAAAAAGCATTGGCGAAAGTGTATGAAATCTAATGCAGATTCTTTTGAAGAGGGCAACACTGATGTAGACGAATAAATAAAACTCGTTCCTAAAAACAAAAATTTCCGTCGTTTTTTGAACACACCGCGTTCATTGACAACGGGCTTGGGAACAGGTAATTCAGGGAAAGTCTTTCTCTCCCGCCGATATTCCCCGTTCAAACGCTTCCTGTCCTTTCCGTTCGCTCATTCTGACACAAACCACGATCAGTATGTTACTTGTAGTTTTTTTTTTTTTTTTTTGTCACACGTAATTCGGCAAGTTTGACGCTGTCCTCCATGTTTTCTTACCTTGTGATAATATTTTCATATTTGCGTTAACTCTTATGCCCAACATCCTCCATAAGCTCTTCTGGACATTCTACAGTTTCTCTACTACTGTTATTTCTCCCTACTGCTCCTTCCATTACCAAGTTAACTATTCCTGGATGTCCCACTAACTTGTCCCCTTTCCTGGTAAGTGTCTTGCATACCGTTCATTCGTCTATTCTTTTCAGCACTGTTTCGTCACTTATGTTTACTGTCCCCTTATTTCTTTCATTATACTCGGAAGCAGCACACAAAATACTTCCAGCTTCTAAATTACCGATTTCAAATGCTGCATGTATCAGTTCCATATGATACTGTTTACTGTTTGCGACACCGGTGGTAATAGAGAGCACATTCGCTGTATTGGGTGGAGAATTTTGCCTGCGTTGTGTCTGTGACAGGTGTTGATGTACATTTTTTATGCAAGGCGTTTGACTAAGGTACAAATGAAAGGACAAAGTAGAGGACAATGCAACAAGCAAATAATTCTAAAAGCATAGGTCCGAAAACCAGTGATTCTTCCAACACGTTTACATTTCCTACCTGGCTGACTAAGTGACCGTGTGTACCTTTATTTTCAGCAGCGCAAGCTAATCTAGTCTTTGGGAGATATTGCTTATGGTGAAAGGGTGCGTATGTGGCGCACTTGCACCTTTTCATGTGGCTGTTTGGGAACACGTAGCTCGAATCTTCGACACCAAGTGCACCGGTCGTGGCTCACCAACGCCGCAGCATCCCAGATTCCCAGGTTTGAATCCGTCGAACATCTCTTTTGTGTGGGCATATCTTGAAGCTCTGATGCACTCCAGCCATTTTTGTAGTCCCGGTGGTCTGCGGTAATGCATTGTGGATGGTTGTCAATACGTTCGGAACGCGCCTGAAATTCTTTTAGCGCGTACGGGCATCAATGAAGGGACGTACTGAAGCTTACCTTCACATAATCGGTAGTAATGTGAGATACTTGTATTGACGCGTTTGTCCGCAACTGCATATCTGTTGTCTGGAGTGGCCTTGTTATAAGGTGTTGATGTACTCAGTCGTAATGCAACTATATAGCTGTATATTATTTTGACGCTAAGGTTACAAAGTTACAAACCTTACATATTACCAATAATGAGTAAATTTTTTGTTATTTTGCAACACCGAGCGGGCTACACTGACAAAACCAGATTCGATGGCCATCTATTGTTCTCTGGCTTAGGGCAGCGTGCGAAAATACTCCCGAAGATCACTTAACTACCGAAAGGAAGTGTTCACGGATTTCTCGGCAAGTGGAAAAATCAAGAATTTTGGCAGGGTGGATTGTCGAGTTTTCTGCACTGAAAACAAAAGCGTTTCCTATATTATTACTATTTTCAATCTTCTGCCTTTGCGAATGCAGATTTTCTGCGAGGGCTGCTTAGAAGACTATAAATCTCAACACAGAAAAAGAACCTCGAATTCTGTTTCTGATATTAAACCGTCCTTCCAAAAAATGCTCTGCAAGCTAGGCCCAAGGGATTCAGCAACATTTACAAAACTTGCTTTTAGTTTAGTAGTACTGAAAAGTTGATTATTAAATGCAGTCTACAGTATTTATACAGTCAGTCCTATTTGTAAGTGCATTAGTCTATATAAATGTGAATTATAATTTTTTATTAAGTCAGAATGTATTTTACTTTTTCCTTCAGTAAACTGATCAATTTCTGAATTCTTATTTTTTTTTTTCAAGAAACTCGAGCTCCCCATTTAGTGTTATGACGCCCTTGTAGAGGTGCGCGCCCCCCTGAATCGCCCTTTCGTTTGCACCTAAAACAGTCAAACAACCTGTATATAAATTAAACTTACCATCTCTCTCTCTCGCATTCGGTGAATGGCCAGGTTGAAGGGGAGTTAGACGAACGAATGCGACTGAGGCTGTTGGTAAGCCAAACTCAAGGTGAGAGATAGATGTGCATGTTTCCTTCTTCTGCATATGAAGCATATTTGCTTTCAAACACCTGGCTACGCGATAAATGTTTGCTATATCCAGTGTAAGCCTTGGAAAATTACCGTAATCTCAGCTGATTCGAGATAATAAGAAACATGGTGTCCACCAGTCATGGATACTCGTGTAATACGTGGATACTAAAAACATCAAGTTATCGCTTGGTTCTACATAAAACCACGCGATGAATGGGAGACCTATATGAGTTACTGGGTATCAGTTTTTGAATGATTATAAACAACTGTTACTGTTGTTCTTAGTGTAGTGGTTGAACTCTAGAGTCGGGGTTTAAACAGAAATTGATTCTTGACAGATCTTGACTCGTAATTGTTTCTTCAAGAATTACATTCATTCGGCAATAACTCAGTTCAAGGTGATTTATGACTGTCTTCGAAGTATGAGATAATCGTGGTTTGAACGAGACGAAGAGCGAACTCCGCAACTTCCGAAAATCTGTATTGCAAATCGTATTGAAAAGTGATTCGTGTAAAAATGTGAAAGTTCCAAAATTTAAATGAATTCAGTCCGTGAAAAATGTTCATGCTTAAGCTACAAAAGTAATTTTCTTGGTACTAGATCGCGTTTGCTCTCTCGAGGAAACAATAAAGTACAAAAGTGAAAACAATTTAATATAGTCTGAAGTGATTCCCATATTTGCAGCATTCCACACGATTACCAACGGCTTCCACCTGTTTTTTGTGCTGCTTGTTTTTTTTTTTTTTTTTTTTTTTTTTGTTTCAGCTTTATGAGTAGCGAATGCCGTTTAATGCTTGAATAGTAAATTACATGTAATAATAATAATAAGAATAAGTCCTTCTTCCATTATACGTTGTAAAATCAGCTTTCTAATTTACATACAAACTGGTCTCTCCAGCTTCACCATTAATAAGTACAACACTGTTCTAGAGCCACGCACTGGGAATAGCACGAGGAGAACACGTGTTTCTAATTCTGAAATGTCGTTAGTGGACCATAATGTAATTCCAACAGCCAGGCATTGGTCGTACATATTCTTTTCACTATGATGTCCCCATTAATTAATTTTTCATCCTTTGACAACGTTGCTTCATTTTTCTACTATCATGCAATTGTGT
This sequence comes from Schistocerca serialis cubense, assembly GCF_023864345.2. Lineage (NCBI taxonomy): Eukaryota > Metazoa > Arthropoda > Insecta > Orthoptera > Acrididae > Schistocerca > Schistocerca serialis. Next base: position 382,055,091 of record NC_064639.1, read on the forward strand.
ACATGCACATTGGTGTATAATGAACGGCTGTTAGTGAAAAAAAGACTTACTCAATTTGTTTACAGTGCGTACATATGAAAATGTGGTGTTACGAATATAATTACGGAAGGCACTGTCACCCACTCTACCTTTTTCCTTGTCTCACTATGCGTCACAATATATTCATTAATTTTACCACAAAAGTGTTACTATTTATTCACAGGTAGCATGCTCCGTCATGACAGTCTATTTACAGGCGATCCAAAAAGCGTCACAAATATTGCATGCACATTTTGTAGTTCAGATTTCTGGATATCAGCTCTTTTATTCATATAAGTCATTCGTAAGTAATTCAGAATTCCGCTCTACTACGCCGTTATCTACGTTTGCTTGATTGCATGAAGTTCGAAACTTCGTTTTGGCAACAAAAATTGCACAGATTTTTAAGCATTGTGTTCCATTCTTGACTTCATTTTTAAATCACTGTTGGGATTTCAAACTTGTTACGGTGGTGTACATTTTAGTTCGATAAACTTCAAAAATATTTCCATTAGCTTGTTAAAATATCAAAATGACTCTAGCGTGCAAGGAATTTTTTTCTTCGTCTTACTTTTGTTTTGCGCTGTCATCGCCAGCGAGCACGAAAGCATTAGAAGATCAAACATTCCCGAATGAAAAGCAAAAAGCAAACATAATTTTCCAGCAGTTATTTGATACAGCTTGTCATCATGTCTAATTGTTTCAGGCGAAATGAAGTTAATTGTTGCTGTTTGTGTCAGTGCAACAATTTGCGAACATATTAAGCGGAACAGTTTACTGCGATGAACCAACAACCGCCAAGAAACCAGCTACGTCCACTGTGCAGTAGTGAATCATCAAGTGTCGAAATTTTGCATGTCATGTGTTATTTGTTGCTCTGAAATATTACATGACAATTACAGAACAATATCCCGCCTGGTGACGGCATTATTTGCGCGAGAAAAACGAAAGATAGACCGTTTTTAACGAAAAGGAAAGAAACGGCATCACGTCAGAAGTTTTAAATGGACAATTTACTCGCAGGAAACACGAAATGGTACCTCAACCGCCGTCGGTGGTTTCTTTCTCGTAAGGAGGAGGAAAAGTGCCTGGCCAAAAGGAAAATTTTCTCAGATGCTAAAGAGACAATAAATATTAACGAGTTACTGACAAAAAAAGTTCATCTGTGGCACAGCAGCTCAGAGAATTTCAGTAACTGTAACAACATAGAAGCTTAGGTGGAAACAGCTGCTGGTACGTTCCTCTTACAGATCTAGCTAATCTTGAGAAACGAGACCAAATGCACTGACTGAAATAGGAATTGTGTATGATAAAACTGCAGGACAGTTTCAGGCTACGAACGTAAGTATCAGTTTCAGGAGAACAAACAACTTTGACGCACGCAACGAGACACTTCGCGACAGATTTCACACTCTAAATCGGCTATTTATAAAATCAGTTGCTCTACTAGTACAACGAGTTATATAGTTCAGACCAAAAGATCGTTCGGCACACCTTTGAAGCGGCACGTAAGCATGGCGGAGTGCGACTCAACGGACGGAAAATGCACGCTTACACAATTTGGGACTAAATGGTAGAAACGTAGTCCACAAATTTCACAACTTTCTAAGAAATGGAAAATAATGAACGTATGAGAATAAAGTGTAGTAGCACCTTAAATGTAGCCCTGAAGCGATTTTTAACGATCAAACTAACTTGTATAATTGTAAATTCTTTGAAACTTTTAATACAAATTTCGAGTGTTCACGTCAAAGCAATATTAAGCGCCATGTATGCTAATATCGACAGCGCTAATTTTCTGATCTAAGGAGTATTCTTTTACTCTTTTTCTTATTGTTTTACACCTATTCGGTGATAGTTATTTCTAAATCTGTTATAATTATTTATTCTTAATCAGAGATAAAACTGCTTCCATCGATCAAATTAGTACGCCATATATATCATCTCTGCATGAACAGCTGATATTATTTTAATGTTCTAGAATATAAACTTCCGCATATAACTTACTCGAAATCTAATGGAATCAATAACGTGCTATGACTATATACTGATCACATCTCACAGAAGTAATAAGGTAATTTATATCATCTAACTACATTATTAATTCGTTGTGTGACCGTTACGCATTTAATGGTATCAACTTTTCGTGTGCCATATCGGTGCATACTTTCTGCCCTGTTAGACACTTATTATTCTTTCTTACGTACATTCTAGCGCCGACTTAAAAGTAGTATAACGCTGGAATTGGGCCAATAGTTAAAAAGTAAATATCTATTTAGTTTTGACGAATATTTAGTCATTTAAATATCTTTCTATCTATTATCTCTTTCGAACCGCAAATAATTCGTACGTGTACGTTTATATTTCTAATTTTTCTTTAGAAGTATTGTTATTGTGGTTTTCAGTTCGAAGACGCAAAATTGGACGCTAGTCTGTCGTGTGCAAGTCTCTTCAGCCTTCCGTAATTTCTGCAACGTATATCCATTTAAACCTTCTTATTGCAGTCAAGCTTATCTCACTCTACGTTATCCGCCACTCTTCCTTTCATCAGCAAATTGACTGTTCGTCGTAGTCTTAGAAAACTTTGATACCGTTTTCGAGCGCTCACATGAGAACAATATTTTAAGCGCCGTATGATAACTGTCGTGCTAATTTCGTGTACTCCAGTGCCCTTTTATTGTTGTACCCCCCGGGTAAATGATGATCAGTACTTCAAAATGTCAGCTGTCTCTTCCTCCAATATAGCCAGGCCATTAACTTCTGTTCTCCTCAATCAATACAGTACACCATTAGATATTCGATCTACCTATCTAATCTTCTGTATTCTTATGTAGTACCGCATTTCAAAGGCTTCTGTTCATTTCCGTACAAGGTTGCACTCAAGGTAATACTAATTGAAAGCAAAACCTATTAGATGTTAACCATTACTTTTGTTTACCAGAAGCGTTTTTCTTGCTATTAACAGTCTGCACTTATTATCATTTCTATTACGACAATCGTCAGTTGCTCAATAATTATCTGCTAGTTGTCGTGTCTCATATCCTAATGTAATTCCTCAGAATCGGCTGGTTTAATGCGAGTACGTTCAGTTATCCCCATTTTATTTTAGTTGATGTGCACCTTATAACCTGTTTTCCAAGACATTAATCTTTCCGATCTACTTATCTTCCAAGTCCTTTGCCGTCTCTGACAACATTACAATGTCGCTAGCAAGCCTCAAAGCTTTCTTCGTTAGAAATAGAAAAAAAGAAATTTTAGTGTAAGGAATAGGTATGAGATGAGTAGCAGAACAGTTCGCCGTGCTTGCAAGTGAAACTGTTCTCCCTGCATTTTCATTTTCAATCGGTGGACATTCTCTTCCACATAAATTTTCTTTGAACAGAGTTTCACGCAGGGGTGCCGGCAACCAGAGCAGCGTGTTTTACGCTCGCGGGTTGTTAAGGGATCCGCAAGCGCGGTGTCGCCGCAGCAGCCCCGGTTTGTCCAGTTGTTGTCGGGCGCGTAGCGTGGCGTGGCCAGGCCCCTCCCTGAAGGCCCGCTCTCCCCCCACCACGGGGCCAGGCGCTGCGCTCCGCCCTCGCCACGCTGTCTCGTAGCCCCGCCCACAGGACTCTCAGCGATGCGGGGAGGGAAGTGGCTCCGCCGCCTGTTTCTTGATCTTCGTCAAACCGCATGTTCTTCCTATGTTTGACAGGATATTTCATGCAAGTGGAGCTTCCGTCAGAGTAGCTCAATCGATACGAAGGGAAATATTTTAGACGCAAAGGGACGTTCACAACACTAGAGAGGCATAAAGTATTGCATTTGGTGACTAGCTTTGTCATTAGACGACGTTGTTAGACCCTGCTAATGCGTCAAAAGTTTGTGTGCCATATCGAGACTCGTACTCCGATACGTGATTTTCGGATGCAGCGAACTAATATTTACGCTATCCAGACACATCTCACGGGCTGACTCAAGTATCAATAACTGTTAGACTCTTTCCCAATCTGAGCAAACTCAACATTACGCTTGTTAGGTAAAAAAATTTATTGTTTCTCACTTCTGCGACTGCTCTGCGGTAACGTAAATTAGACTATGGTAATTAACTGATTTCTGTAAATAGTGGTAAAAAGGTGGTCACTTGGTTGAAATCTATAACGCTCCGCGTTTGTACATAATGGGCAGAGAAACCTAGTACATAAGCACGCCTTCAGCCAACATGAAATTTGGTCGAATCATCTAGCTGTAGGGAGGTCTTCAAATTAATGAGGAATCGAGAGAAAGGTGAAAACGGTGTTTCGGAATGCCGAGAAAGCAGTTACGTCAGATGCGAGCGAAGGCCCTGGAATAACCTAGGACAGAATAGAATCTTTGTACTTGTTGTATGACGTATATCCAAATAAATACCGAGCCACGTGGCAAAGGAATACGTGGTAGAAAACTAGGACGAGTGGACAGGAGAGCACGTATCTGACAGAAGGATCTATAATACTACAGCGGCATGCTGCAATCTCGTAAGAAAATTAGGAACAAAAAATGAAAATTACTTCTGGGTGCCACTTCCTACAAGTCTTGTTGTGATACAGATGTAATTTGATCAGTTGTCACTGGTGATCTACCTTCTTTACAGAGTAGAAAAAGACAGTAAACTGCATTGTCGTTGGACAAATCAGCACTGAAAGGCGTGAAGAGAGTGAAGGACACGGCGGGGCATGTCCGACGAATCAACCGGTTAAAATGCAGAGGTTTTTCTTCTATCTGAAATGTGTTCTCCGTCATCGTCCTTTCGGTGATATTCCATGCTCAGTTTCATAGTATCCACACAAAAATTCTTGATTTAGCCTCAAAGTATTATTCGCGTTTACACAACTGTGTATGCTCGTAGCTGATTTCTCGTGTGTATAGAACACACTCGGTAATGGCACGCTTTAAACCGCCAAAGCTCTAGACCGGATTAGAGCTCGACGGCTGCTCTTTACGCTGCCAGAGTTTCTGTGGCACTAAACTCACTTTATCGACAATATGAAGTGTAAAAAAGTTACACCTTGAAAGTAGCAATCCGCCAAAAATTAATTTTACGCTTTTCATTGAAAGAAGCCCAACGGTTTTCGACTTACAAATTCACCTTGTAATGGCTGTCACAGGGTTGTGCAATCCACTGAAAACAAGACATTATTCCCGCCTGCTCAGCGACGGTGCGATCTTCGTGTGTGACGAATTTTTGTCGTTTTTAACGAGGTTGCATAGTCCACACCTCTAACAGACGGCCATAAGATGTCGCTATAGAAATGGAACAGCTGTGCGATAGTTTTTCCGATCCCCAAACTGGCGATGGTATTTCCTTAATTAAATATCGAAAGCAAATTGACAATTAGTTTATAATTTATTAGAGCCTGTCAAAGTGTCTTTGTACGACAGAACAGCATCGCGTGGCCTGTAATGCATGAGGTCGAGTGTAAGTATACAAGGTGAACCACGTAATTTAGACCGACATTTATCAACTGTAAGTCACTGAAGTCATGTTTCTCCCTGATTCATTCACGGATCTAAGGTGTGATGAATGACTGGCTGTGTACCTTTGATGTTATTTGGACAACCCAAATAATTCGTAATCGCCTCTAGGAATCGAAACGAATTTTGTAGCAAATGTTATTTAGCAAAGGGGCAAGCCATTTGTTATATCGGTATCTCTTTATCTATTGCGATCGTGACTCGAATTCTTTAATAAGACTGTGAATCAAACTATGATTCTTTTAAATGAATGATATACTTTTTTAACGGTGGTCGATATCTCTTAAGAGTTTGATGACAGTTTCTTAAGGTTTTCAGCGAAATTTTCGAAAAAATGTCGACGTCATTTTATAAATTCAGATAGGAAGGCAGTCGCAAATATGGTGTAGCGTTCAATGCATTGACACCGCTGAATGGAGTACACCCCGATGCGGAGAATAATGCGTCACGCAGGGGAGACTGCATTCTGCGGCTAGCGTTCGCACTGGAAATACGCAGCTGTTTTTGCAACGTTAGCCAAAGTTATAACATTGACCTTCTTTCTTCTAAGAGATTAAAACTTACGGTTTCGTTAAAACAAACACTTTTTATATTATATACGGCGCAATCACATTAGCTTTTCACAATACCGTAACTGGTTTCGAGTAGCCGGTGCTTATTTTCCGACTGTGAGCAGATGAAAATATTAGACAAACAATCATTATAGAAGCTATAAAATCAGCCAAGTAACTATTCACATAATGATAAAAAAGAATACAATCAGTTAATTTGAATTGCTTGTTTGAAAGTTCTTTCGACAGGACACCTTAAACAGCCTCGGTAAAACTACGAGCGAACGAAAACCTACAGTTTGACGTGCAATTCGAACCACATGTCGTTTTTAGTGAATCTAGTTGGGAGGTGAAGGCCAGCGTAAACGCAGAACGAAAAATTCCATTGTCTGAGCGGGCTTCTAGCACCCGTCCGGACGACCTCCTAGGTCGCATTTTACCGATGGACCACAAAGCCCGACTATTAATGGGTTGCATCGTATTCGATCATCAGACGGACTGCAAATGAGATACGTGAGAGTCCATTAATACGAGAGTGGCAGAACAGATCTGACGAAATATTAGAGTCTAATTACTACTGTATTAGACAGTTCTATGTCGGCTAAATCACCATAAAGCTGCCAAGTTGTTGACTGTGCCGCAACAAGTTTCGACTCTATGTTATCGTTTGGGTAAATGTCCCGGGCTATAATCTGTACCTAGTAGTAGAATTTTAATCTGTCACGTATCACTTCTTTTAGCAAAAAATGGTTCAAATGGCTCTGAGCACTATGGGACTCAACTGCTGAGGTCATTAGTCCCCTAGAACTTAGAACTAGTTAAACCTAACTAACCTAAGGACATCACAAACATCCATGCCCGAGGCAGGATTCGAACCTGCGACCGTAGCGGTCTTGCGGTTCCAGACTGCAGCGCCTTTAACCGCACGGCCACTTCAGCCGGCCTTCTTTTACCTCTGGTAATGTTTGTTAATGTGGAAATAGCAGAAATGAACTGTGGTTCGAAGTCTACGAAATATTATATGTCGTCCTATAAATGGCTAGATAAGTCAGTTCAAAGCGAATGCCACATCGAACGGGAGCATCCTTAGTTGAGCACTGTGGTTGATAGGGTTTTACTTCTGGCAGACATCAGACTTTCAAAATGGTGTGTGCCACATGTCCGTAATTTTTAAATAAAAGGTGATTATAAATTAGTTACATGAAAGTAACCTTTAACTGTGGAAAGGGTAAATAACTTACAGAAATATTTTGTATAGTACTGAATGCAATATATCTTCAAATTTTATTTCCGTCTAACACTGTTAGTTCCTGACTTTCCCACGAGGTGAGAGCGTTTACACGATAGTTTTTAGGGTGGGGGCTGCAGACCTGGGAGTATGGAGCATTTTTAATATTTTGGAATGCGGATAGCGACTTGTAAGTGGCTATAAAAACGTTCCTGTTCCGACTCTGGATAATATCGTCTTTCAAATAATTTTCTTGACAGTAAAACACCTGAAAACAAATTATTTTTTCCTTTCCTGTAGAGCTACGGGGGCTGCGGCCACCTCCCCCCCCCCCCCTTCACCACCCCTCTCCATGCACTTGGACCACGGTTACATTATAACAGAGCGGAAAATGTCGCTTGAAAGAAGTCACACTGCCGATGAAAATAACTTTATTGCTTAAGTTGCCCATTAGACGCGTTTCGGATGTATTTCCATCATCAGATATCTAAAATGGTAAGAGGACAAATACGTACAGTACATGGAATATGAAAAACATGTGTCGAGTGAGTAATCTGAGGAATAAAGTCATTTTCACTGGCTGTATGAAATTTTTGATTTGACTTACACAGCACCAGTACAGTACTACTAAACAATATTTTCAAAGTGACTGATTACAAATCCCTGATTGCTGCGAGAAATATTGTAAACTTACCTCTGACTCCACTTCCCCCCACGCAGAGAGCGCCGTGGTTCCCGCCACCGCCACTGCGCGGCACCTCGGTCGGGCTGGCTGCCGGAATTCCCCTTCGGCCCGCTTACCCCCTCCCCTACTGCACGGCGACGGTAGCCGTTCAAAAAACACAAAAGGTGCGCGCATCTGAGCGCCGCTCCTCCCTGGCGCGGTTACAGCGTGACGGGGATTGTTGCTCGGTCGCTGTCAGCGGCGCGATCTTATCCCTCCCCCCTCCCCCTCTCCGCCCTTCCCCCACCATCCCCTCATCGTGCTGCGGCGGCGATCGCCACCCCTCCCCGCCGCCAGTCCTCCCGACGTTGCCCGCCCCTTCGAGGGAAAGCGTGCGGTAACAATGGGTGGGGACGAGTCGCGTGTCACCGCCAGCGACGGCGGCGGCGGCGGCGGCGGCGGCGTCGGGCGGGCCGTGAAAAAAATGGCGTGTCGGCGGCGCGCCGGCCGTCAGTCTGGCAGCGCCAGCGCACCCTGCCTGCCTGCTCCGGCGACGACGAGCCGCGGGAACAGGTCGCCGGCGGCCCTCGCCACGCCTTCGGGATCCGGCTGGCGGGGAAAAGGAAAGGAAAAGAAGGGACGGTAGGAGGAGCCGGGGCCGGCGAGCGCTGGGCGCGCAGCCTCCCCTCGCCGCCAGTCGTTCAAAGGAAATCCGGCGGCGACTGTCATGTGAGGCTGGCCAGGGCCCGCTCCCGCGCCGTGGATGAGACTCGTTATGGAGGACCAGTGCCCGCTGCGGCCGTGCCCCGCGACCGCGACCGCCACCGCCTCCGCCTCGGCGGCCACCGACTTCTCGATCGCCGCCATCATGGCGAGGCGCGACCGCCGCCACCAGCAGCGGCAACAGGCCAAGCAGCAGCAGCAGCATCAGCAGGCGCTGCTAGACGTCTCGCCTGCAGCCGCCGTCGCCGCGCCGGGCTCCATCTCGCCGCTAGGTAAACACTGGCGCCGCCTCTGTCGTGAGCGCGCCCGCGGCCACGTGCATCGCACGCCTCACTCCGGCCGATCAACAGTTACGCCGCTCTGCCGCACGCGCATGTGGCACGCCACGTGTGGTTGAGCAAAGACAGTGTGAGGTCGTACACGTGTGTGGGACATCCCGGCGTCTGTCGAGGTTGTAGTAGCTGGCTATAAAAATGCAGTTCACGGTCAACCCAGATGCTCTTAGACCAGCACTACTTAAATAGTGCTCCACAGGCGTCGTCTTTTGGTTTGAAAAACTCCTGTAGTGTTTCAGGAAACCTACGATTTGAAAGACATAAAGGAAAACGAATAGCAAACTGATTACGGTAATAATCGCTTGACGAAGACAACCACTTATTATCTTTATTAACTGACTCGTACCTGGATGGTATAACTTATTCACTAACTTGAAACATTAATCTTCCGCTCTGCCACAACAAGCATTAGTCACGCAACGTCTACTTCTGTAAACACAGTGTGAGATCGTACACATGTGCGGGCCATCTCTGCAGCTGTTGTGGCTAGACTCGCTGAATTAAAATTACACGAGCGGTTCTTGAACAGTGCTTCACGGCATCAGTCTCTAGCAAAATACTCTTTAGTGCTCCCGGAAATCTGTGTAGCGAAAGAAAAGGAGGCAGCTTGCCGAGTGCGAAGACATTTAAACGAAAAGATGTAAAAAAAAAAGCCTAAAAGAAAACTATTTTTTACCATTAATAAATGACGTTTTCTCTTGTTGGCAGCGGACCTAGACAGCTCATTTCACCTTTGAAGTAATTAAAACCTTTGCAAAATGACTGATAGTCTTTTATGTTATAAACAGGAACTACCTTCATAAAAAAACCATGTTTTGCTACAGAATGCATTTCGAGCTCTGCTTATCCATCATCAGATGCTAGATACCGTGAGAAAGTGCTAACATATGTAGACCTACTACTTAGTTGATTTTTGAACTTTTTTTCCCAGTAAATATTTGGCTTCTACAGTAAACAGCCTAGAAGTGACGTAGAATGGCGTTAGTTTATTTAATTACAAGTAGCAGCTGAAGATGGGTCTACATAGTTTTAAATACAATACAAATGATATTGTGTGAATGGGAGCGGAATTTATCCAACCGTGAATTGTGAAGCAGCAACTAACCATTCGCATAGCCATAAGTAGACCTAAACAAACTATTGAATATTCAGTGATTACCGACAGTGAAGCACTTACTTCCACACAGAGCACTCTTTATTGAAATTAGTGACTGACAACGGAGGTATTCTGAAAAGCATTACAGGATGGAAGCATAATAAAGTTTGTAGGCGATCAATGAAAGTGGCTTATATAGGGAAAATTTATAATGAATACTTAAATTTTGAGTCTACGTACAATGATAGAGTGAGTCCAAGTGCGTCTTGGTGAATTCGCATAGGTTCGTTTAGGTATAATTACACAATAATCATTTAGCTTGCAATCCCAAAGGTGTATCATTCGAATTGAGATACAAGTCACTTAAAATGTTTCTGTGCTTATGTTACAACATTATCTATCTTTTTCATGTTACTTTTCTTTACGACACGAATATTTATGACGCTGTGTGCGAGTTATCACATCTTAACAGCTCTGTGTTGACCATGAACTGCATATTTATGTGTGTTATCAGTACACTCATAAGCCCAATGCTACTTCAGGGCAGAAAGAACGATAAGTCTGTAGAGGTTCTCTTATAGTCACCTAGGAAGTGTGATACATAAAAATTATCTAGTTGCCTTTGCAGATATGCGAAATGAATATTCTCCGTTACAGTATGGTTTTCTAAATTATATATAACTTATACAGTCTATTTTTTCTGAGTGACGAGGTGGAATTCTACGCTTATCTTTTACTGTTGTTTCCTAAAGCGGTCACTGTTTCATTCCTGCTGCATTTACTTCCATTTGGTAAGCGATGTTTTACTCAGCGAGCTATAAATCGTTTCATTTCCTCAATATTGTTTTGCCACAGTGGCATATTTATTTTGGATCGTAACGAAACTGAACAGAACCGGCCATCAGAGTCTATAGACGGAATAGGAAATTTATTAAGCCTGATAGTTGTGTGTCTGTCTGTGGGTGTAGCCAAATCAGACATCTGTTTCTAGTTACTGATGTCAAGCTCGTAGCTTCAATAAATGATAACATATCGAGCCAACTGATTTGTAGATACACATAGTTAGTTAGAAATAATGTTGTTTAGCAAATTAAATATTGAGTTTGTGGACTAATGTTTTAGTTGTGAAAGACATTGTGGAGAAAATATGGTGTAAAGCGTAAATGTCTGCGTTGTAGCTAGGAAGCAATATAAGCCGGGTACAGAGTGATAAACAAGGGATCCAGCGGAGTGTCAATCACAACAGGTGAAAGGACTGGGAATCTTTTATAAGAATCAAAAACATATTTACGTTGTCGACCGGAAAAGCTGCGTTACTGCAGAATCGTGAAAATGGTTTGTCTTCTTCTCGTAGTAACTGGAAGAATATTTACTGATTATTTAGAAAAAGTACCTCGATGTTCATTTACGTGTTCACGTGGTAGCATTCAAACGAACAAGTAGCGTGAACAGAACGTTACTGGTATACAAATGTGATAGTAATGCTGTCATTATACGTGCAGAACGCTGAACAGCTGTGTTGCCGTCGTGTTTAGCTGTGTGCGACATCACTTGGGCGTGTAAATGCTGCAGGGAGATTTTTCGGATGTGAGAACGTCAGCCCTTTAGTCGGGACAATGCCATGCCTGGCCGGCAGCCAGTGAATACCGGCCTGGGAACGGGACTCCTGTCTGTGTCGCGACGAGAACGTCTCGGGACTATTTTTCTCTCGGTCCGCACTGCGGTTGCCGAGGTCGCGTGGCGGCGGCGCCACGTAGTTGACATTCCCGTGTCCTCAAATTCCGTACTAGCCATCTGCCATGTTGGGAGCGCGTCTGAGAACGCAGTACGCATGTTAACCCGACCGCGCTACCGGAATAGGAATGTCATCAAGCGGGTACCCCCGTCAGCTTCTGCGGTATCAGTGGAATGGTGACGTCTGCTAATACTAAAACTGCTTACTGTTCGAGTGCATAACGTCGATAATGTAGAGACGTTATTTAATGGTAAAGCCTGTCGAATGTAAATAAATAACTGAAAAGAAATCTAGTGTAAAAAAAGGACAACACCCAAGCCATTCATTCACGAAAATATTTATTTGTTTTGCAACTTCAATACTTTCGTCGGCTGTTAAATAGAATATAGTAGCAGATCGGCAGTTTGGACTATGTAGCTTCCCTACTGGATGAATCTATTCGATCGTCATCAGCTTATGTTATCGTAAGATTTCTTTCATTGCACAGATGTGAAAATATACCTATCTGGTACTTCAGATGCTAGAGTGATGATAGATATTGGCTTTGGCGAAAACTGTCGAACTAGAAGACTGACAACTTTTAATTAGCCACAGACCTTTTATGTAGAACAAAAAGGGAGATTATAGATTATTGTGAATAACAAATGAATTGGGGAGGGGGTGGGGGTGGGGGGGGGGGGGTGGTAACACTCGGTTTCGTTGTATTAGCGCTTTCACAGTTCATCTGCTTACTCCGACTTGCAAGAAATATCTGAGTGTATATTATTGCAGTTGTTGTAATGCAAAGAGTATTACTACAACGTGCAAGAAACATCAAAGTGTTGTAGTGCAAAAAGCGGTCATTAAAAACAGAGAGTTGTTTGTTACGTTCGTTGAAGTCTTCGGAGTTGAAGGAGATAAACGATGACGTTGTGAGGTATGTTTAATCGCAGTATGTAGCCCTCTAGGACTTCATTCTCTCCTTATCTACAATCTTACTAAAACCTATACTAAGACAAGAAAATAAGTGTCTACATATGCGCGCATTCGAGTGCACGCAGGAGGAAAAACACTTCAGTGCTGCTCTGAAGTCTCGAAAATAACATAAATACGGTATGAATTGCACTAACATTGTAGCCTACAACAGCTGTGTTCTTACAGTCGGAGGTAACACTTTTATAACTTTATTTCGAGAGTCTGTTGATGTGGAGTCACATCTTTCGTTTTAATATTTATTATAAATAGCTATATTATACGAGTTCTTAAATACACAAATCAGACTTACGTATCGGTTAATATCAGCATAAAAATTCTGTCGGTCTGCATAATAGCGAGCATGACAAAGAGTTACTGCTTGTTTTGTCGCCTTATTTGTACGTAAAATTCAGTTAATTAAGTACTAAGTAATTGTGTGTTACTTCATCGTAATATATTGTCTAACTAGCAGTTTACAGGAAAGAAGCGTAGTTCATACTGTGTAACAGTTTATAGGCCTGTTCATTTGCACTAAATGACTCAGACAGAAGTAATTTCCATAGCTAGCGGTGTTTCTTAATCTCAATAGCACTGTCGCGTGGTGTTCCCTTTCACACGCCATGGCTGCCGGGAACAACTTAATTTTTGCGAAGTTAATCGCGCGAGATGGGAAGTCCCGATGTGGATAGCGACTCGTCGACAAAGAGGCGTGATATAGTGCCTAACAGAGTCGTTACGCTGTGAGCTTATTAAGATGGCAACCGGTCGAAATAATCTGGACTGGAGACTGGGTATTTTCACCATTTTTAATAATAACATGGCGAAAATAGTTTATTACAGAATTCACTTTTTTGCAACTGTGGGAGTCATTTTAGGTCTTTCATTCATTTTCCTCCTTGCTTAGGAACTCAGAGAGTATAATGTGAATGCATTAAATTTTTTTTAGTAGGCCTATTAAATTTTACTTCTGAGGGAGTTGAGTCCCTGGTTTAGTGACGTGACCGAAGAAAATAAAGCATTAGAAGGACACAGTATTTTATACGCAAACATAATATTCATTTCATGTCTAATTATCAAGAAATAATAATTTTAATTTATTTATCTAGTGTGACGATAAACGTTACTATTGCAACACGACAAAAGCAAACCAGTGCACATTTCAGGAACCGAAATAACTTGATTTGCAATGCGCTGTCTTCCTCCGTAAACCGTCCATGTTAACGCGCAATGCTTGCTTCTGGTTAGCGAAGTAAGTTTTCACTCTGAAATTCTGAAATGTAACTTTTCTTTCCATGAAGCTCCAGGAGGGATTCAAGTAACTGAGCCGGCACGTGTCTTGCGGCGTAGTAAGGAAAATGTAAAAAGAATCTTCCGGCATAGTATTATGCACTGTAGTGTGCCACCACGTAAGTGTGCTATGCAGTAAGAGTGTGTCAAGACTTTCGTCACGAAAGTTCATTTTTATTCTGTTGATTCTGTTTGTGAACGCTGTGAATTTTTAATTCTGATAAATTGCACGTATCGTAAGAGGTCTCGATATCCAGTTACTCGTCGTACCCCATGAAATGTCGACTCAACAAAGAACGTCCACCGTGTCTTCTAATAACGACCATATAGTTCCTCCCTCTTTGGATATGGATATGTTTTCATATTTCTTTTCTGACTCAATTTTTCTCTCTCTCTCCCTTTTCTTAAGTAGCTTCTTACATAAAACCAGTATAAATCGCTGTTCTTCACTAGCAAGATATTTGTTAATTAAGAGCTTCTATCGGAGGAGGAATATTTTTCGCCTCGAGACAAGCCAGAGAAATTTGTTTTCTATGTCTTTCGTTATAAGCCTTTGCTGTTTGGTGAGAAACAGTACAACCACAGTGATGGTATCTGGATGTCCGATTATTTGCTAAATCAGTTTATACGCTGCCTGTTTTTTCTCTACCGAAATTTTCGCGGCGTTGATGCACGGAGATCCCTTGCTTTGTGCATGCGTCCGCGAATTCTATAGGTATTTCCTTTTTTTCCTGTTGACGAAATGGAGCATCATTCCTCTGGCGCATCCAGACTGTGGGCTGCTAGGAAAAAAATATTTCAAGAAAATATTACAATTATTATTATTATTATTATTATTATTATTACGAATTACGCATACAAATTAAGCAAGTTATTGTACATTTTGAAAAGCAAAAAGTGAGTAGTGTTCATAATTCAAAACACAATCAAGGGGTTCGTGTTCGATACATTTTTTTTCACAGTATTTCGTTAATCCTGTTTCAGGTACACTGATAGCACCAATGAAATAATATGTAGCCAGTTATAATATACTACACGTTTGCAATTGGGAATGTATTTTCCGTTTAAAATTATTTTGTGTATGAGTGCTGTTGCCGTGACGTGACTTGACGTGACCCGTGTCTCGGAAAGCGATATAGCAATAAATGAAGTAAAAAAAACTGAGACTGATTCCAGTTGTTAAAATGTACTTATTCTTGGCACCATAGGCGGATCTCGCAAAAAAATAGTGATAAAAGCTCAATGATAAATAGATTTTAGTTTTGCCATTGTCTTGCATGGTCTTTACCATACTATCCTAATAGTGGTGCAGACATATTCTGCTAGAAAAAAATTAGGTGTTGAAGTATTCGCCGTACAAAAGATAATGGAAGTGATTGATGTGAGTGAGGCCGACGGGAGAGTTGGGAGTGAGACGTTGGTAAACAGGCGTTCCTCGGCGTGTCCAGCCACGTGGCGAGGGCGTGGCCCAGGGGTAGCCCAGGGAGGCGTGACCACGCGCTCCGAAACACACGTGGGACCGCACTGCCGCCCACACACGCCGGCATGTGGGCGTCCGCTAGCACCAGCTGCTCTTCTTTTCTATACAGACCTTTCATTAATGCAATAAAATGCTAGTAGCGCTTTCACAGTCCTAATAATTAAGGAGAGTAGTAATTTTAGGATTGGCCCGACTAATGACGATCCGCGACAAATCGAACTTTAACGTAGTCACCGTACTGTAGAATAAATTAGTTACCCCCTTTTATATATTAAAAAAAACGAGAACTATAACCTAAAGTTATACAGTTGAGGCTTTCATGGCCAACTGTTCCTTCTGTTTAGCCACACGGGCTGAGAGGCTGTGGTCGAAGCATCGAAACAAAACCGTTGTTTCATGCCCGGCTGCATCGGACATCTTCAGACATTTCGGAGTTTCATCTCTAAAAATATTCTCTACAGACAGAGATGAAACGTTAGTATGTAGTGTTAAGTTACTAATGAAGGAAGTAAATTTCGTGAACGAGACCGTGATCATTATGGGTTTTGTTGCATAAAGTCTTGTAGACAGCTTAACATATTTACTTACAACGACGTTTTGCCATCATCAGATCAACACTTTGAAAATGTGAAACGACGTTCTGTGTTGACATGGAAGCTTTATCGACGCCATGCTCAGACATAAATTTTATTGCAACACTGAAAGTTGTTTTACTTGTTCTAAGTTTTGATCTGATGAGGGCACTAACCAAAACGTCATTATAAATAAAGAAATGTGTTAAGCTATCTACACGGCTTGGTTATACATGTCTCGTATATACAATCGTTCACGATTTGTAAGCGCGGACGTTTTAACAGAGAATTAAAAGAGCGTAGGCACCTTGGAAAGCCAACTACTCAAGTGTTAGCTATTTTATAAGATGCATTCCTGAATTCATGGTCTCCATAATGTCGTACTATTTTGGATTTATTTAGTTTTTTATTTTTAGTCTATGCAGTAGGTAATGTAATGAAGTGAACACGTTTTGGGTCTAAAAATTAATCCCTTGATTACCGATTTGCTGTTTTTCCCGTTCGGTGGAATATGACTGAATGTGAGTCTTTTTTTATTTATTTGGCATCTGTTCGGCCGTAGTAGGGACCGCCATCAATGTGAAGTATCCTGCTTATGATTTGATAATTGTTTCCTATTTTAATTCTATACCCGGCTAACTTTCCTCTCAGTTCATTCGTTAGTACCACAAGGCAGGAAAAATACGACATTCATCTGTCTTACGAATCGTGTTGTACTTATGAGATGGAAAGCGAGAACCAGTCCGGTATTTAGCTATACAAGCGTGAAAAGCACGTAAAACCGCACTGAGGCTGCAAAAGCAACAATTCTTGCTGTGGCGCATAGAATCAATTCGCGCCTTGCCATAAGCTGACATACTGTGTGTTAAACTGTACAAGCAGTTTATGGCTGAAAACTACCGGAGTAGAAATATTATGTGTGATTAGCGAAACTATCTTTATTCGCTAATGGAAACAAACTGGTATACTTCGGCTCGACGTTTCTAACTCTTGTTACATTCAGAAAACATTGTCCTCGCATTCTATTCATTGTTATATCGTTCAAGTACTGAATACCGGAAAGGGAAAGATAAATATGTCACAAACATTAGCGATTACAAAAACCTAGCGTCGAAAACGAATTTGCGATATGTCATGACTGGAATGAATGTTACTTGTTAGCAACTGTGTTATAGTGATGAAACGAGTGTTGCTTTATGTCATCGTGTTATTTGACTTGGCCGTGATGTTTGTATCTGTTGGTGCTTATGACTATTGTTAAATTTATTTTAAAGCACGCTTCAGAGAAAGTTCCTGTTAGTAAAGACCTCAGGAGCTCGACGTATAACCATTTGCCTTGCCTAAAGTAGGTTTTTGCACCTTTTATTCGTGAAAGTCTATCGTACATTTTCTTATTCAGCAACCTTAAAATACCATACGTATGCTTCAAAGGTTAGGGCCACATAGAATGTAGCTTGTAAGCTGCAAAATTACTCGAATTTTATAATTAGGTTAAGCAATTTCAAATCGTGTGTGTTCACTGGATAATTGTGAAAATATATGAGACGTTAATGCAATAGCATCAGTGTTAGTAGTCAACTTTCAGAAAAGTCAAAAAATCTTTTACATGAAAAGATAGCATTCCTAATATACTATTTTACAGAGACGCGATAAAATTATAGTTAACAGAGTTTTATTATAAGAGCAAGGAAACTTATATCGTTTTGTTATATGGTATCTGGCGTATTCCTAGATATAATTTCCTTGCTACAGTCTATTCCAACTTCACTACAACTGCATATAATACGCAGAACGAAAACACACAAAGGTACAATAATGAAGATATGTTATAAAATGATAGTTTTATCTATATTTTCGTTCTAAATAAGCAAATTGTATTTCCTCAGAGATTTCTTCTTGAGAAACGTCGTTACTTCTTTACAATCTTGTTTCTGATGTAATTGCTTGACTTTCAGAATAGTTATTCGTTTCACGGAGTTAACGAATTCTGGTCGAACTATTTTCAAACAGAAATATATCTCAGTGTTATTGGCCTATAAACAATTTCTTTCAAAGTCGTATAATTCACTTCCACCATATGATTAGTAATGTTTCTTTGATTTGCAAGTCTTTTAGTACTATAAATTCTCTAACATTTAATTTCCTGCTTCTTAATCTAAAACAAGAGTTTTGACAAGCAGACACGTCAACTTGGTTTTGCGGAATCAATAAAACATAATAACATTGCTCTCGTTCTATTTTAAATGCAGTTTCTCCTAAATTATAAGCATCAGATAAAACTTTCTTCGTGAAGTAAATTATAAACGGAACTACGGCCATTGGTATGTTTCCCAGTTGACAAGTCGCTTCAGAAGAGTGTTAACGCACAACGCAAGAACTGTACTGTATAACTTAAATTTTATTTCTTGCATTTTGTAACCATAGATAACTTGTACTGTAATTATAGCTCTCCTACCTGCAACGTTCAAGAAATAAAACCAAAGAAAGGTCAAGGAACCGTAAGTCTCGTATGTTTGGGAAGTATGTTCGAACGGAAACTTCCAGAACTTCTACAGAAGATGAAAAGATTACATTTTTAAATTGGAATAGAGGTTAACAACTTATAACACGGAGTTATCCTTGCAACCGAATTATTATTTTAGCTGGTGCTGTGCATTGTAAGTAGTTTCGAATTTTGGAGACATAGTATCACATCCGAAAAAAACATGACTGCATCATTAAGGTTTGCTGCAGTATAAACTTAAGTAAAAGTAGAAGCAACGCTAATTTAAAAGAAAATGCTACATTGCCTGAAATAAAGTTTATCCGAGCAATACAATTATTGCATTTTAACGTACACGATTAAATTGAGATATCGATGAAAATTTAACATACGGAAAAACTGAAACTATTTTATTTGATTGTAATATGACATGCTGTTTCATTTGCTTATTGGTTTCTAATATTCCCACTCAAGTTATCTTTCTGACATCCTGAGCTGTTTGGAGAACACATCGTCATATATCATAAAAATGGTTCAATTAAAACACGATCAACACAGCGTGCATTAGCTTTATGCCTTCCCTAGGTCCTCTCTTGTTCAATCAACTCAGTTTCTACTGTGCTGTATTAGCAATCCACGTACAGTTTTTCACACTACTTAAAATTATCTTGTAGCCACAAATTCACTCTATAAATTTATTTACATCTTCATATCGAATGTTAATGTGCCTATGTCATGAATGTTATCATATGTGTGACTGTATTTTGAAGATTTTACCTTCTAACAACAATTTCTGGAATTTTTCTCACATATTGAAAAATGTGCTATAAAGCGAACGGCTCCTGTTCGTCACTGCACAAAAAGAGTATAATTTTAAGTATTTCTGTTTCGCTTAGGACATTGTCGTTCAGGTCAGGGCTGTACTCTTCGCAGAAAGTAATGTGTTCGATAGCTTTTTTTCAAAACATGGTTCCGGTAAGAAAAGGACGATGAGGCGATACCAGACGAGAAAGCCCTTTTGTGGCAGTTAGTGACCTGAGTTTGCTAAGAAAGTCAGAGTAATATCAGAAATTTATTCCAACGAATTCGAATTGTATGTGAAGTGATGTTATATACCGACAAATTGGTAACGATGACTGTGGGGTGTCACGCACCTCGGCGAACATCTGTGGCTCCGCAGTGCTACTCCGATTAAAGCGGATATCGCCACCGAGTGTGTTCTCGCTACCCCTGCTGGCAGGCAACCCGCGCACCACCCTCGGACCTTCCGACAATCTCTCAACTCCCCAAAGATTTTTCTGCCACCGCATCGGTACTCTAACAGCCTTTGGTGTGTGTTCGAGAAACGTATACAGACGATACGGAAAGAACGTTTTGAAATAAACTGGCTGTTACTACTTATACGAGTTTCGAACCGAATGCTTCTCCCACAAGAATTTGAAGCTCTCTGTTGAGTACGTCCATAGTGTTTTGGATTGGCGGTTGCGTCTGAACACATTCTTGTTTCCTTGTCATCAGCCTTCTGACTGGTTTGATGTAGTGTGGCACTCAACGACTTCCTGTGCCAACCCCTTCATCTCTGAGTAGCACGTGCACCCAGCGTCATTAGTAATTTGTTGGATGTATTCCAGCCTCTGTTTTCCCCTACAGTATTTACCCTCTACATATATCTCTTATCGTGGAAGTTTTTCAGTGATGCCTTACACGTATCGTATAACTCTTTCCCTTATTCTAGTCAGTGTTGTCATACAGTGGACTCTCGATATTCATTGTCCAAGGGACCTCAGAAAAGGTTCTAGTAATTGAGAATTCTATTTAACAAAAGCCTGACTGATGAGCGTATAAAGAACAAAATTTGAAGCAGATAATTTTTTCCTACTTCAGTGACTTCCAACGTGCTTAGCCAAGCGTATGTTCTATTATGGCCAAAGTCAGGGAAGAAAATCGTTAACCTTCTTTCGAAAGATGCATATGCGCAACATTCCAATGACGACTTTCCCTGGTCTGGAGTCACGACTGGAATCAACGCTGTTTCCTCTTCTGCTTTCCACATAATCGTTAGAATGTACAAAATCCTAAGATTTCACATTTGCTCCTAAATCAGGAAGAGTGCCTAGCGTGAGTCAAACATACGTACATTTTTGCAACTGATTTATGTTCTGTAGGGCGATATTCATTCTTGATTAAACCAAGAAACAGTTACTGTCGAAACAATTGCGGAAATAACAGATGAAACACTCGAATTACCGAGTGCTAGAAGCCCTTAGGTACGCAATATAGAGTGTACGCAGACAGTTGTATCGAAACACGGAGGATTTCTTCGATTTATCTACTTTCTTTTCAGAATACAGAGCAATTAATTAGATTTATTGAGAAAGTAAATTCATCGAGGTTTGAATTAGAAAGAGTCGACTGTATTTCTATCCTCTCTGATTCTATGGAAGATTTTTTTGTCAGTTCGTTTAATTTTTAGAATTTTTCACAGTTTGCTTCGATTATTTTTTTCTGTTGTAAATTTATGTACGGTTAGAAAAAAGACAGCCACTTTACATAGCACTAAATACTATGCTATTTACTGCGTGGTATATTACTTTCAAATTCCGTTTTGCGACTTGCTCACACTAGAAAATTGTTCAAACGTTATCTCTCGAAAATCGATATTACGGAGGATGGATTTTTTCATTTCATCTTTGTGTTGCATGTTAGACAGTTTATTGCCTCTTGCGAATTCCACGTTTGTCTTGCTTTGCTGAGTTTCCATTCCCCACTTTCATTCAAATTTTTTTGTTTGTTGCTAGCTTTATGGAATCCCTATTTCGTTCAGTTTTCTTCCAGCTTTAATTATGTGCTGTTAATACAAAGTGTTCCTTTAACATCGACATTTATTATGGTCTATGTCCTTTTACATTGTTCAAACTATAATCCCTGAACTCTGAGTAGATCCTCGTTTTCTGTTTAAAAACCAAGACTCAGTACTGTGCTGCAATAGGTAGCTACCGTCATTAAAAATTTTAAATGTATGTTTTTCTGTATTTTCCTGTTTAAACATTTGCTGAGTGCTCTACAAATCGTGTTAAGTATGGCCCACTTTATTATCTTATTAATAAAAGACGTCACAACAAAGATAATTAGGATGTTTCATGTTTTGTTATTAGCATCATTTTTACTTGCAATAGGCGTAATGTCTTTCCAACTAATATTTTTATATTATACTTCATGCACATATTTTTTTAGTTTTGTTGTCTGCTATCTTTATACAAACTAAATAAGACCGCTTGTATTACTATTTATGGTGACGTATTAGTGCGCGTGGTACACTGTGCTATATCTTCCACTGTATCTCTTTTTCCAGACAAAGGCACTGTGAAGTCGTTCAAATAATGATGCCTCGTCGAATCTAACGCATTATTTGTGTCCATGCGCGTTATCAATTCAACGGCTTGAGTGGATGAGTCTTCGGGGTTTAGTTAATAGTGCTTGCATGCCGAAATTGTTACAGAGCTGATCACAGCATTGTTACAGAGCTGATCTTCCTGTCTTTCTACCGTGTAGCAGCCGTGGTAACCTTCTTTCGAACCGAAAGGTCACTGTGCTCTGGGAAACATCTTAGTTGAGCTAATTTTGGCGAAAAATGCCAACACACTGGCCGCGATAGAACGATTACTCGGCAAGAGCTCATGTTTTCACGAACTGCATACCATATATGTCACGCGAGTTTTTCTTTCTGTTCTGCGAAGTACGATATTGCCCTATTTTTATATCGTCTGCAGACTGTAGTGATCATAAGCAATTAAAGCGTTTCTTGTTATTTTTTTGATTTTCAGACACAGTTACAATTATTTTTACGGACGAAAGCTTTCGGCGTTCTCAAACGGCCATCTTCAGATGCAGGGGGAACCTGCGTTGTCACTCATGCACGATGCTCACGTACAGCAACTACATCTGAAGAAGGCCGTTTGATACCGTCAAGCCGCGCGGGATTAGCCGAGCGGTTTAAGGCGCTGCAATCGTGGACTGTGCGGCTGGTCCCGGCGGAGGTCTGAGTCCTCCCTCGGGCATGGGTGTGTGTGCTTGTCCTTAGGATAATTTAGGTTAAGTAGTGTGTAAGCTTAGGGACTGATGACCTTAGCAGTTACGTCCCATAAGATTTCACACACATTTGAACATTTTTTTTGACACCGTCAGAACTTGTCATCTGTAAAAATAGTTTTTAGTGTGCCGGAGAGTAAAATAAAGTATCTGTTCCTCTGTACTTCCATGCGTTTTCAACTACCGGGCTTACAACGACATACTTTATTTTATAAATCTTCTGCCAGTAAAACCTACGTATCTAAATAAGAAATTTATGAAGTGTAACATTCACTCAGTTTCTTAGACAATTCATTCATCTTCATAGCTTCTGTTTTTCTTTAATGGCACACCAATTATTTACACCGCTTTATTCCCTTCCTTTAATTTTCGCACCGAAGAGAACGCCGTGAATAATTAGTTCACAGACTAATCTTTCAGTTCCAGCTTTAGGTAACTCACTATTAAAACAAAAAGTGGAAGAAAACAGATGCCATGCAATTATTCCCCCTCCGTTTCCGTGTAAATATTTCAAGGATCGTCTCATTAATTCGCGCACTGTATGTTATCTCTGTTTGAGGTATTCTGTTTGATTCTACACTCACATCTGTTTTAACCGAAACGCTGAAGTTCTGGTAAATTGTTGAGCCGCAGAGGACTGACAAGTGTTTAGTGCAAGCATTCACCGAAAAGAAAGAGAGTGAAGAAAATCAATGTAACAATTCCGCAACAATAATCACACCTTTGACGAAGAAAGCTACCGGATGATTCAGCCACTGGAACGTCTAATCGCATATGCTGATCCCCGTGCGGTGGTACCGTATCTTCAAGCAGACTCAGAACAAAGGCGCATAATTGCAACAGGAAACTGCAACACTTAGGGGAGCCGCGATAAGGCGTTGCATTTCCAGAGCACGACCTGCAGCGAAGACTTTTTTTAACTGTAGTTGCCATGTTGCCTATTTTCTTTGATAACTTGCAAGTATAGAGTCGAAGCACAGGAAAAATTTCTGAGGTCCTGTTCTAGAGTCAATGCGAAGGATACTAACAATTCTGGTTCTTAACGATATGGAGTGGTTAAAAGATGTTTTAAGTAAGTCTTATCTTTATTACGGCACTGATTGATTCCTCTTCAATCTGAATTTCTTCATACTCACAGTTAATAATATCGACCGACGAAGGAAAAAACTGGAATAATTTCTTAATTAGTGATTGCGGAAATATTTCGAAAACTTGAATTGGAAATTTGTGGTGAGACCATCGGTCCCTAGGCTTACACACTACTTAATCTAACTTAAACTAACTTACGCTAAGGACGACACACACACACCCATGCCCGAGGGAGGACTCGAACCTCCGGCGGGGGGAAGCCGCGCGGACCGTGAGAAGGCGCCCTAGACCGCTCAGTTACAGCGGGAGGCAAAACTTGAATTCTCGTACATTACGCATTAAATTATACTTCAGCTGGTGCACACTGTTCCGAGTTCCGTCTTCCACTACTTGCCAAGTAGCCAAATATGTTACGCATTACCTTCCATTTACTTCGGGGCGCGCAGCAGAACTTTCAGGGTGATAACATCGTTGGGAAGGCTGCAGGACAAGAGCTCTAGAAAATGTGCGTTCAAGGACGGAGTAGCTGTAGCTGAAAGGAGGGTTGCTTTAGCGAGATTTACAGTTTCCCGTCCAAACTGCTGCTATATATTGACTCAGAGTCAAAATTCAGTTGATTGAGCTAATCTAGATTTTCACCCCTGTCTTTATGGCCCCGAAGCCCATGGTCAGCGAAGACAATGGTTTACGCTGAAATTGCTCATAAGTTACGCTATTTTGGAGACATGAATGAAAATTAATTTTGCTTTTCCGTGCGTTGGTCTAAAATAATTTCTAGTCGAACAGCCGATACTAATCATTGCACTACCTAAGCATTTTGATATGTATAGAGAACATCTTTATCGGTAAAAACAAAAACAGTGTAATGGTCTCATTAATTTAATGCCTTGCAAATTTAATTTACATTACACACTGTATTTGCCTTTATGAATACACCATACCCATTGAGCTAGCGGGCAGTCATTATGGAAACGGAATACCTGCAGAGCATTGGAGACTGATACTCAGCACAAATTCTGTTCCTAGAAAGACTGATGTAAAACAGGTTCATTTCCGGAGAACTAAAGACGACATAAATGCTTTCGTCTTGATTTGTAATGACGGATCTGTGACATATCGGCAGTTTGGAATTTCTCAAGCAGAAACATTTATCTTGATAATTAGGTAGTTGAAAATCTAGGTCTTCCCTGTTTCACAGAGAACACTTCGATACAGTTGTAATATAAGAAAGTGGTAGCATTTTTATGCGTCGCATTTGTTTCAAGTTCTTGTTGATTCATCGTCGACAACCACGCTTAAGGCTGTTAGAGGCGTTATTTAACTTTCGTATAAAGACAGCAATACTCCTTTGGAAAAATTAATGTACGAAAATATTGATTGCTTCTTGTGAACAACATGTAAGTGCATTTGTTATGTACTCAGTCCGTTCGTGATTTATGTAATATAAACTCAATTCTTCAAACAGGCATGGATATTCCTTGTCGGCGGGAAGATCGTGAGTTAAATGAGCCAAGGTTGCTAGCAAAATGCAAAAAGTAAATAATGCCCAAGAGTAAATAATGTTAAAACGATAGGGCTACTATCCTATCTCGGTACATTATGGCAGTAGTATTCCGAATGCTGTGTGACTGACTTCCAACTAGCCACAGTGCTACGTTTCCTATCACGTTTAGGTTACCAAAGACACAGCATTCGTCTTAAAAGAATGCTTACGTTACCCAATTTTAATTACAATTCAGCAGTGAATAAATAAGGGTAATAAATAATACCAAAGTATCAAAGAACCTAGCTTCTATTGGGAGATTACAATAACTGACATCGACAGACGAGGAAACAGTTCACATTTTAGTAATATAAGCAGTTCTCGAGTGGTGAAAATACCGTTCGTGTGAATTGACGGAAAGGTCAGGTCATCGCTCACTAGCTTATTGATCTGTATTTGCATTTCATTCTGGCACTGCGAATAAACATTCCAGATGAAATTTGCGGGGCTCATCCCACGTATGTGCTAACAGTAACCGCCTCGCGAATGCTGGCTGAGATAAAAGTGTTCATCTGCACGTAGCGGGTACTGGTGAATGAATCAAGTTATCATATGAAGCCGAACGTATCAAGCACAAAAGAAAGACGAAACATATCCAGTCATCTCACAGGTCCCACAGAATACAGCTGTAGAGATGTACCTGAAAGTGAGTTCGAAATATTAAGGAAGGACGTAGCTAGTGGGTGGTATGGGCGATCTGGGAAAAAACCGACGGAGGCCAACGAAAAATTGAATTTTTACTTTACATTTTGTTACGTAAAAGCTCAGTCACAAGTTGTTATGAACACTGATTCCAACCTTGACTTCAGTTTCTTCTATATGGTTTTGTCGGAATGTGACTCCATTATGAACAAGAAATTTAGAAACCCGCATATAATTGGAGTGAAAAATAGTTAATCCACACGAGCAAAAGTTTAATTGAAATGCAATCACAAAGCACCTACTCATTACATAGGAATTAAGTGTCCATTGGATTGTATTTTCTATCTGGCTTTGTCTTAAACCATCTTATGTAGATATGCCTATTTTACGTTTCGGTGAAGCTGCCGACAGTGATGGCCTATCATTTCGGTATTCGTGCGACCCTGATAGGGAAACCTGATAGTTCAAAAAGCAAAACTTAAGGCTCAGCAACCAGGCTACCTTCTTGAAATTTCTCTGTATGTTAACTACGACAGCAAAATAACTAGGGTCCTTCCTGCTGCCTGAAAATTTAGTAAAAATCTTCTTGATTGCCACATAATACAAGCCCGGCTCAGCATTATTTTTTATTCAGAGCTCGAATCGAATCGAACGGCCGGTCGCCGTGTGGCCGTGCGGTTCTAGGCGCTTCAGTCCGGAACCCCGCAACTGCTACGGTCGCAGGTTCGAATCCTGCCTCGGGCATGGATATGTGTGATGTCCTTAGCTTGGTTAGGTTTAAGTAGTTCTACGTTCTAGGGGACTGATGACCTCAGATATTAAGTCCCATAGTGCTCAGAGCCATTTCTGGAATCGAACGTTATTTATCGAATGTCAAGTCCATCAAATACATCTCCTTTACAGTTCACTTTTGACAGAAGAGGAAACTGCTCGGAGAGAAGTTTGAAATATTGCGTATACGACTGGAATAGCAGACATAACGATGTTTTGTCATTTTCTGATATCTTCTTCACGTACGTAACGTAGCTTATGACCTACCCTTATCGGCAAGTTTAAATCGAAGATATGAGTGTAGTTCCTTTACGAATTCTCTTATGTTCCTCTGATGTATCTTAAACATAAAACCACCACAAGTATTCTGGAAAAATAATTGGAATCATAAAAGGAGATTTTTTTAAATAAATGAGTGTAATTTATATAACAGTGAGGCTCATAAGGCTATTCTGTTGTTATCCTGAAATTCTACATACTAAAAACCGCAAGAGTAAGGCACTTTCATTAAAAACAGTTTTGCCATCGCTGGCCTGTGATATTTGCATTCTACGTCCTACTTTGTTAGTATTTTGTATATTGGTCCTTGAGCATAAATACAATGAATAATCACTAGTCCAAAACACGAAAACAATAAGAACTGAAAATGTCCACAGCATGTCTGTAGTATACACCCGGAAAAAGTGACAGATATTGAGACACTGAAGTTCAGATCCTCGTTAAGATATACTCAGTGAGGTTTACCGTAGTTTTTGTAAGTAAGTTGGGCATGACTCCAGAGATGGTTCCTTCGGCAGGATCATTCTGGCCCCGTCTCTGTCTCTCTCTCTTTTTCCTGTCGCAGCATGGCTACTTTCTCCGGCCATAGAATGAACTTGACAATAACTGATCTGATGTGAATTCCTAGCATCTGTGTGGAGAAATATCTGGAATACAGGTTCATTCTTGGCAAAAAATAGAAAGCTGCTACTGTTAATAATAGTACTTATTAAGAATAAATAACACCATTACTTACAGGTTCATCATCACATGACTTAATTTTTAAAACTGCATATTGTTCTTGCTGTTCTTGCGATGTTATGTAATTTTCTTTGTAGCTTAAGTTCCTTCGGTTGGTGATACCACGAGCAAAAGATTGATTGTTAAACATGACTGCTTTTCTGCAAATGGACGTTGCAATGAATTAAGATAATTGTGTTGTTTTTAGATCTCTGGTAAGTCCATTTACAGTAAAGCAATCTCTTTTTGTAGAATTTCCGCCAGAATAAAAATCTGCCAACATGTTACAGATTAAACGTGAACAGCCGTCTGATGGTGAACCTGTCAGTTCAAAACCGGTAAAAGCGCTATTTACTCTTAATAAACAGTATTAATAACGCGGACTGGTTGGTGCTTTTATTTTATTCTATGAACTAAATGAAATTTTTACACAGACACGACGTCATCACATTAATTTTCGACAAAATAGCAGTATCTGGAATTTTCTTTTTCTCCAAACAGTTTTCTTGTTCGTTAAGAAGTAACTCGTGATAGTTCCTCTTGGGATGTAGAACGGTTCCCCTTTGCTCTTTTCGGTTGCTCTTGTCCTGTGTGTGTACAATAGGTTATTAAAAGCTGTTAAATGGAGAGACGTTCGTGGTGATGTGGAATCCCATAGTAGGTCAAGCCGATCGCTTGGTGGGACCCAAAGAGGGCACTAGCCTCAGCCGATGATTTTACTGTGGTGTACCACAAGGGCCCTACATAATCCAGTTCCAGTGGCAATTTAACCTTGACACGCAGCCTTCCAACATAGTTTTCTCATAATTTCTGAACTGATTTTACGTCGGAATAACATCATGCCGAGGTGCACTTGCTACGGAGGTTTGACCGTTGCGGAAAAAGAAGAGTAGCTCATAACTTCGTCCTCTCATACGAAGAACAAACAGCAGAAGATCATTCTCCACAATAATGAGAACAACGGCGTCTGATCGAAACAAGATCAAAGGCAAGGGGAGGGGGGAGGGGGCGGGGGGGGGGGGGGGTACCAGCTTGGTAGTAACAGATATTGAGTGCGGCGTAGATGATATTTCAAATATTTCAATTCGAGGCGTAAATTTATGGTTTGTAGAAAATAAACTGATGCTAAATCACAATAATATCGAGAATTGGCCTCAACTGGATGATATTCGGAAAACTTTATTACATTGCCCGTAAACCAACTATCTCTGAAAATTTAAAAAGGAAGTTTATGACACATGCATCCTTTCAGTAACAGCGTATGGCCTCGAAACAACAACACAACAAGCAACACAAATCGACTATGGTTCAGCCAGAGGGCGATAGACACAGCAGTGCTTGGAGTGAGTTCTGAGCAACAGGATCAAGAATTAAGAGATCGGGAGAAGAACGATGGTATGAAGTTGTCGAATGGACAGCGAAACTGAAATGGCACTGAGCAGAACAGGTAGCCAGAAACGATTACAAATGGAAGAAAACACTGATGAAGTGAGGCAAAGTGAACTGTCGCGCTTTCTCAGACAAGATCCAACGACGCAACGACACGTGGGAAAAACTGGATCCAGCCCAGCCAGCAAATATCCACATGGAAATATTTGGAAGAGATCTATGTTCAGGAGGGGATCCTATAGGCTGAAAAAAAGAAGACGGAGAAAAAGAGAAATCACAATAGCACTCAGTTTTCGCAGTTATGAACGCAATTCGGCTAAAACTTACATTTTAACTGCAAAGAATGGATTTACGTTTAGCGAGTCTCTATAATCAAAATTCATAGTTGTTGAGATAGATGGAAATGTATCATGGAAATCCCATGTTCAGTATCTTGTACAAAAACTGAGTGCTCCTATAGCGCCCATTAGAAAAGCATCTGCAGTGAATGATGGATGGTTCAACACTAAAATTAATCTACTTTGCTTATTTTCATTCGCTTACGACATATGACATTATTCACAAAGGGTATATCTGATTCATAAACGGGCAGTTCGAACAATGTGTGGCAAATTCTTACGAACCTATTATTGAACCCTGGTCAAGAGTCTAGGAATCCTGACATTAACCTCTCAATATTGTACGAATTACAAGGGAAGGATCTCGTCAGCCAAATGGTCACATAATCCTCGCCAATATTGCTACTTTGCAAAGTAACCATGGCGCCCATGGAATAACACGATATGGATGCCCAAATCATCACCGAACCGCCACCAAGTTTCACTCTTGGGACGTAAAGTACGCCAGAAATTTCAAACACTATAAAGCAAGACTCATTCGACTAAATTACTTTCTTCCATTTCTCTATGGCCCAGGTTTTTTGGCTGAGGCATCACGTTTTCCCATTACGGGCATTTACGTCAACGATGTGTAGTTTTGAAATATCAGTTCGCTCTGTAATTCCAAGCTTACGGAGTTCCCCTCGTGTTGTGATGGTGCTGGCAGGGTTCGGAGTGCTACATTCAATTCTGCGGTGGCTATTGCAGCTGTCGGCCTCTTATTTTTCGTCACAAACCTCTTGAATGGTAGCCCGTCCACGCGTTCGCACGCGTTCAATGTATCACATTTCTCCGCTTTCCCTGTATGCGGTATAAGTCTTCGATGCGGTGCCACTTGAAACACCAAGCGCTTTGGCCATTTTGGTACGGAAGCACCCACACCAACAACCTGCCCACGCTTGAATTCATCTTGTTTCGACATAATTCCCTCACATCTACACAGAGCACTGTTCTGATCACGACTGATACATGCAAAGTATTGACGACGCTGCAGAGGTGTCGTTCGTGATCAAATACAACAGCGCAAGCTCAAGGCTTGGCTAGCAAATCATATTGTGCCCGTGACGAAGAACGAATCTTGCAGTGCGACAATTGCCACTTTGTTTCAGAGTCACGTCATAAATCCAGCTTTAGTCACCAGTGACAATCTTTGAAAAAACATTCTAATCATCTTGCAGCAGTTTAGCTCTCTACAGACTTCCACGCGTTGTTGCTTCTGATGTGGTCGTGGCACAAACGTCGCCGCTATCTTTCTCATGTTCAATTCTTCTGACTGAATACTTTTACATGTATCATAACTTATTACCGAGTTCTTAGATGGTCTGTCTACGATCTCGTAGGATCAGATCCCTAATTTTTTGGTTTGATGCCATTTGACGGCCGACCGTAACGGTCGTCATCTTCTGAATACGTTAACCGGTTTCGAAACGCTTATACCAGTCGTCAGCTTATGTCCCATCTAAATCGTTGCCTGAAATGTTTAACATCTGGTGCGTTCTCTCAGTGGCTTTCTCAGATTTAAAACAGATCTGAATACAGACGCGCTGCTTTTTCAATCCAACCGTTACAAAAACGCAAACTCGCGGAAGAATGTCAGTAAGAACTTGAATCGTCCCCTTGGAAAAATTGTGAATGACTGTGCTAGTAAACTTCTACATTATTTGATACAGACAGTTGAGCAAAACTGAACGAACTGAGACAGTTCTCGCTTTACTTATTCTGATCATCACTAAATTAACACACAATATTTTTTAGCGCAACGCAATCTGACTTTAAATAATCACTAAAAAAGAATGGCCCTGACTAACAATAACCTATACCTGTCATGAATCACTTACCTCACAAAAATTTTCGTTACTCGAACTACAGCAATACAGCGAGCGCCAATACTGCCAACTAAATAAAAGATTCTACCTACTAAAGGCTCTAACTACTGATAGGCATAGTTAGCAAATGAAAGATTTTGATAGAGACCAATGTATTTACCTTAATAGTTTTCAAAAGTCATAATATACATATAATTTTGTGTCATCCGATTAAACGAGTTTCATTTTTCTGACGGACACACGTTCAGATCGTCCGCTCAAAGCTATGGCATCTCTCTCCCCACATCCACCACTGCTGGCGGCCCACCTCCAACTACACAACGCTACGCGCTGTTCACAATCAACTGCCCAACACTCCAATACCGAATATTCCAACAATGCCAACCAGCCACAGACTGCACACAGCACAGTCAGTGATTTTCACACATAGCGCTACGTGGCGTTTCCAACATAAAAACCTAAACAGCCTACTTACAAACTACGCTAACTAGCATCTAGCCAAACTACTCAGTTCGCAGCCATTTGCAAGTCTGCTTCAAAAAGGATACATCGTAAAACGTCTAGCGGTATTCCAGCGTAATTGTAGTCATTAACGACATAATTCAAATTGGGGAACCAATGTAAGTGCAAGAAAGACGTTTAGAAATTTTTCTATACTTGATGGATTAGGAACGGTACATGGGGGAAAAGGTCAAACAAGTGAGAAAAGTTTAATGTTGATTTTATTATTAACCGCCGCTTACACAATTTGTTCAGTATGAGCACCGGATACGTTGACGAGATGCTGCACCGGTAAAACGACGTGATCAACAGTTCGTCGCAGCAGTTCCGGTGGAATCTGAGCAACGTGTTCCTGTATACTGGCCTCCACATCAACTAGAGACCGAAAGTTTCCCTAGTAAACGCACTCTTTTAGACGTCCCCAGAGCCAAAAGCCACATGGATTCAGAGCAAGTGGTCTTGCAGGACAAGCATCTACAAAAGCCATGCATCTGGAGAGCCTCTGGAGATAACATGCTCGTGGAAGGTTGCGTTAGTTTTTAATGTCGTGGTGTGACTACTGCCTCCCGTCGAGTAGACCGTTCGCCGGGTGCGAGTCTTACGATTTGACGCCACTTCGGCCACTTGCGCGTCGGTGGGATGAAATGATGATGATTAGGACAACACAACACCCAGTCCCTGAGAGGAGAAAAATCTCCGACCCAGCCGGGATTCGAACCCGGGCCCTTAGGATTGACATTTTGTCGCGCTGACCACTC
The DNA here is from genome assembly GCF_023864345.2 of Schistocerca serialis cubense. Taxonomy (NCBI): domain Eukaryota; kingdom Metazoa; phylum Arthropoda; class Insecta; order Orthoptera; family Acrididae; genus Schistocerca; species Schistocerca serialis. The sequence continues at coordinate 382,087,693 of NC_064639.1, forward strand.
AGCTACCGGGGGCGGACAGAGCTTTCACTGGGGCCTAGTGGCATGAGGTGTTGCCCCCATCTTGCATTAAAGCAGTGGTTTCCACACAGTTGCTCTCTTCCAAAACGGGATTCACACACTATAGAACAAGGTCTCGAGTGTAAAATGTGCCTCGTCACTCCATAGAAGAGCCAACATTCAAATCAACAGACGGCCATCGAGATTTCAGTTTCCTGCCGAACCTCCAAATCGGTTGAGACGAATGTACATATCGGGTGGTTATAATTATACAGGGTGTTACAAAAAGGTACGGTCAAACTTTCAGGAAACATTCCTCACACACAAATAAAGAAAATATGTTGTGTGGACATGTGTCCGGATACGCTTAATTTCCATGTTAGAGCTCATTTTAGTTTGTTCTTCCACCTACGCTCAATGGAGCACGTTATCATGATTTCATACGGGATACTCTACCTGTGCTGCTAGAACATGTGCCTTTACAAGTACGACACAACATGTGGTTCATGCACGATGGATCTCCTGAACATTTCAGTTGAAGTGTTCGTGCGCTTCTCAACAACAGATTCGGTGACCGATGGATTGGTAGAGGCGGACCAATTCCATGGCCTCCACGCTCTCCTGACCTCAACCCTCCTGACTTTCATTTATGGGGGCATTTGAAAACTCTTGTCTACGTAGCCCCGGTAACAAATGTAGAGACTCTTCGTGCTAGTATTGTGGACACCTCTGATACAATACGCCATTCTCCAGGGCTGCATCAGCGCATCAGGGATTCCATGCGACGGAGGGTGGATGCATGTATCCTCGCTAACAAAGTGTTTGAAGTCACGCTGGTACGTTCTGTTGCTGTGCGTTTCCATTCCATGATTAATGTGATTTGAAGAGAAGTAATAAAATGAGCTCTAACATGGAAAGTAAGCGTTTCCGGACACATGTCCACATAACATATATTCTTTCTTTGTGTGTGAGGAATGTTTCCTGAAAGTTTGGCCATACCTTTTTGTAACACCCTGTATAGCAGCTGCTCACGAAGGTCCAGGGTTAGCTGTAATTATCGCATGGCAGCGAAACTTGGTAGATATGCTAATGCGTTAGTACGGAACCTCGTTTCAATTGTGGATAACAGTTGCCAAACTGAATTTGATTTCATGCTATTGACCAAGGTGGCAGCTCGCTGGGCCCACGTCTGGCACACAGCACCAGCCGTACCCACGTGTGCCACGGAACACCTGCAGTAAATAGCATGCGCAGTATAAGGCTCAACACACATCCCTGCGGCTACATCCGCCGGAACAGCGCAACTGCCTCTGTAGTGCCCACGTACCTGTATCTCCGGTATCATGTTACACGAACCAGTAATTATCATCTTATCTATTTATTACTACAGTTTTTCTGTCGATACTGGAGCGAAGCCGCACAGTGGTTAAGCTATTGTAATTGGGTTCAAATCCCCGTCCAGGCGTCTAGTTTTTTTTACGTTCTTTCCTAAATAAATAAAAACGAATGCTGCGACGCTCCTTTTGAGAAGAACACGGCAGTTTCAGGCCCAAGCCTCATCCAGGCCAAGCTTGCGCCGGGACTTCGATAATCTCGTCGTCGATGAGACGTTAAAACCAGTTCTTTCTTTCATTCTACTACTGCTAATTATAATTTACACTCGTAGACGTTCTTGTAAGCAATAGCTGTGCTTATGGTAACTCCATACGGATCTAAGTAGCTAATATCGTAACATACTGTTAACGTTAGATAAAACAAATCAGAATAACGGAACAGGATGGAGTAGTGATTATGGCATTGGAATCGCATTTGGTTATGTTGAGGTTCAGATCCACGTCTGGCCATTGCCCTTCAAATTATCAGTACTCTCAGTTAAGCCGAATATCGGGTGATTCGTTCGGAAAGACCACAAACTAGTTATTACCCCTCTCGTTTCAAATTCGAACAAGTGCCACCTTCTTGCCTCAACAAACTACTCGCGGGAAATGAGTCCGCTGCCAGCTCACCTGCACTGAGGCTAATTTTTCACGAATGCTCGTCTGTATTTACACGTCGGGCGTGAAACTGCGCGTGTTCTGCTGTCTACTGTGAAAGTGATGTGGGACAAAATTTACAAAAATGTCGGAATACCCCTTCAGTCCAGTATGTTTCGAGATTGGATTAATGAAAACTAGAGAAAAGTGAAGATGGTGGTTTCGAAGGAGTAGTATCTGCCCCTCTCCTAGCCCGAGTGTAACGGTTCAAATGGCTCTGAACACTGTGGGACTTGAAATCATTAGTCCCCTAAAACTTGAAACTACTTAAACCTAACTAACCTAAGGACGTCACACACATCCATGCCCGAGGCAGCATTCGAACCTGCGACCGTAGCGTTCGCTCGGTTCCAGACAGAAGCGCCTAGAACCGCTCGGCCACAGCGGCCGGCCCGAGTGTAACGTACAGAGCGTTCATACAACCATGTGAAACTGTGAGAAAAGTCCTTCTTTGAGATATTATTCATCTCGCGTCTCACATTGGCTTGAATGTCGGTTACATCGTCAAAACGTTGACTCTTCATGTGAATTTCCGAATTTTGACGTTTTGTGGTAGTTTTGTATTGGTAACACCAAGTCTCGTCACACGCGATGATTTTTTTTTTTCAGAAAAAACTGTTAGCGGTTTGCATTTTAGCCAAGTCGCGACAGGTGTCCACGCGACGTTGTGTTTGTTCGGGATTCAGGTTGCGCGGCACAAGCTTTCCACAAACTTTTCTCTTTTCCAAAATACTGTAGAAAATGTCTTCAATCGTTGATTTAGAGATGTTGCTCCATTGCGATTTGTGTCAAAACACCATTGCCACACTGCACCTACACGTCCATTACTTAGCGCTGCCTGCTCACAACTGATTGGTCAAGTGCACATCTGTTGTTTACATTTGTTAGTTCAAGCTGCCACCGTACTCACTGCGCTGATGTCACTTATACGCCAGGAATAATATCAGTCTCGGAACTTTGTTGAACGGACGGCTCGTGAGCGAGACAAGCTTAATGACACACACGTCGATGGGACAATGCAGCCCCCCAAACAACACGCTTGCTCCCTTTTCTCTTTTTAAAATGAGAGCAGCCGGAGAGAACCGTCTTCTCCTGTATGTGAGACGAGGTCCGAAGCCAGCGCGTCACCTCTGTCGGTGGATAAAACAGAGAAAGCACGCCATGGCGTGGTGGCGACGGCCTGAGGCGTCCGACGGCCGTGGTCGATGGCGGCGATCGATGTGTCGGCGCGGCGCGGTGGATGCGATACTATCTGGTGCGGGCAGGCCGCATGTTTGTTTGGTTGTTCTGTTCGCGAGGCTCGGCTCGTCAAGCAAACAGCACGCGTGCCCTAATGCGGTGTTTATTGGCCACTGGGGCGCAATAACTGTCCACTTCCGGGACGCGGCGCACAGCGGGCAAGCGCTCGCCGCCGTACGGAAGGCACTCCGTCGCTGACTGTCGACTGTTTACATCCGCGGTTCAGCCGCATGTCCGCTTTGTCTTGAAGGGTTTTATAAGCACTTCCAGCTGTGAGTTCCTTATCGTGATTAACTGTTCATCAGACTGTCTGTGGAGGCATAGACTAGAGAGTCTCTGTAATAAATAATTCACTCGCACAACAATTGTAAAGTACATATGGAATTATTTTTCTACACAGCTTCTTCTTCTTTTTTTTCCGTTAAAAAAAAAAAAAAACAAGCAGGTCAGCTGACAAGATCTTTAACGGTTAACTGGCTAAACTTCAGCCGTCTAACTGGGAAACTTACCTCTCTTCGCGGGCGTTATCGCCTTTTCTTCTAGTGCGTTAAGTATAACTGATCGTACAATATGAGCTTTTACGGCCGATGTTTACAGTTACGGCGATGCTAAGGTTCCGATGAGAGAAGGTTGTATACATGGAAGAACCCTGGAGATACTAAAAGGTATCAGATAGATTATATAATGGTAAGACAGAGATTTAGGAACCAGGTTTTAAATTGTAAGACATTTCCAGGGGCAGATGTGGACTCTGACCACAATCTACTGGTTATGACCTGTAGATTGAAACTGAAGAAATTGCAAAAAGGTGGGAATTTAAGGAGATGGGACCTGGATAAACTGAAAGAACCAGAGGTTGTACAGAGTTTCAGGGAGAGCATACGGGAACAATTGACAGGAATGGGGGAAAGAAATACAGTAGAAGAAGAATGGGTAGCTTTGAGGGATTAAGTAGTGAAGGCACCAGAGGATCAAGTAGGTAAAAAGACGAGGGGTGGTAGAAATCCTTGGGTAACAGAAGAAATACTGAATTTAATTGATGAAAGGAGAAAATATAAAAATGCAATAAATGAAGCAGGCAAAAAGGAATACAAACGTCTCAAAAATGAGATCGACAGGAAGTGCAAAATGGCTAAGCCGGGATGGCTAGAGGACAAATGTAAGGATGTAGAGGCTTATCTCACTAGGGGTAAGATAGATACTGCCTACAGGAAAATTAAAGAGACCTTTGGAGATAAGAGAACGACTTGTATGAATATCAAGAGCTCAGATGGAAACCCAGTTCTAAGCAAAGAAGGGAAAGCAGAAAGGTGGAAGGAGTATATAGAGGGTCTATACAAGGGCGATGTGCTTGAGGACAATATTATGGAAATGGAAGAGGATGTAGATGAAGATGAAATGGGAGATACGATATTGCGTGAAGAGTTTGACAGAGCACTGACAGACCTGAGCCGAAACAAGGCCCCCGGAGTAGACAACATTCCATTGGAACTACTGACGGCCTTGGGAGAGCCAGTCCTGACAAAACTCTACCATCTGGTGAGCAAGATGTATGAAACAGGCGAAATACCCTCAGATTTCAAGAAGAATATAATAATTCCAATCCCAAAGAAAGCAGGTGTTGACAGATGTGAAAATTACCGAACCATCAGTTTAATAAGTCACAGCTGCAAAATACTAACATGAATTCTTTACAGACGAATGGAAAAACTAGTAGAAGCCAACCTCGGGGAAGATCAGTTTGGATTCCGTAGAAACACTGGAACACGTGAGGCAATACTGACCTTACGACTTATCTTAGAAGAAAGATTAAGGAAAGGCAAACCTACGTTTCTAGCATTTGTAGACTTAGAGAAAGCTTTTGACAATGTTGACTGGAATACTCTCTTTCAAATTCTAAAGGTGACAGGGGTAAAATACAGGAAGCGAAAGGCTATTTACAATTTGTACAGAAACCAGATGGCAGTTATAAGAGTCGAGGGACATGAAAGGGAAGCAGTGGTTGGGAAGGGAGTAAGACAGGGTTGTAGCCTCTCCCCGATATTGTTCAATCTGTATATTGAGCAAGCAGTAAAGGAAACAAAAGAAAAATTCGGAGTAGGTATTAAAATCCATGGAGAAGAAATAAAATCTTTGAGGTTCGCCGATGACATTGTAATTCTGTCAGAGACAGCAAAGGACTTGGAAGAGCAGTTGAATGGAATGGACAGTGTCTTGAAAGGAGGATATAAGATGAACATCAACAAAAGCAAAACGAGGATAATGGAATGTAGTCGAATTAAGTCGGGTGATGCTGAGGGAATTAGATTAGGAAATGAGACACTTAAAGTAGTAAAGGAGTTTTGCTATTTGGGGAGCAAAATAACTGATGATGGTCGAAGTAGAGAGGATATAAAATATAGACTGGCAATGGCAAGGAAAGCGTTTCTGAAGAAGAGAAATTTGTTAACATCGAGTTTAGATTTAAGTGTCTGGAAGTCGATTCTGAAAGTATTTGTATGGAGTGTAGCCATGTATGGAAGTGGAACGTGGACGATAAATAGTTTGGACAAGAAGACAATAGATGCTTTCGAAATGTGGTGCTACAGAAGAATGCTGAAGATTAGATGGGTAGATCACATAACTAATGAGGAAGTATTGAATAAGATTGGGGATAAGAGAAGTTTGTGGCACAACTTGACCAGAAGACGGGATCGGTTGGTAGGACATGTTCTGAGGCATCAAGGGATCACCAATTTAGTATTGGAGGGCAGCGTGGAGGGTAAAAATCGTAGAGGGAGACCAAGAGATGAATACACTAAGCAGATTCAGAAGGATGTAGATTGCAGTAGGTACTGGGAGATGAAGAAGCTTGCACAGGATAGAGTAGCATGGAGAGCTGGATCAAACCAGTCTCAGGACTGAAGACCACAACAACAACAACAAGGTTCTGATACATAAATCGTGATCTTGTTCAGAATTTTCTGCCTAGTATTTCGACTTCAACTGCGGGAGATGTCTTTAGAGATTAAAGGCCCCCGACCGCAACTGCTTCGAGAAGCGGAAACTGAACAACTTCATGGATGGCGATTGCAACAACAGATTAATTGTTGATACGTAAAGTGGCAACATGAAAACATTCTAAATCAACCAGAGATCGTCAGTTCGTTTCTAACCATCTCCTAGGGCACTATCTTACTTTATTTAACGACAATAAGCGTAAGTTTTCTCAGGTTTTCTTCCCTGTAGAAGTTGCTCTCTTCACTTATGAATTTCCGTAACCTCTGCGTATATTTCAAGCCAGCAATATTCTTAATCGGGCAATATTGTGATGCTTCATAGTAACAATCTTACGGGGATACAGTTTTGATGTTTCATAGTTAATTTTGATGTTTCATATTCCCATCGTCGTGTGTGGTCTGGCTTCCGGGGCTTTACCTGTACTGGACGGCAACTATTCTTGTTCTTCTTGACGCGTGTGTTGACACTTTTCTTTTACATCTACACCGACATGATTACTCTGCAGTTCAAAATTAAGTGCCGGGCAGAGCGTTCATCGAACCACATTCAAGCTATTTCTCTACCGTTTTACTCTCGACGGCACGGGGGGAAACGAGCACTTAAATCTTTCTGAGCCACCTCTAATTTCTCTTATTTCAGCGTGATGATCATCTCACCATACGTAGGTGGGCACCAGCAAAACATTTTCACATTCTGAAGACAAAGTAGGTAGTTGATATTTCTTGAGAAGATCCTGCCGCAACGAAAATCACCTTTGCTTTAGTGACTGCCAACGCAATTCGCATATCACATCCGTGGCACTCTCTGCCCTATTTCGCAATAAAACGAAACGATCTGCCTTTCTTTGAGCTTCTTCTTGCGTGACTTTTCTGTCACAGTGGAATTTTTAAATACCATCTTGCACCCAACTGTTTTAAACTGTTATTTCAAATGTGCCACATTTTAGCCAGTTCTGAGTATGACTTCTCTGCATTAAATATGGACTTCACACTTCGATTCGTCTTAACGACCTTTCATTGTGCTCATACCGCACAACGCGCAGTTGTTAACTGTCGTATTAGAACGTCTGGAGAGAATAAATTAAATACTCAGTACCAAGAGAAACCGTTTCGTATTTGCTAAAGATTCTTCGCTACATCCTTCAGAGTTTCTCATCGTACATCAGTTTTACTGATTGGTCGATGTTTGCAGCACTTTTGGATTCTACTTCTCAAAATTTTGAGGTCTGTAAAATGGCTTTCTGTTTACAAGCATTCTAGGCCATAAGAAATATTTATGGATAGTTTTCTTTTTACTAACTACGTCAGACAAGTGGGGTAACTTGTTCCATGATTACGTTATTGACCGTTCTAAACCCTGCCACGGTATCGAGTCAGCACCTCCATGTGAATCCTTTCTAACGAAAAAAGAGAGGTTCAAATCAGTGTAATATTAGTGGCAGACTTCTCGTGCCAACTTTCTCATCAAGCGACTATACAGTTTTATGTCGCTGTTGCTGCTCTGTTTATACTGAAGGAGCTGGTTTCCGTCCAGCTGCCACAAGTATCAGTGAGTCGTCGCATTATTCAAGAAACTAGACAGAATGAATGTGGATCAGATCGGTTTCCCATTAACACAGCTATAATTAGTTCTCTATGGTTTACGTACTTTGTGAGCGGTGTGTTGATATGGTTCGTTCAACGAAACCATCCTCGGGTGTGATCATTCATGGTCAACGTAAATTTGTAGCGGTCATCAGTCTCTAGTGGCCTACGCGTCGGAAAAACGAAAAATTAACATCCATAAATAAATAAATTATTTTCCACTTTCTGTACACAAGGAATCGTTGCAAAGGCAGATCGGTGACAGAACGTTTAGGCTACTATTCTGGCTTTCCTAACACAGACATTAATACTTAGCGACTCGTTCATCTTGATCTACAACTTCATCCACATGATTACTCTGCAGTTCACAAGTAAGTGCCTGGTAGACGATTTGTTGAATCACTATCAAGCTATTTGTCTATCGTTCCACTCTCTAACGGTGCTCGGGAAAATCGGATAGTTAAATCTTTCTGTGTGATCTCTGATGTCTCTTATTTCAAGATGATGATCGTTTCTCCCTATGCAGGTGGGAGCCAGAAGAAGATTTTCACAGTCGGATGAGAAATTTGGTGACTGGAATTTCATGTGAAGGTTCTTCTGCAACAAAAAACGGCTTTGTTTTAATGAATGCGAGCCAAGTTCATATATCATGTCCGTTGCGCTCGCTCTCCTATTTCGCAATAAAGCAAAACGGTTTACCCCTTCTTTGAAGTTTTTCGATGGCCTTCGTCAGTCCCATCTGATGAGAAGCCCATATCGCACAACAGTACTCCTGAAGATGGTGGACAAGCCTGGTGTGAGCAGTCTGGTAGGTCTGTTGGACTTTCACTGTGTTCTGCCAATAAATTGCAGTTCTTTGGTTTGCGCTGCCCACAAAATTATCTTTGTCATCATTCCAGTTAGTCGCTAAGTGTTTACTGGAACTGGCAGCCTTTAAAAATTGTGTGATTTAGCGTGTGACAGAAATTTAGCGGATTTCCTTCAGTACGCCTGTGGATTGACCTCATATGTTTCATTATGTAGAATCCATTGCCACTTTTCGCACCATAAATATACCTTGTCTAAAGCATTTTGCAACTGATTTTAATCACCTGATGACTTTACATGAAGGTAAATGACTGTTGTTGTTGTGGTCTTCAGTCCAGAGACTGGTTTGATGCAGCTCTCCATGCTACCCTATCCTGTGCAAGATTCTTCATCTCCCAGTTCCTACTGCAACCTACATCCTTCTGAATCTGTTTAGTGTATTCATGTCTTGGTCTCCCTCAACGACTTTTACCCTCCACGCTGCCCTCCAGTACTAAATTGGTGATCCCTTGATGCCTCAGAATATGCCCTACCAACTGATGGCAATGGCAAGGAAAGCATTTTTGAAGAAGATAAATTTGTTAACATCGAGTATAGATTTAAGTGTAAGGAAGTCGGTTTTGAAAGTATTTGTGTGGAGTGTAGCCATGTATGGAAGTGAAACGTGGACGATAAATAGTTTAGATAGGAAGAGAATAGAAGCTTTCGACATGTAGTGCTACAGAAGAATGCTGAAGATCAGATGGGTAGATCACATAACTAATGAGGAGGTATTGAACAGAATTGGGGAGAAGAGAAATTTGTGGCATAACTTCGCTAGAAGAACGGATCTGTAAATGACTGTATCATCTGCAAACTTTATAAGAAGGCTTCTCGGTTGTTGTATAAGTAGGTCAGAATAAGCAGTGGGTCTGTAACACTTTCTTGGGCCTGCCGTTGTGGCCGAGCGGTTCTAGGCGCTACAGTCTGGAACCGCGCGACTGCTACGTTCGCAGGTTCGAATCCTGCCTCGGGCATGGATGTGTGTGATGTCCTTAGGTTAGTTAGGTTTAAGTAGTTCTAAGTTCTTGGGGACTTATGACCACAGCAGTTAAGTCCCATAGTGCTCAGAGCCATTTGAACCACTTTCTTGGGTAATGTCAGATATAACTTCTGTTTTACTTGATGACTTTTCGTCAGTTCCTTTATATAATCTCTGACTAGAGATTACGCACTGTTCTTGGAGAAAGAAATGATACTATTTGTTTTTATGTAAGAATATAAATGAAGTTGCAACTACGGAAAAATGGCTGCAAATATTAAGAATATTATAATAAGCCGCTGTCAGCAAGCTAGAAGAACGAAGTAAAAGAAGGAAATGGCACCCTTAGCGGAACAGTTATGGGATAGGTGTGACAAGGATTATATACAGTCAGGAGTGTTTAAGTGATAATCCTTCAACAATCTGCGTTGAGGTTTGAACTGTAAATAATGTCATTGTTTCATTAATAAAGCGCGTACTGAACTGGGATGGTCTCCAATATAGTTCAGACGAAAGTGCGAACGGAGAAAAGTATGTTAGATGTTGTGGCAGCAATATTGTATCAGTATTGACCAGTTAGGATGGTCCATCCGGTTCTGAGCAAAGAAAAGCATCGGATGCCGGTTACAAAGAGACGTCATATCATCACGGAGGGTAATCTGTCAGAAAACCTCGACACCTGTGACTAATGTCATCCGTAGTGGACGTCTGCGGCCGCAAGGGATAATTACGGCGGCGACATTTGCGGACGGACGGCGCGGCTGCGGCTGCGGCTGCGGCATCCGCACGCACGCGGCCCTCGCGGAGGAATCCCGCGCGCGACTGGTAATTGAACGTTTTCCTTTCAGGCCGGCGTTTGCAGCGGCGAGCCACGGCGGCGCTCATAATTAGCCATCGCGGCATGAATAGCCGAGCAGAAGCCGCGGCCGCGCAGCTGCGCCACCGGGCTGGGCCCGCCTTGCGCTCTCATTTGCCGCCGCGAGCGCCGCTCTGCGGCCAGCCGCGTTAACGAGCCGCCCGCCCTCTCTCCCACCCCTGCACTTTGTTTGCGTATTTATTTCAGTTAACCCACGCTCATACTGCTCCCCCTTCTCTCTCTCCTTCTCTCTAACTCTTATTCACTGCTTCTCCAACATCATGCAAACGCGCTTCGCAGTGCTAATGCAAAAACACAGGCAAAGATGGCGTGAGAGCAAATGTACAAAAGTACAATGACCCCAAGAGACTATTCGAACGAAGATACGTAGGCGTGATACACTACTGGCCATTAAAATTCCTACACCACGAAGATGACGTGCTACAGACGCGAAATTTAACCGACAGGAAGAAGATGCTGTGATATGCAAATGATTAGCTTTTCAGAGCTTTCACACGAGGTTGGCGCCGGTGGCGACACCTACAACATGCTGACATGACGAAAGTTTCCAACCGATTTCTCATACACAAACAGCAGCTGACCGGCGTTGCATGGTGAAACGTTGTTGTGATGCCTCGTGTAAGGAGGAGAAATGCGTACCATCACGTTTCCGACTTTGATAAAGGTGGGATTGTAGCCTGTGGGACTGATGACCCCAGAAGTTAAGTCCCATAGTTCTCAGGGCCATTTGTAGCCTATGGCGATTGCGGTTTATCGTATCGCGACATTGCTGCTCGCGTGGTCGAGATCTAATGACTGTTAGTACAATATGTACTCAACGACGAACCTTGGTGCACGAATGGCAAAACGTCATTTTTTCGGATGTATCCAGGTTCTGTTTACAGCTTCGTGATGGTCGCATCCGTGTTTGGCGACATCGCGGTGAACGCACATTGAAAGCGTGTATTCGTCATCGCCATACTGGCGTATCACCCGGCGTGATGATATGGGGTGCCATTGGTTACACGTCTCGGTCACCTCTTATTCGCATTAACGGCACTTTGAACAGTGGACGTTACATTTGAGATGTGTTACGACCCGTGGCTCTACCCTTCATTCGATCCGTGCGAAACCCTACATTTCAGCATGATAATGCACGACCGCATGTTGCAGGTCCCGTACGGGACTTTCTGGATACAGAAAATGTTCGACTGCTGCCCTGGCCAGCAGATTCTCCAGATCTCTCAGCAACTGAAAACGTCTGGTCAATGGTGGCCGAGCAACTGGCTCGTCACAATACGCCAGTTAGTACTCTAGATGAACTGTGGTATCGCCGGCCGGTGTGGCCATGCGGTTCTAGGCGCTACAGTCTGGAACCGCGTGGCCGCTACGGTCGCAGGTTCGAATCCTGCCTCGGGCATGGATGTGTGTGATGTCCTTAGGTTAGTTAGGTTTAAGTAGTTCTAAGTTCTAGGGGACTGATGACCTAAGATGTTGAGTCCCATAGTGCTCAGAGCTATTTTTGAACTGCGGTGTCGTGTAGAAGCTGCATGGGCAGCTGTACCTGTACACGCCATCCAAGCTCTGTTTGACTCAATGCCCAGGCGTATCAAGGCCGTTATTACGGCCGGAGGTGGTTGTTCTGGGTACTGATTTCTCAAGGTCTTCGCACCCAAATTGCGTGAAAATGTAATCACATGTCAGTTCTGGTATAATATATTTGCCCAATGAATATCCGTTTATCATCTGCATTTCTTCTTGATGTAGCAGTTTTAATGGCGAGTAGTGAACATTGACTAGTACTTGTGTCAATCCTGTGGGAACTGCGGAATTTAGGACATCATTTCAGTGCGGATGCACCTCAAGCTCCAACTCGTACGGAAATTGGTGGAATGATGCGACTAAAGAAGGTGATGGGCAAGGGAAACTACATTAGCAGTGTGTGGATAAGTTGAGAATCTGAATCGAACAGGCAGCGCGGTAGGGTAGGTAGTGCATTTGTCGACGACCACTGTGTCGGAATGGCACGTGGTCAGCGCAGCTGCCTAGAAAGCAGGTGAGCTGGGTTCAAATTCCGGTCCAGCACAAAATTTTCAACTTTCCCCATTGAATTAAATTAGCGTGCAGTGGTAGCTGCTGTCATTAATTCCTTTGTGACCAGATTCATAGTGTCTGTTCCGGTGTCTGTTCTGTCAGACATGTCCGAAAGAACAAACACCACACAGTCATATAATTGAGTCACGTCGATGGACTGTGAATCCACCAACTTTGGTGCGAACGCACAATCATTTTCGATCTCCTGTGGGAATTTCAAAGTACCGAGCATGGAGGACATTGACGGCGGCTGTAAATAGATGGCGCTAGGCGGAAATGTGAGTCGGCCAAGGGCGTACCATGATACTACGCACAATTGTGATAAACACTATGTCTAGGTGGCCCCATAGTTAGCGCATCCGCCTATTAAGGTTCGAACCCTGGTCCGCCACAAATTTTCACTTTCCCCATTGATTTAAATCAACGCCGGCTGGCAGCGAATGTCATTAAAACCTTTATGTCTTACAAATACATTTTCCAAATCGCATTATCCATGACGTACCTACGTCTGCGAGGGCTGGGAAGCTGGCCAGCTTGGATGTGATTTTTAGCGCCTTCCACATGAAACTAGATAAATACTGAGCTGACTCGCACGTCTACCTCAGACGCTACGCAAACTCCACGAAAACGTTAACAGACTTGGAACAGTAGATGTTTACTAGACGCAGCTAGATGTAGTACACAGATTCCTTCCTGGGGGAAAGGTATCCGGCCACGAAATGGCACCGACACTGTCACTGACGACCGTCACGGGAAGAAGGAATAGGTGCAGGAGGAAAAGAATTAATTTTTCATGACTGGCGTTCATCGAGTTCTATAAATGTTACAACTGTTTACACACTATAGCAGTTTTGGCCGAGTAGCCATTTCAAGTAAGGTGTAGCAAAATACCGTGCACCATCATACGTGAAAAGGTTCAGAACTTAATGTTACCGTTGTAGGCGTCTTTTAATAAACAGAATTAAACCACTAGACATAGAAAGCTGCAGAGTACTCCTGTGCCTGCCAACATCTATGGAACAACACTGCAGTCGTGTTCGCTACGTCATGCTACTTTCAACAGCTGACGTTACCACTGCAGACATCCAGGACTCAGTAACAAAGGAAACTTACCAGTAATGCACAGACTCATCTCCGGTTCATGTAATTCTTGTGTAATTCACATTGGCCGGTTATTCTAGATAGTTCCAGGTAGCCCTAATAATTCTTCACTCTACAGTAAAGTGCAGGGAAAGCAGGGACTCAGAAATATCAAATACCTACGGTTGATAAAATTTTACAGCACAAAGAAAGATACAGTTATGTGAGTGAACTGTTGCAAACGAATCGTCAACATTACCTTGAACCTGCCCCAGGTGGTGGGCAGGTTCTGAGCCCCTAAGTAACAGCGGGATGAGGACAATAATGTAGGCGTTGCCTTTGTCGAAAATCGACAGAATGTTGAGTCACAAGAAGCGGAGGGTGACACCGAATACCCTTTGGAAGGTAGGAAAAGCAATGAGAAACAGACAATAACGAGTAAGATGGCACCTCGCTCTTAGATACCGCTGGTGTATAGGTTTGAGGCTCCGTTTCCAGCTTTCGAATTACTGTAGGCTCTTCATCAGATGATATTTTACAAACAGTGCGTTATGTGTGAAACAAAGCTCATCTAAGTATTGGAAGGGGGCTAAGCTGCAAGTACTGAAGAGTCGCAGTTACATGTTCCGCTCGTTTTTCCCGACAATACTGATTTCCGTTACACATACGTTCTTTTTACAAGACGTTATTGCGAAGATAATACTGTGAAGGAATATATCCATTCTGTGAGATTTTATTTTTTAAGGTAATTGTGATAAAAGGTGGCGTTAAAGGCGTTTCTGACATGCAGCGAATGTACAGGACTTGCGACTAAGGGCACTCTGTGTTATGATTTATAAGGGACATCGTACGAATTTTAAAATAATTATGTCTCTGAATATTTTTCTTCACATTTTGCGTATAAAAGCCAAACAAATGATGTCTATCGCACAGTGGACTGCTAGCTCAGTCTTGGCTTGCAGCTGCTCCGGCTGAATTAATCTTTTCAGCGACTGACAATAGCCAATTCGTCGTCGTCCTGCTGTAAGAGTTCAGTGAAGAAGTGTAACTTTTAACGTTTTTCCCACAAACAATCTGGTTTCTTTGTTTTAAAGACGTTATACAGGAAGTTAGCGCATTAATGAGACAGAGGAGACGCATTCGATAATTAATTAATTAATTAACAGTCAGGGCTGTTTGCTGAAATGTTGTCCGCCCCCGGTAGCTGCATGGTCGGCGTGACGAATTGCCAGTTCTCTCTTCGACTGCAGGTCGCCGAAGTGGCGTCAAATTGACAGACCGGCACCCGGCGAACGGTCTGCCCGACGGGGGGCCCTTGCCATACGATTAAAAACCCACATGCGAAGTTGTCATGTTCCCTCGCTCGCTACGCGCAGACTATTAGTCCTATAGAAAAAAAATGAACGAGACCCTTACGTGGGAAACTAATTGTAGTTAAATTTTGAACTGGGGTACGTTTTCACTTAGTCTTGAACAGCGCAGTGTCTACAGAACCATCTTCAGATCTGCAACTCTAGGTTACACGCAACTGTAAACGTTAACCATATTGTGACCAGATGTTAACGATTTTCAGTTAAATGTTAAGATCGATACACTAACAGTTTTCTCCTCTAAATTTCGTTTTGATTTTACATAAAAGATTTTCTGATGACTCACAAACAGCTGACCGATGTTTTCTCGGATGTTTAGAAGTACGCTGCACGCACTACAGGAAATAAATTTCATATAAACAGAACAAAAAATGAGGTTGTCGATGGGTTACTATATTAATAAAGGAAAGTAGTGGCTGTTTGTGAATAAAGGTAACTACATTGTTAGATATATTTTTCTTCATTTATTCAGACGTTTCGTCTATTGCTGTCATCCGCTGTGCTTTTAAGATTCAAAAGAACGTTCATTATGAGTCGACAAAAGACAAAAACTAAAAATTATAAAACTCAGTCAGCAATTTGAACTTGTAAAAAAATGTTCAGTGTCAGTTTTAACAAAGCAGGGTGTCAACTACCAACAGTGCACGGACGTTTGCGGAAATACAAGTGCTTTTCGATACGTGGCGCTGACGGGGGATATCCGACCTTAGTTTTTCAGGTCGTACATTTAAAATGATAGACAACCTCTGAAATTATAAATATTTTATAGAATTTTGGTAAACATTTTTGGAACAGTGATCAATAAAGTATTATATTTTAACTAAAGTTCAGTCTTGATCACAACACTTATGTCTCAATAACATAGGTGACCGGTTACGGTTATATTTATATAACCATCTTCAGACCCATGGCTTCCTTGGAGGATGGTAGGCGGAGCTCCCCTCAGCTGTTACGAAGTCACTGACAGCTTCGTAACAGCCGCCTACCATCCTCCAAGGAAGCCATGGGTCTGAAGATGGTTATATAAATATAACCGTAACCGGTCACCTATGTTATTGAGACATAAGTGTTGTGATCAAGACTGAACTTTAGTTAAAATATAACAAATATTTTAAGTAAAATTATAAAACGCGATTTAAATGGGTGCAGCTGCGTGATCATAAAATTAGTTTTTCAGATAGCAGTAATTACTTTTTGCGGAATTAACAACCAGTATTCGTTATATCTTCCATACAATGATCCGTGTATATCAGTACCGTAAAACTTTAATTATAAATAGTGGGTTGCTGCCTAAGTTCGTGGCGTTTATCCATAAGCGTTTGCCGGCCGATGTGGCCGAGCGGTTCTAGGCGCTTCAGTCTGGAACCGCGCGACCGCTATGGTCGCAGGTTCGAATCCTGTCTCGGGCATGGATGTGTGTGATGTCCTTAGGTTAGTTAGGTTTAGGTAGTTCTAAGTTCTAGGGGACTGATGATCACAGATGTTAAGTCCCATAGTTCTCAGAGCCATTTGAACCATAAGCGTTTAATAAACACAGCAAATACATATAACAGAGACTTAAGTCAACAATCATATATTCTCCTTCAGTATTTACTAAAGTCTGACAACGCTGGGGTAACTTCTCGATTCCGCGACTGTAGACATCACGTTGTTTTGAGGTGAAGAACTTGTCGAACCATTTTCGGAACGTATTTTCATCAGGATGGGAAGCTCCTTGAAGGTTATTCGATAGAGATCGCTAAAAGTGAAAATCTCAGGGCGCAAGATCAGGTGAATAAGGTGGGTGCGGAATGACTTCCCACCCAACTCTTGTATAGTGCTTTTTGTCAGCGTAGCAGAATGCGGGCGGATGTTATCGTGGATTAGCATCACTTCACGCAGTTTTCCTTGTCGTTGTTCTTGGATTACGTCTGCAAGACGCCTAGGTTGTCAGAAGTAAATGTCGGCAGTAAGGGTTACCTCCGGGAAGCAATTCGTAGCACACCACACAGTCGCTGCTCCATCAGGTGCATAACGTTACCTTTTGTGGAAGGGCGCAGGTCTTTGATCCGGGAGTTGCTTCTTTGCTTGGGTTCAACCATTCCTTGTTTTATGATTTTTCGTCTCCAGTAACGATACAGGATGGGAATGGTCGGTGGTGTTGACTAACCGGTTGACGACGAGCAAGCAGAAATGCCTTTAGCTTAGAGCAAGCGGTACCCACACACCCGATTTTTGAACCTTTCCCGTTGTTCGCTAATGTCACACGATGGTGGAATGATCACAGTTCATCACGAGTGCCAGTTCTTCAGTACACTGTTTTGGATCATCGTCGATTAATGCGTTTATAGGATCTTCATCATATCCCGAAGGGCTTCGTGAACGTGGAGAGTCACTAATGTCAACACTGCCCTGCTCAAAAGGAGAAAACCGTTTTCTTGTCGTGCTCTGTCCAATGGCATTATCAGGAGAATCCGTCGGAAATGTTCCGATTTCTCCACATGGTATTCCATTTTCTAGCGTCAACAGCTCCACTCAGTATCTCCAAATGTAAGTTCAAATAGCAACAGTGAACTACAAAAAAAAAAAACGGAAATCGATAAATAAACTCATAGCAATCGGAATACCAGATTGCAAAACAAAAACGCTACGAACTTATACATCAACCTAATCTATTTATTCTTGACATGATGCTATGACAATAAAAGGTGTTGTTACACATTTAAACCATATGAGTTGTGGTTTACTCAGAAATCAAAGTGCCTGTAGCAACAAAGGCCTAAAATCAACAGAATATACTCTCTAATTTCAGTGACTCGGTAAGTCAATAATCATCCGAAAATCTTTTGTTGTTGTTGATTTCCATTTCTGTGGTTTATGCATGAGAATCGGAACAGCTTTTCAGATGCACTCCGTGATGAAACAGGAACACAGGGACGTAAACATTGGACTACAGAGCAAGCAAATGGCGGTGTACAGCTAAATAATCACACTGTCAACACTTGGCGATGTGAAGTTGCGGGAGATTTTCCATGCATAGCGGTTCCAAATACTTCATCCGCCGACAGAGCGCGGAAACGCCCGCTGAAGCGGTTAATGACAGTCGATGGATACGAATTTGTTTTTCTAGTCGCTGCAACACGGGTGTTGTAGGATACGTAAACGGAGGGGCTGTTGAGGGGCCGGGGAAATACGAGCAGTGGTGCGGGCTGCAACGGCCGACCGCCTCGTGAGCTGACTGCTCTGACTGGCTATTACCCGAAAACGATATTATTGCACTTTTGCCTCCCGTGGATATTATTGTGGACAGGCGGTAACTTTACAGTAAACAAGTACAGTGGTGACTAAGGAAAACGGATCGCACTGTGATTTCAAGACAGTTAGGCATATACTATCAAGTGCTCCTCGTGAAGTATCACGATAAGCCGAGCGAAGCGCGGCTCATTCCCAAGCCCAATAATATTGTGGTCGCCTAATACACGAATGAGGAAATCTATGCCACTGGCAGCTGCTGTTGTTTTGTTTTTGAAGACCGCACGAAATCATGCTTTTTTGCAATAAAAATATGCCTACTAAGACCACAAATAAGAAAGGAACGAATTTTCTCATTTTGGAAAGGAGAGATCTGTTTTACTTGGTAAAAACTTTCGACAGCCAAGATCGCATACATATTTCTTTGTTTAAAACAGTCGGTTCCGACAGACTTTGCTGTTATCTTCAAGTCTTAAAAACATTTTTGTTATGAAAGGTATTCATTTTACGTTGAACCTCACGCCAAGTTGTCGTGTGGATAAAAATTATGACCAACATTTTATAATGTGCTGATTTTTATCCACGCGACAACTTGGCGTGAGGTCCAACGTAAAAGCCGGTAGGGGTGGCCGAACGGTTCTAGGCGCTACAGTCTGGAACCGCGCGACCACCACGGTCGCAGGTTCGAATCCTGCCTCGGGCATGATGTGTGTGATGTCCTTAGGTTAGTTAGGTTTAAGTAGTTCTAAGTTCTAGGGGACTGATGACCTCAGCAATTAAGTCCCATAGTGCTCAGAGCCATTTGAACCATTTTTCCAACGTAGAATGAACACGTTTCATAACAAAAATATTTTTAAGACCTGGAGGTGACAGCAAAATCTGTCGGAACCGGTGTTTTTAACAAAGAAATATCTATGCGATTTTGGCTGTTGAATGTTTTTTAGATGGAAAGAACAGATCAAATGGTTTGGGGCGTAATAAATACGAAACAGACTTTTAGTAAGAGAAAGTCAGGTTACCACGATATCCACATACTTGTCTCATTTGTGTGCTGACGTTTAACTGAATGGATAAATAGGCTGTCGAAGTAATGTTGGAGTGAAGAGAAAGAATTCTGTCTTCTTTAAGAACACGGATAAAACTGTTAGGTTTGTGCATGAGTTCTTAGCCTTTTTGTAGATATATTTATCGATTATCATTTTTTATTTGTAATTCACCCTTACTATCTGAGTTTAACATATTGTAATTTTGTCGTTTGGAGATAGTGAGTGGAGCTGTGGACGCTAGAAAAAGTGCCAAGTGGAGAAATCGGAATATTCCCGACATATTCTTCTGTTTCAGTTCAATAGAAGGGTGACAGCAGCGGAGGCAACCAGAAACTTTTGCACCGTGTATGGGGATAACGCCATTGGAGAGAGCACGACAAGAAAATGGTTTTCTTGTCTTAAGGAGGATCGTATTGACATTAGTGATTCCCACCGTTCAGGAAGCCTTTCGGGGTTTATGAAGGTCGTGTAAACGCATTAACCGACGACGATCCCCAACAGCTTACTAGAGAACTGGCAAATGTGATGAACTGTGATCATTCTACGATCTTGCGACATTTGTGAGCAATGGGGAGGTTTCAAAAATGGGGTATATATGTACCGCTTGCTCTAAATCAAAGTAACAAGAATCAACTGGTGACTTTATGTGCATTTCTGCATGTTCGTCATCAATTGGCTCATAACAACACCGACGATATGCGTCCTTTATCGCTACTGTTGACGAGCAATTGAGTCCGTATGCTAACATAAGGAAAAGCAAGGAATGGTTGAACCCAAACAAAGCAGCAACTCCCCAGTCAAAGACCTGCGCGTATTCACAATAAAGTTATCCACGTGGTGGGACTGCGACTGTATGGTGCACACCGATCTGCTTCACCAAGGTTGAACCATTACTGCCGACATTTACTGAACAACTGAGACGTCTTACAAACGGAATCCAAGAGCAACGATCAGGAAGATTACGTGAAGTGATTACTCCACGATAACTTCTGCCCTGCTAGGCTCACAAAAAAACAATATGCAGGATTTAGACTGCCGTTCCGCACCCACCTTATTCACCTGATCTTGCGCCCTCAGATTTTCACCTTTAGTGTTCTCTATTGAATAACCTTCAGTTCCTTTCCGGATGGAAATGCGTTCCAATCATAGCTCGACGAGTTCTTCACCTCAAAACGACGTGATTTCTACAGTCGCGGAATCGAAAAGTTATTCCAGCATTGTCAGACTTTTGTAAATAGTGAAGGAAAATATATGATTGGTGACTAAAGTCTCTGTTATGTGTACCTGTTCTGTTTATTAAACTTACAGAAAATTCTAGGAAGTTATGCACCAATCTAACAAATCTAAAATATATTTCCGTGTATTTAGCATCGACAGTTGTACTGTGAAAGCAAAATCATTAAGTTGCGGTTGCACATAGCTGTGATAAGACTGATGCAGTATTGCGCTGGGCATTGAATGTAGTAATATGATTTTTCTTTTTTATTATTTTTGTAATCGAGCAGTCAACTGGCTTGAGGGTTTCATAAAGCCCCTCGTTGCTATAATGTAGAAAACTATTAATCTCCGCATTTCTGTTTCACGTAATCAATAATATGTGTCATAAATAGGTGTTTAGTTTTTCTCTCTCCCAAAAGTTTACGCTCTAATTCCTCTTTCCTGCCAAATCAGCGACTATCAGATGCCACAACTAATACGCCGTGTTGTCTACCTTCCGCTAGTATAATTTATAACTTCACGGCTAATCTCGTCTAGCATATCTTCATTTCATCCTTTAATCATATAATGTTTCACACTATAGCACCATATTACAGATTCTCCCTCTCTCTGTCTCTCCCATCTCTTCTTTCCTGCCCCTCTCTCTCTCTTTTTCTATTCCTCCCCATTCTCTCTCCCACTCTCTCTCTCTCTCTCTTTCTCTCTCTCTCACACACACACACACACACAGCCGCGCGGGATTAGCCGAGCGGTGTAAGGCGCTGCAGTCCCTTAGGATAATTTAGGTTAAGTAGTGTGTAATCTTAGGGACTGATGACCTTAGCAGTTAAGTCCCATAAGATTTCACACACATCTGAACATTTTTGAACACACACACACTTTTCTATTCCCGCACAACGTAGACACTGTGGAGTATAGAGGTGCACAGATAGTCGAGATGGTTGAGGCGATTGCTCGCGATAAGCGGGAAATCCAGGTTTCGAATCCTGGTCCGACACAAAGTTTGATGTGTCAGCAATAGACGTGATTTCCATGCTTCATATAGCTGCTGTCAAAAATATTCGTAGTTTTCACAAAATTTCGTAACAATAGAATTTGACAAATCTTGGAAAAGCGCACGCCGTACTAGGCGGAATGAACTTTAAGGGAAAGAAAAATATATTCCGGTAAAGGTTTACTTCCTTCAGCGAGTGAAAGAACAACAGGTTTACCAAGCATTGTTATCCAATTACAATTCACGGTTGCAGCTTCGACAAACCTTACTAGGCACTAGATTATACGAGAAACATCAAATGGACGTGTATGGCTGCTGCGCGTTGATAGAAATGTCGGCGAAGTGGCGAGAGCTACATGTTGCGTAATCCTGCCCGTTTCAGATTATATCGCTTTGCGCAGAAATGTTGGTGACAAGATTTCCCGCTTTCACTTCGCTGTTTGGTCAGGTGAGAGACTGCGGGAAACGCCCTGCCTCCTCGGGAGGACCGAGAAAGTAGCCCCACGGCTTCTGCGGATTTTATCCGCTATTTTAGTGAAGCATCTAACGAAATAAACTAAGTATCTGTTTCACTGGTTAATATGAAGACGAATTTCGCTGCATTTCTCTTTTATTGAAGGAATGTTGTCGAAACTACTTCCCTGAGTGAAAGTAATCTATCTCCTCTTGCTTGAAGCTCTGTAGATCTTTTTGTTTTTACGCTTCCAAATATTGGACGGAAACAAATATTTTGTATCAGGGCTGACCTCCACAGCGGTAGTCATTGGCAGTATGGTTATCCTGTGTGTACGACGCCACTTCTTTGGATGAAAAGGTGAGAAAGAAGCATAACGGTTTAAGGCACTGTCCGCGACAAAATCATTAGAGATGAGCCCAAACTGTGGCAAGCTTGTAGAAGCAAATCGGCTGTGCCTTTTTCAAAGAAATTATCCTTGCATGATCTTACTGATTTCAGGGGAACTAAGTAAAATCTACGTCTGGATGGTCCCACTGTGTTCCTACCAAATACGAGTCAATTGTTTTAATTACTGCGCCACCTCGTTTAGTGATTCGGAATTAATGACAATCTGCCCTCATTATATTGTAAATGAACTAAATCCAAAATTTACCGAAATGTAGGAATATTTTTTTCTATAAATTGCGCTTGCAAACACAAAAGAATGCTAGTCGCTTATAATATTTCTTAACTGGTAACGATCATGCAGCATTAAATATTCATCCACATTTGCTACAACTAGAACTCAGCAACGAGAAACGTCTACAACTGACACGAACTTCCGTAGATATGGAGAAGGAATTCGGACGAGTGACGTTATACTGCGCAGAGTACTGGAGTTGTTGGGATGGAATCGGGTTCCAATTTAGTCAAACAATCCTGATCCGGATTTTCCACGATTTCGCTACTTATTTTTAAAAATATTCGTTGTTCACCTGCCTGAATACGATTTGTGTTGAGCCTTAAGCGCTGTTTTCCGCTTCTTAAAAATTGCAAGGAAAGTTCAATTGTTCGTGCAGAAAAGACAGAATGCCGGGAGCCGTTTTGTTAGCGGGCACTGTTTTGGCAATGAACTACCCAACGTGGCTAGGAGCCGCTGAGATAAGTACAAGTTTGTAAACTATCAGAGAAAAAAGACCAACACGTTTATCTTTCGCGGTGACAGGAAGATTTGGAATTACTTTCTTATGATTAGACTGAACAGGCAGGAACGAAATAAGGAGAAACAATGAATACGCACAGAAAAAAAAGAAATGATCGTATTGTGTTGATGACCGGGAGACCCCACATAGGGAAATTCAGCCGCCGAATCGCTTGTTGATGATGATGAAATGAAGATGAAGACAACACAACAACCCAGTCCCCAAGTGGAGAAAACCTCCGACACGGCTGGGAATCGGACCCGGGACCGCTTGTAATTTATTCCATCTCTGATCTTTGAGTACGATCACTGGAAACAGATCTCGAAGATAAAACAATGTATTTTTCTATCTCCACACCTCACATTGTACAACAGTTACATATATATGCAGCGATATACGCGAAAACATCACTTAGCCCCCCTTCTAAAGGTCTCCTCTTTAATGATTATTTGCTCTCTAACAGGAAAATGTTCCTTTTAGTAATGTTTGAATACAGACCTTTATCGGGTGGTATTACATTTAACTAACAGAATGTCTGATCAAGTGTTTTTTCCAGTTATTTGCTTCTCATATTTCGATAGCGTGAATCTAGATTTTTTTGTGACGGCAGTTCGTCAACTGTAAGGAGTTTGTATCGAATTTGTGGAATTACGTTTTATTCGGTAGTGACAAATCTCCTCAGACGCAGGCAGTTGGGTGATGAAAAAACCAGGCTCCAGTTCCTCTTTTTAAAGGAGCTGTAATTTAATTTCAGCAGGACACCAGTACAAAGGCTGTTTTCACATTAAATTTCATAAGGTAGATGACCATGGTGTGTAGCTAAAATTAGCAGATAAAACTTGAAAATATCTGTTGCACTGTGGAAATTCTTGTCATAAAGCTGTGTCCAACACACACAACAAATTTTGAGGAAGCAAATGCAGACGTTAAAGGTCAAACTACGTCAATTTTTTGCGTTAACATCTCATGCCTTGAAATAATAACCTTCCTTGAACAGACAAAATGAAACACAGGTAATTTTCACAAAAAATAATGACAATAGAAACTTTGTGATATAAATAATAACAAGGTGCGCCATAACTACTATATACAAGTGTTATGAGCTGTGCTTATGAATACCGTAGAAGAAGACAAATTTTCCTTATTTTTATTTGTATCTTTTACAGTACGTTTTTAAGACGCTGTGAATACTGATGTTTATGGATGAGTGCACTGTCTTTGTTTTTTCCATTCTGTGGCTAGGCTTTCGTTCACCTATTCAATGAGTAATCTTTGTGTAATCTTTGATTTCTCTTCTCTGTCGGACTTCAAGTCATGCTTCCACCCTCGCGTCGAAGTGGGTCCTGGGACACAGTGCAGTTCCAATGGGGTGACAAGATTCACCTCTGCTGAGGGCACAGGCACACAGTGAGCTCAAAGAATTGTTTTATTTTCAATCTTTTAGAAAATATTTGCAGTCTGAAATCTGTTTGCTCCAGTGATCCAGTTAATTTCGTGTGTGCAGTATTTAGCATAACTATAGTTCATTAACGTATTACTTTTTAACAATACATCACTTGTATATACAGGGCGAGTCACCTAACATTACCGCGGATGTATTTCGTAAACCACATCAAATACTGACGAATCGATTCCACAGACCAAACGTGAGGGGAGGGGCTAGTGTAATTGGTTAATACAAACCATAAAAAAATGCACGAAGTATGTTTTTTAACACAAACCTACGTTTTTTTTAATGGAACCCCGTTAGTTTTGTTAGCACATCTGAACATATAAACAAATACGTAATCAGTGCCGTTTGTTGCATTGTAAAATGTTAATTACATCCGGAGATATTGTAACCTAAAGTTGACGCTTGAGTACCACTCCTCCGCTGTTCGATCGTGTGTATCGGAGAGCACCGAATTACGTAGGGATCCAAAGGGAACGATGATGGACCTTAGGTACAGAAGAGACTGGAAGAGCACATTACGTCCACATGCTAACACCTTTTTATTGGTCTTTTTCACTGATGCACATGTACATTACCATGAGGGGTGAGGTACACGTACACACATGGTTTCCGTTTTCAATTACGGAGTGGAATAGAGTGTGTCCCGACATGTCAGGCCAACAGATGTTCAATGTGTTGGCCATCATTTGCTGCACACAATTGCAATCTCTGGCGTAATGAATGTCGTACACGCCGCAGTACATCTGGTGTAATGTCGCCGCAGGCTGCCACAATACGTTGTTTCACATCCTCTGGGGTTGTAGGCACATCACGGTACACATTCTCCTGTAACGTACGCCACAGAAAGAAGTCCAGAGGTGTAAGATCAGGAGAACGGACTGGCCAATTTATGCATCCTCCACGTCCTATGAAACGCCCGTCGAACATCCTGTCAAGGGTCAGCCTAGTGTTAATTGCGGAATGTGCAGGTGCACCATCATGCTGATACCACATACGTCGACGCGTTTCCAGTGGGACATTTTCGAGCAACGTTGGCAGATCATTCTGTAGAAACGCGATGTATGTTGCAGCTGTTTGGGCCCCTGCAATGAAGTGAAGACCAATGAGGTGGTCGCCAGTGATTCTGCACCATACATTTACAGTCCACGGTCGCTGTCGCTCTACCTGTCTGAGCCAGCGAGGATTGTCCACGGACCAGTAATGCATGTTCCGTAGATTCACTGCCCCGTGGTTTGTGAAACCCGCTTCATCGGTAAGCAGGTAGAACTGCAACGCATTCTCTGTTATTGCCCATTGACAGAATTGCACTCGATGATTAAAGTGCCCGCATCTCGTGGTCGTGCGGTAGCGTTCTCGCTTCCCACGCCCGGGTTCCCGGGTTCGATTCCCGGCGGGGTCAGGGATTTTCTCTGCCTCGTGATGGCTGGGTGTTGTGTGCTGTCCTTAGGTTAGTTATGTTTAAGTAGTTCTAAGTTCTAGGGGACTTATGACCACAGCAGTTGAGTCCCATAGTGCTCAGAGCCATTTGAACCATTTGATGATTAAAGTCATCACCATGCAATTGCTGATGTAGCGACACATGAAACGGGTGAAAGCGGTGACGATGCAGTATGCGCATGACACTACTTTGATTCAGTCCACCGGCTCTCACAATGTACCGTGTACTCATGTGTGGGTTCATGGCAACAGCAGCTAACACACCAACTGCACCCGCTTCTCCTGTGACGGGCCTGTTACGGACCCGTTTGCGTGCTACGACCATACCTGTTGCATACAGTTGGCGGTAGATGTTTTGCAATGTGCGGCACGTTGGATGCTCTCTGTCCGGACACCGTTCTGCATACATCCTGCAGGCTTCAGCTGCATTTCGTCGACACTCCCCATAGCTGAGTATCATCTCCGCCTTTTAAGAGTTCGAATATACCATGGTCACAGTTCCTACAACACTACACTATCACAGACGTCTGGTAACACGGTATACTACAGTTGGTCTGCGTGCGGATACGAATGCAGAATAACAATAGCAGCAAGCGCTACATGCGGACACTGCGACAGCTAGACCAAACCACAACAGTGCACTACAGCCACACTCGTAAACACGGTCGTCATTGTAAACATGTCCCTGCAGATGCTGCTCGCCGACCGCGGCCCGTGTTTGTTACAACACGCAACTGAACGTCGGAGGTTTCAAGCGTCAACTTTAGGTTACAATATCTCCGGATGTAATTAACATTTTACAATGCAACAAACGGCACTGATTATGTATTTGTTTATATGTTCAGATGTGCTAACAAAACTAACGAGGTTCGATTTAAAAAAACGTAGGTTTGTGTTAAAAAACATACTTCCGTGCATTTTTGTATGGTTTATATTAAACAATTACACTAGTCCTTCTCCTCACGTTCGGTCTGTGGAATCGATTCGTCAGTATTTGATGTGGTTTACGAAATATATCCAGCGGTAACGTTAGGTGACTCACCCTGTATATATATCCTGCTGAGTAGCGGTAGGTGTCGGTGGGGGGGGGGGGGGGGGGAGGAGGGAAGAGGACGAGTGGGCGAACTAGTATAGAGAATGAAAGATTAATAAAGTTTAGCATATTATGAACAAGTCAAAGTCTAGGTAAAGGATTTTCATTGTATTGATCGGTTTCGACTGAATTAGGCCACCTCCAGATCTGAAATATGGAGAGGAAAACTTTGACGACATGCAAAAGCTAATGTCGTGGTAGATTTTATAATTCCACATTTTTTATCTGAATATAGCCTCATTCTCCCGAAACTTGTCGCCACAGTATAAGTACAGTCTTCATCTTCTATGTAGCTTGCATAGCTACACATATTATAAATTAAAGTTCTTCGCCGTAGTTTTTTACTGTTTGCTCGGGCTAACATCAGGAACTACTGTAGGGATCTTAATATTATATCACTAATATATAGACTGATCCACGAGAAAGATTTGTTATGTACAATGTATTACCGTTAAGTAATGATGATTGTTTATTATTTGTATTTTTTCTGTTCCGAATTTAGTTAGCGTCTGGAGTCATATTTGGAAGCAACTGCACATCTACTAACTAGTCACGAGCTAGTCACGTAACGAAGAGGCGGTATCTGGTGGGAAAAGCAGTAATTAGTAACAGCCGCCGCAAATCCACGGAGTAGTGAAGCTTGATGAGAATCTTGGTCGAAAGTGGTGGTTTTGTGATGAAGCACGTGATAGAATACGGGTAGGGCCACAGTTCTTATTTTTTTCCTTAATATTCATCTCTCACTGTTGGGGATATTCGGCAGAAACAACACGTGGTTCGCATTCCACGTTCATTCCACGTTCACCTTTTCATGGTAAAGTCCATTTTACATATATTTGAAAAAGTAGAAGGTCAAATACTGTCTTCCTTTTTGATAAATAATACACTTTCACTATCAACAAATTTTAAGATGGCCGATTTTGAAAATCGGTGATGTGGGTCACATGTGTCGCATGAACCTAATTAGACCCACGTGAACCTAGGATTTTTGGGGTTAAACTTTTAATTTTAGAATGATTCTATCATGACGGCCAACATGAAAAAGAAGTATACGAAATCAGGACCAAAACACATTTATTCGCATGACAATGAAATCATAAAATATCGCACAAAATTTTTCAACGTAACATTAGAAGATGGCTTTGACATACCACACACCAATTTCTTCTACATCCTTCGAAATTTTCTGGTGCATATACGCCGCACTAGATACAAATTATGTACAAACCAGCATAATTACTGAGGTGTGTAGTAATGTTTAAAAACAATATCTATGACGTACGAGAAAACACAGTTATTTACTTTAGACATTTATGGAATGGAGGAGATGTGATTTTATCTTATTAGCGTGAAACAGACGCACTGTTCCACGTATAAACAAATGGCGCCCCATTTGATCGTTCAAAAGCCTTCTATATATCCATCTCGTGGTCCGTAGTATTTTTCCCAACACTCAAAACTGCATATTACTATAGTAGACATATGTGTCTCTTTAACCACGCCGGGGCAAACTATATGTCCCATTTCCACAGCTGGATAACCGGGGTCGGTTAGGAACAAGGAAGTAGTTGAAGTGGCGTCCATGTCATTTAGCCACACGAAATTATTATTACCATCTATACATCTGTACATATCTTCATCTTCGATACATAAATTAAAGTCCTCCGCCGCGGTTTTTTTTTTTGTGTGTATGTGAAGGCTTACGTTAGCCACTACTGGAAAAATTTTGATACAGTTTTCACTTATGTATCGACTGATTCACGAGAAAGGTGTATATAATTTATTACTGTTAACCCAGATAATCCGTTTACCTGCCTACATTTAGCGTTGCTTATCCGAATGCGGGGGGGGGGGAACCGATAGTAAAATTATAAAACAGGATCACTGTTGTAACATTTAAAACTTTCCCGGCGTGCAGCTTGTTCTATAAAATTTCGGGAAAACTGCTGGATGTCTGTAACTTGATGGTACGTTATTTCGGCTCAGAGTCCTCTGTACATCTTCAGGTGAATAGTGACGAGCAGTACACTAAGCTCCCCTACTTTAGATCCCGCCCGCACACACATGGTTTTCCTAGTTGGCATCGCGCAAGCGTCGCTTGAGCGCATGCGCTTCTGCTGTAAGTCTGTGCGCTGCTCTTCGCGCCTTCCGTGGTGAAAGCTCGTCTATTCAATATCTACATGATTGCCTTAACACGGTAAGATCGCAGGACGACGCCAATTACAAAATGGTTCACATGGCTCTGAGAACTATGGGACTTAACTTCTAAGGTCATCAGTCCCCTAGAACTTAGAACTACTTAAACCTAACTAACCTAATGACATCACACATATCCATGCCCGAGGCAGGATTCGAACCTGCGACCGTAGCGGTCGCGCGATTCCAGACTGTAGCGCCTAGAACCGCTCGGCCACTCCGGCCGGCATATATATTGGAAATGTTTCAGGTAAATTAGTCAGAATTTTAAAAAGACATCAATTTAAAGTAATATTTCGGTCTCTTTACAAAGTATCAGCACTTTTGGGATCTGTTAAAGACGACTTAGAGCTACACAAAGCAGGTGTTTACACGATTCCGTGTGAATGCGGCAAATCCTTTATAGGGCAAACGACGCGCCCTTTATAGGATCGTATTGTAGAACATCTGCAGCATATTTGCCTTGTCCAGGCAAATAAGTCCGCTGTCGGTGAACACTGTATTTGCGCTGATCATTCGAAAAAATATAGTGAAACAAAAATTGTGGCCCATATTACAAACATCTGGAGCGCAGTCGTCAATGAATCAGTGGATATAAGACTGTATGAACTCTTTACGAATCGAGACGACGGTTTCCAGTTAAATTCTGCATGGAACCCAATTGTGGAAGAACTTCGTGCTCTGCGTAATAGTCCTGCGATCTTACCGAGTGAAGACAACCATTTTGATACTGAAGAGGCGAGTTTTCGCCACGAAGGGCGCGCAGAGCAACGCACAGACTTACAGCAGAAGAGCGTGCAAGATGACAACTAGGACACAACGCACGTGCCGGCGAGATCTTAAATAGTGAAGCTTAGTGTATTGCTCGTCAGTCTTCCCCTGAAGACGGGCAGAAGACGCTGCGCCGAAATGTCGTACCAGCAAATTACAGGTATTCGGCAGTTTTCCCGAAATTTTATAGAACAAGATCACTGTCCATAATGTGGAGGACAATCAAACAATTCAAAATCAAAGATGGTAAAATAGTCTATATTAAACTGAGTGAGAGTCCAAATCCGCAACAGCTGTTCATTGTGTTTTTTCCTGTGTGACGACCGGTTTCATACCATGAAGATATATCTTCAGGTCATATAAAACAAGTATTTCATGTGCCACGACTTCCAAGATGTAAGAGTGCATAAAAACATGCCATTCCTCGGTAAAACCATGAATGAACCAGCATCCGATCCTAAATGCGGATTTTGATCCTGTCAGACGTGGATTGTCATGTGCTGTCCGGGATAGTCTTTTGACAGAATGTTGGATATGTTACAGTTATCATACACGGTTCGGATCTGATGACAATCTGCCGGTCCACGCATGGTTTTAGCGAGGAGTGGCATGTTTTTATGGTGCACATTTACGAAGCCCGTCGTCACACAGGGGAAAACACAATAAACAGCTGTTGCGGATTTTGACTCACTTTAATATAGACTATTTTACCATCCTCGATTTTAAATTGTTTGATTGCCCTTCACATTAGGTATAAGTTCTTTAGCTGTGGTTGCCCTACCTATAAATTTATTTGTAAGATCACTGTTATTTTCCTTGCGACGGAATTCGTCTTTCTGTAAAATAGCTCCATATTTAGCAATTATATACAACAACTCGCTCACAGAAAGATACGTACCTAAAGACTGGAAAATTGCTCAAGTCACACTAATACCCAAAAAGCGAAGTAGGAGTAATCCGCTGAATTACAGGCCTATATCACTAACGTCGATTTGCAGTAGGGTTTTAGAACATATAATGTATTCGAACATTATGAAGTACCTCGAAGAAAACGATTTATTGACATGTAATCAGCACGGTTTCACAAAATATCGTTGTTGTGGAACACAACTAGGTCTTTATACTCATGAAGTAATGAGTGCTTTTGACAGGGGAGATCAAATTGATTCCATATTTTTAGATTACCAGAATTTCCTAACAAGCGTCTTCTAACAAAACTGGGTGCCTATGGAATATCGCCTCAGCTGTGCAACTGGATTCGTGATTTCCTGTCAGAAAGGTCACAGTTCGTAGTAACAGACGGAAAGTCATCGAGTAAAACAGAAGTAACATCCGGTGTTCCCCAAGGAAGTGTTATAGGCCCTCTATGGTTCCTGATCTATATTAACGACATAGGAGACAATCTGAGTAGCCGTCTAAGATTGTTTGCAGATGATGCTGTCATTTACCGTCTTGTAAAGTCATCAGATGATCAAAACTACTTGCAAAATGATTTAGATAAGGTATCTGTGTGGTGCGAAAAGTGGCAATTAACCCTGAACAAAGAAAAGTGTGAACTTATTCACATGAGTACTAGAAGAAATCAGCTAGATTTCGATTGGGCGATAAGTCACACAAATATGAGGGCTGTAAATTCAACTAGATACTTAGGGATTACAATTACAAATAACCTAAACTGGAAAGATCACATAGATTATATTGTGGGTAGAGCAAACCAAAGACTGCGATTCACTGGCAGAACACTTAGAAGGAGCCACAGGTCTACCAAAGAGACTGCTTACACTACGCTTGTCCGCCCTGTTCTGGAGTATTGCTGTGCGGTGTGGGATCCGCATCAGGTGGGAGTGACGGATGACATCGGAAAAGTACAAAGAAGGGCAACTCGTTTTGTATTATCGCGAAATAGGGGAGATAGTGCCACAGACACGATACGTGAATTGGAGTGGCAATAATTAAAACAAAGGCGTTTTTCGTTGCGACCTGATCTTCTCATGAAATTTCAATCACCAGTTTTCTCCTCCGATTGCGAAAACATTCTGTTGGCACCCATCTACATAGGGAGAAATGATCATCACGATAAAATAAGAGAAATCAGGGCTCGCACAGAAAAATTTAAATGCTCGTTTTTCCCGCGTGCCGTTAGAGAGTGGAACGGTAGGGAGACAGCATGAAGGCGGTCCATTGAACCCTCTGCCAGGCACTTTATTGTGAATAGCAGAGTAATCACGTAGATGTAGATGTACTGTGAAAAGGACGATGGATGGGGGAGACTATATGGAAAGGGGGGGGGGGTGAGGGAGGGAAATAAATCAGATACTTCTGCCAGGAGCTCAGG
This sequence comes from Schistocerca serialis cubense, assembly GCF_023864345.2. Taxonomy (NCBI): domain Eukaryota; kingdom Metazoa; phylum Arthropoda; class Insecta; order Orthoptera; family Acrididae; genus Schistocerca; species Schistocerca serialis. Next base: position 382,120,185 of record NC_064639.1, read on the forward strand.
ATCACTTCAGAACGGCTCGGCTGATGATAGAAAACAAACAACTCTCCCACATAATGGGAACAACTTTCGTTCGCGAAACGGCGCACACTGGTGAGGCAGATGTGACGCCACGTGGACCGATGGAAGTCGCACCGACGCGGCTGCACTCTCCTCGGCGAGGGGTGGCGGCGGGCACCGGGGGAGGGTGTGAGGTGGCGCCAGATGCGATCCAATTTGGGCCGAGATCCGCTCCCGTGATCCGGCCGCCCGCCGCCTCGTATCAATTAATACGGCGACGGCCGCTAATCTGCGCCGGCCCGCATTGTCATTCTAATGGCGTTTTCAGCCCATTAAAGCGACTGCCGTCCAGGGGGCGCCGCCGCTGCGGGATTACGGCACTCTAAACGCAAACATCGGTGGGATTTGCATGCTGCAGTTTCTGATGATCTGCTGCCACTCTTCCTATTTTTAAAAGAACGGCAGGGGGAGACCGAAATGGTCGTTTCCGGAACACGGCGCTGATAAATGGAAATCGGCGCGTCCGGTTCGTTTTGTCGGTTGCCCTTTCTGATGAACACCGCTCGCACGACGTCAGCGCAGTAAGATATAATTTATCAGGAATGTTTCGCTAATGGCTGAGAAGTAACTGAGTGCGGCCCATGTCCACCTGACGGTGCTCTCCGCTGGTTCTCTCACCTCTGGTAGAGGTGAAACGCTACGTATAGACCTAGATCTAAAGCTAGGGAAATACTTCCAAACTTTTTCTAAGACGCGTAATTTATTGTTACTGTCGGGAAACACAGCGAAATCAGCTATTCAGTAAAATAAGTAAAAGTGCGAAAGTACATACTTTGAATTCGAACTCCTCACATTTTTAATATCTAATTTACGCGCGTGGATTCTGCATCTATATGTATATTCTGCAAACCTCTATGAAGTCGATGGCAGACGGTACGCCCCATTGGACCAATTTTTAGGGCTTTTTTCCGTTCTATTCATGTATGGTGCGCGGAAAGAATGATCGATCGAAGGCCTATGTGCGCCCTGTAGATAGTCTAATCTGTATTTGTGATCCCTAAGGGAACGATATACGGGGGTTGTGGTATATTCCTTAACTTATCATTGAACTCTGGTTCTAGTAAGTTACTAATCGGGCTTTCACAGCACAGTCTCGGCCTATCTTCAAGCGTCTGCTTGCTCAACTATTTCAATGTCTTTGTGACAGTTTCCCATGCACCACACACTTGTCACCATTCGTGCTGCCCTTCTTAGTATCCGTTAAGTATCCCCTGTTACTGCTATTTAGTATAGATTCTACACACTTGAACAATGGGTTGCATATCTTTTGTAGGCAATCTCCTCAGTACATGGACTGCGTTTCTGTATCTACCAATGAACTGCAATCTGCCACCTACCGAGTCTATGTGATCGTTCCATTTCATATCCCTAAAAACTGTTATATTCAGGTATTTGTATGATCTCACCGATTCCAACTGTAGCTCATTGATATTGTATTCATAGGTTACTACGGTTTTTCGTTTTGTGAAGTGGACAATTTTAGTTTCTGGACATTTAAACCAGGACTGAAAATTATCTACTTCTGAAGCCGGTACTTTGAACTTAGTGAAGATAAGAAATTAACAGTTTCTCAGTTCGTGCACGTACGTGAACTATAAATCTACCAACGTGTGGACGCAGATGAAAGACTCTCATGACTCACTGTTAACCTTTTCTCCAACAGAAAGAAACGATTAAAAACAGAAATTCAAACAGTCTTGCTCGCATTATTAAATATTTATTAAAATGGTAACAGGTTTCAATCGATTATGATCATCTTCAGACCAACCACTGAAATATAGATAATGCTACAATGTTTCACTGTTTTCGATAATTAGAAACAAGCGAACCACATTATTTTTTCATCTTTTTTTTTAGCGTTTCTTTGTAGACACCGGAACTCGGTATTCGGTTCTTTTACTTATAATGCGTATAGTATGAAATTATGAGATATAATACAATACCTGAAACGTTAAGGACAATTGAATCAACGTTCCTCGCAAATAAAAATTCCGCTCCTCACTGATACTCCAGTACTCATCTTATGTCTTTGTCCAGATTCCAACTCCAGCACGACACAAAGTTTTAATATACCAGAAAGTTTTATCCTGGGAACTTCAGTAATGCACACAGTAGAAAGATAGGAAACGACTGAATGTAATTTAATGTTAACAAATAAATAGAAGCAGTATAGGGAGAAGAAGCACTATTGGAGACGTGCTACAACAGCGACGTTTCGAATATTTATTCAGACAGATATCGTCTGAAGATGTCTTTTACATAAACAAATACGAAATCTTGGTCAGATTAATTCTACGCAAGGAGAGATGTATGATATAGAAATTTCCTGCAGAACATTTTGTAGAAAAATTTTTCCGTCCGACTGATATATGCGCATAAAATATTGGAGAATTTGGTCCCTGCGTTCGCATCTTTGGGTCAGTATCAGCGTAAATACTTTAGTGACTTCGTTTTTTATCGAGTGCATGGAAACATAACGCTTGTTGTTTGTTAACCACGGATAGTCCAGGGGAATGGGAAACTAAGAAAAAGAATGAAAGCCGGAGAAGCGGAAAAAGTTAACAGAAGAAATACGACTGACTAGCGGATAGTACCTTATAATGGATACTATTAGTGGCAGCTTTCTGTATAAATATTAAATGAAATATTAGTTCATAAAAATATTACTCATAGACGGACAGGTATATCCCTTGATACATGAAATTTACAAGCTTATCATTTTAGATACGTATTGAGTGGTGACCGTAAGATAAAACATAATATATGACGCTTGATTAAATAGTAGCAGATCTGGATTAAGAAGTTTTATTTGTTTTATTTGGGAATTCTGTTTGCTGGATAACTAATAATTACCAACTTGTAGCAGCTAATTTAATGTTGATTATAGATTAATGCTAAGCAGTTTTCAAAGCCGTGAACCGAGATGGAAAACGTACAGCTGATAAAAAAATGATAAGACTGAAGAAAATTTCGGTTGCCTAGCTAGTAAAAGCTACCACGTGGTCATCAGTTTCGCGCTAATAGGAGGGACCAGACGAAATTATTTTCTTCAGTTTCTTATTTACTTTCCTTCTTTCATCTATTGTTGGAAGACTGAATGTGTTTGTGAATCTAGCGTGTAATTGTGTTTTCTGCAACAACTGATATGAGAATTATTATTCAATGAAAACTGACCAAATCATATCAGTGACATCTGATAGACATTCAGCGTACTTGAATAAAAAATTATTTTTAAATTATGTGGGGAATATCCTCCACAGTTGTTATCTCAATAGTTACGGCAATAATTAAAGTTTTCTGCTGTTTACTTAAGAAATCAGTTAAATCAACAATTAAACAAACGTAAAGACTTTTAATTGCCATTTTCTAAAGAATCACAACCCCAAGAGCGTATGTTGTCGAAAACCCTGGAAGCTACAGTTTTTGGTGGAATGAAAATTACATATGCAATAAGGATCTAATCTCTAGCAAGGGTTTTGAATAAAATACGTAAAACATTGCTTTGTCATATAACGGACACAGTTAAATAGGAATAAATTAATGTATTTTATGGAAATTCCGAAATAAGTACGGGATTATGCCATGGATGGCCGATGTCTCCACACAGTGCCAGAGAAATTTAGAACTTACTATTTGTCGATTGATTTGGTGGTGTCCAATTTCCGCATCGGCTATTCTGTACATAAACGCATGTCTTGCGTCTCAACAAAGTCCAAAGATTTAAGTAAGATGTTCAAATGTGTGTGAACTCCTAAGGGACCAAACTGCTGAGGTGATCGGTCGCTAGACTTACACATTACTTAAGCTAACTTAAACTAACTTATGCTAAGAAGAACACACACACCCATGCCCGAGGGAGGACTCGAACCTCCGGCGGGAGGGGCCGCACAATCCGTGACATGGCGCCTCAAACCGCACGTCTACCACGCGCGGAGCCGCCATATGAAGGAAAGCGTGAATACGTGCGCCATCCCACAGTGAGAAACACTATTTCCAGTTCCAATAAGAGCTGGCTTGCGTAGTTATAGATGACAGCTACGTGTTGAGTCTGGTAACTTAGCCGTAGATGGTACTTACAATTTAGCAAAACCCAATGAACATTTAAAAACAGACAAATAAATAAAAAGAATCGTGGAAGCTGTGATGGAGACACATAATGAAACGCCTACGTTACTACATAAAAGCAAACAGAACAATCATTTGCGTCAGTCAAGGGATAATAACACCGATGAAACGCTTCTACTGGTTATGTGCTGGAATTCTAAATGACTGGTAACGTGTACATAAATCACTGGACCAGGTAACTGTCTTCTATCGTATAATAATGAACACCAATTGCCTCCAGTTCAAGACTGACTTGGAACAAAGTGTACTACCTGCTACGAATCTGAATAATTTTTAAGAATGTTTGGTGGCACAGATATGACGTCCAACTAAACGACGTATTATACTTGTTTGCCTGCACTTATAATCCCATTCTGCCCTTATGATCCCATTCAGCGGATTCCCAATGATTCTTCATTATTCTGTTGTTACTAAGGAAAATCCGCAGCACAGCTTGACCTTTTAACATGCGGATTTGGTGATCTGTTCCCGGTCACCATTCTTCTCACTCTCAAAATACCTTCGGGGCTACACTCTTCCCTGCTTATGTTTATGTAGTACGCGAAGTACAAAACAAAAATGATAATGTCATAATCTGAGCCATGTGCTTTGAAGGTTCGAACACATAGCTTGCAAACAAGGCGAAACTGACACATAATGGCCGTCTTCCTGTTTAGGAAGTGAAAGAACTCATAATAATTTCCATCTCCTAATATCTAAGACAGCTATTTTCTTCGCGAATAATCGTCTTTTTACTGTCGAAGTTTTCAATAGTAAACAAGAAGAAATCAACAGTAAAGGCCACAATGGCGATACTAGTGAAAACTTATCGGTAAAGCAAGTACTGTTCTTTCTTTTACACATAACACGCCATCACGCATCACTGTATACGAGTACTTTTTCCCTTCTTGCCGAGACTTCACAATTGGTTTGAAGAAATACGCAGATCGCGCTACATGTGTAGAACATCTATTCTTGTGTTGTTATGCAATGCTTCTTACCAGCGGCACTTATCGTCCACGTGTTGTAGGCTCAAGACCATTTTTTCTCAGCCACGCCTAAAATGAATAAAAAATTGGTAACTTCAGCTCTTTGACATCTTATCGTATATGTCGCATTATTGAAGTATGGGTACATAAACAGCACATTTATGTTTTCTCCTTATCTACACAGAAATGAGCGCTTGTAGCCACGTTAATTACCATAAATGATGAGAAGAGTAGCTCATTAATACGCCTACGAGTAGCGAGTAGTCGTGAAAGGAAATGTAGAGATATGCAAATGTCAACACCTCGTAAGAATGCAGAGTCTCAAGGCGGTAACATTTAATAAAAAGTATACTACTTGACTATGGCCAAGGAGTGCTTGGCGAAAATCTCGTATAATTTTAATCACTTGACACGGCTGGGAACGAGAAAATATTTTATTCGAAACAGCTCGTGTTCTAAAGCATATAGCGCAGTAATCAGTTTGACGGGCGCTAAGAGCCTGAATGGATCCTAGATGTAACTGAGCGGCTGATAAACGCGTAAAAGAGCATCGAGAATGGTGTGCACATCTCGTTTCTTCTATCTCCTGGAGCATTTTTCCCTACATTCGAACTGTTTTGAAAACTTTTCCCTAATTCCATTAGTTATCGATCGTAATGGACTGCATTTGCAGCAAGTAACAGGTTGAAGCGAACGCCTTACGTAAGAAACGCGCTATTGTTCATGTCACGCAGTTAACGATTTCAAGTAAAACTAATCCTATTAGCGTGAAAAGGTTTGTTAACGCTATTAAAAAGAGTGTTTGGCTTACTCTCAAGGGAAATAATTCTTTTTCAGTCGATCGTTAGTAAAGAATGCTCTCTAAAACAAGTCTTGAACTTTGGCCTGTTTTGCCATTTTTGTTCTACTTTAACACAACATGTTTTTACAGCACTAAGGTACTTCCCGCTCTGTAGCATCGTACTGCCAACACATAAGCTCCTCAGCATCTTATATTCTATTAAATTCGACTCTAGCGATATCCGGCATTATTCTAACTTTCGAGCTTCTGTGTACCTGGATCAGTACTTTGAACTTTGGTCGTTGTCTGCTCCGTCTTAATAAAATATCAGGGAGGTCACATGCATTTTATTGCAGACTCATTGTTTAGTGTCTTCTTATGCGTTTATGTCGCTCTTCTGCTGCATTTTGAGTACGAGCGCCACAAGAAAGTTCTCCACTTGGTAGTGAAAGACTGTTAAAAATTCATCTATTTTTGGACATTTTTAGTCCACCATGTTCGACATTTTTCTCCCAAAAATACAAATATCGTTAGCATACCCTTTTCATTTTACACAATATGTGTTGTCGCCGTAGTTCGCGTGCTTAGCTCAGTGGTTACGCGTTTGCCTTCCGTGCAGCGGACCCGAGTTCGATTCCTCGCCGGGTTGTAGATTTTCTCCCCCGTGGACTGCGTGTTGTGTTGTCCTCATCACCGACACGCAAGTCGCCCAATGTGGTACCACCTGACATAAGACTTGCACTCGGCGGCCGAACTTCCCCGAACTGGGGCCTTCCTGCCAACAATGCCACACGATCATTTCATTTTTTGTAGCTATAAAGTTATTTAGGAGAGGGGATATATGTTTGTCTGAATGTGCCAAATCTGGCGAGTGGAGCTAATGTTCGCTCTGTCCATACTTGAAACACCTTAGTTTCGCAATTCCTGATGGAACATAATTATCTCTCTTTTGCACTCAGGTCTCAGGTATTTTTCTCATCTAGTTGATACTGAAAGAGATATTTGTCTGTTATTGTTTTACCCTTGCAGAGTAATAAACAAGGTATATGGAAATCCTTAAGGTATATGGAAATGTTTTTACTCTTTCTGGTGCAGAGCGAGCATATAACGGCCATAGCTTTGCCGCTCTTCCGTGTCTGGCGTGAAAAGAGTGACTCAGTTTTCGTCTACAGAAACAAAGTAGTGCACGAAATGAGTCAGATTCTTTACAAAATTCGCCAAGAAATGCTGACAATTTAGAGAAATGTGATCCCCTTTGGAGACGATCTGTGATTATGATATCTAAATAAAATGTTGAGCTCGTGGTCATGGACACCTTTTGATTTCTTGAACAGATTAACCGTTTCGGCTATATAGCCATCGTCAGATCTTATAAAGGCAGCCACAGACAGGACACGCAGTCCTTCACGATCGCTCGACGTCTGTCACCCTGCCTTTATGGGATCTGATGACTGAATAGCCGAAATCTGTTCAAGTACGTAAATGAATAAAATAAATTAAAACTAGAGCAAGATTGCGACTTCTACGTCTGACAGTTGCGTATTCACATCTGCATTTTTGCATTTGCTTTTGGCGCCACCCACCTTGTAGATACGTTTCGCACAGCTGATGTTTACTTGTAAAATACACCTGAAATTACCTATTGCACGCACTTTTAATTGGAATTCATTCGAACCTATGTGGTGTTCTTTCACAAAGTTTCAATTTGTGTGATCCGAATGGATCTTTTTCAAGTGAATGACGGCCAAGGTTGAATTTAGCCGCCCATTCCTTAACTAACGTAATTAAAGGATGATACTCCTTACAAATCATCACCAAATCAGGATCAATTTTTCGTTGCCGAAAGCGTCCCTGAAAAAATAATTTTTATGGTGGTTAAATAGTCTTGTTCATCAATTCGAAAGAAAATCACACAACACGACTGAAGTAAATGGCAGCACACAGAAAACCGTTAGTGGGGTCAAGTTTATGTATAAATTCATTTATTTATACACATATTTCATCTGACAATATTATAGTCTTCAGGTCCTCCCTTACATATGACAAGAAATACTTCAATAATTATTATCATTACTCTTATGCTATTTGCATTTATATATGCGTAGTACACGAACTGGGTATAGTAATAAAAATAACAGTAATAATAGACGTAGTAAAGAATAAATAGCATTCCAAAAATCTGTCTAATTGACAATATTAAGTAAATGCCTCATAATTTTTTGTCAAATGTGGATAATTTCTTGAAAAAGAAATGTGTGACATCATTACAGAAGGAATGAAATGTAAAGTTGATGTGCCCGGAAAAGAACTAGAAGCAATAGGGTAAGGTTGGAGGTTCAGATGCGAGAAAACAGGTGCAGAGGTAATGAAGGTATGTGGCGTGTTGACGGTGTAACAGATATACTGGTTCACTGTTGCGCAGAAGGAAGAAGCCAGCTGGGGTACGACGATGTGGAGTCCACACCAATGCTAGCAGCTGAGGCTATAATTTGTTCTGGAATGCAGAATTCTTTCGGATAAGACAGAGTGGTACATCTGAAATGGAGAAGAAGATGGAGAAAGATTTTTGGTATTGAGCATAAGTACAGCCATGCTGCTGGACGTGTATTTCATTTATGGAACGATAATATGCATGAAGTGCTGAGAACACACAGTTAAGAAAGTGTACCAGCATGAAAGACATTTTAGCGGTTCTGGCGCTGCAGTCCGGAACCGCGGGACTGCTACGGTCGCAGGTTCGAATCCTGCCTCGGGCATGGGTGTGTGTGATGTCTTTAGGTTAGTTAGGTTTAAGTAGTTCTAAGTTCTAGGGGACTTATGACCTAAGATGTTGAGTCCCATCGTGCTCAGAGCCATTTGAACCATGAAAGAAATTTAATAATAATAACAAATTAACAGTACAGAATGTCTGCAAGAATCAGCAGAGTCTTCTAACTGGGGAGGTATCGAGAATGGTGTCCCACAGGGTTCAGTCTTGTGTCATCTATTGTTCTTAGTATATATTAATGGCTTGCCACTCTATATTCAAGAAGATGCAAAGCTAGTTTTTTTTGCTGATGATGTAAATACAGTAATTACATCCAACGAACAAGAATTAACTGAGGAAATTTTAAATAGTATCTTTCACATAATTATACAGTGGTTCTCTGCAAACGGTCTCTCACTAAATTTTGAGAAAACGTGGTATGTACAGTTCTGTACAATAAATGGCCTAACGCCATGGATAAATATAGATTTTGAACAGTAGTCTGTGGCTGAGGCAGAATATTCAAAATTTCTGGGTGTATGCATTGATGAGAAAGAAACGCATTGATGATCTGCTGAAACATTTAGAAAATGTTGAAATACGCGTGGATTCCTATCGGACCAAACTGCTGAGGTCATCGGTCCCTAGAATTACACACTACGTAAACTAACTTAAACTAACTTATGCTAAGAACAGCACACACACCCACGCCCGAGGGAAGAGACGAACCTCTGACGGGAGGGGCCGCGCAGTCCGTGACATGGCGCCTCAAACTGCGCGGCCCTCAGCGCGGCTGAATGCACATTTTTGTGATAAACATAACAGTAAATTAGCGTACTATGCCTATTTTCATTCACTGCTTTCATATGGCATCTTATTTTTGGAGTAATTCATCATTAACAGAAAAATTTTGATTGTGTAAAAGCGTGTAATCAGAATAATAGCTAGAACCCGCGCAAGATCACCTTGAAGATATTTATTTAAGGAACTCGGGATATTCGCAGTATCTTCGCAATGCATATATTCACTTACAAAATTTATTATTAATAACCCGTCCCGATTAAAAAATAACAGCAAATTGCATAGTAACAACACTGGAAGAAAGGAATATCTTCACTGTTCTGGGTTAAACCTGACTTTGGCATAGAAAGGAGTCCATTATGGAGCCACAAATATCTTTGTTCATTTACCAAATAGCATTAAAAGTCCAGAAAGAAATTTTCACTCTGCAGCGGAATATGCGCTGACATGAAACTTCCTGGCGGACTAAAACTGTGTGTTAGACCGAGACTTGAACTCGGGCCTTTATTTTTCATGGGCAAGACTCACGACTCGTCTTCACCGCTTTTATTCCGCCAATACCTCGTTTCCTATCGTTTAATATCAGCGCACACTCCGCTGCAGAGCGAAAATTCCATTCTGGAAGCATCCCGCAGACTGTGACCAAACCACGTCTCTGCAGTATCCTTTCTTCCAGGAATGCTAGTTCTGCACGGTTCGCAGGAGAGCTTCTGTGAAGTTTGGAAGGTAGGAGACGAGATACTGGCGGAATTAAAGCTGTGAGGACAGGTCGTAAGTCGTACTCGAAAAGCAAAGGTCCCGAGTTCAAGTCTCGGTGCGATAAACAGTTTTAACTCACCAGGAAGTTTCAGCATTAGAAGTCTTGCACATAGCCACTCACCATTTAAAAATAAATTTAAGAAATTTCTTAATGGCTACTCCTTCTACTCAATCGATGAATTTTTACTATGAAATAGTAGTCGTAGGAAAAAAGATCATATCGCGTAAAGAAAACTTGTGTTAAACTGACACTTTCAATATCATTACGGTAAGTCGTATTCATAACAAGTGCTAATGTAATGTTATCTCTTAGACAGGATATAAACCTTTCACATTAGCTTAGTCCATCACGCAGTACTCAACACATGATCTAGCCTAGTTTGGGGTTCACCGCGCCTGAAGTTTTCTGGCTTTGAGTAAGGAGGCAGTGCTTCATCGGAGAATTAGTGAGTGTTTATGACAGCTGAGGCCTTTTCGCGTCGTCTTCCAGCAGCTGTACGATCCTGGGAGGTGGCTCCTTGTTTCCCAAAGCGGGCGGCTGCAGCAGGTGCCGTGGCAGGTGGTGGGCACGAGCGGCGCGGAGTAAACGTGTAGCCATTAGTTCCAGTGAAGCGCGGTAGCGGCTGCCGCTTGTAGCGTCGGCGATGGCCGCGCCGAGACGAGCCGCGGGCCTCGCTGGCTGGCCTGCCCACACGCCACTTCCGCGGCGGAAGCGGATTTCACGCGCACGCAGATCGTGCCGCGTTTCGGCTGTTTAATTACGCCCGCAGGTGCTTTAGGGCGTCATTACCGGCGGAACGCGGGCGCGCACTGTTTTACTACCGTGTGGAGAACAGAACAGCGCGGCGCGTCTTCCGCGGCGCGGCGGCTGGATTAGCGCGGACCGTAATTGATATCCAGAGGGCCGGTGCGCATGCCGAAGGGTGACGAACGGCGGCGGACCTGAGCCGAATACGGTGGCGGCCGCACAACACTGTCCGTCACTGACTCTTTATGTGGCTTACGACACTCCTACAGGTTTGCTATCTACATTCCGCAAGCCATCTTGCATTGTGTGTCACCCTTTCTTCCAGTCATGAAAAATTGGCGGGAAGAACGATTGCCGGTAAGCTTCCGTGAGGGCCCCAATATCTCTAATTTTATCTTCATTGTCCCATCGAGAGATGATATACACAGAGGTAGTATCGCGTACACAAGGAATAAAAGGGCAGTGCATTGAAGGAGCTACCATTTGTGCTCAGGTGATTCATGTGAAAAGGTTTCAGAGGTGACTGCGGCCGCACGACGGGAATTAACAGACTTTTAACGCAGAATGGCAGTTGGATATAGACGCATGGGAGATTCCATTTCGGAAAACGTTAGGGAATTCAACATCCCGCGATCCACAGTGTCAAGAGTGTGCCGAGAATGCCGAATTTCAGACATGACATCTCACTACGGACAAAACAGCGGCCGATGACCTTCACTAAACGGCTGAGAACAGTGACGTTTGCGCAAAGTTGTCGGCGCTAACGGACAAGCAACAGTGCTTTAAATAACCGCAGAAATTAATGTACTGTGCGTGACGAACGTGTCCGTTAGTACAATACGGCGAAATTTGGCCTTAATGAGGTATTGCAGCAGACGACCGACGCGAGTGCCTTTGCTAAAACCACTCGGTTGGACTCTAGATGACTGGAAAGCCGTGGCTTGGTCAGTGAGTTCAGATTTCAGTTGGTAAGAGGTGTCGGTAGAGTTCGAGTGTGGTGCATCCCCCCCCCCTCCCCCCCCCCCCCCCCCCCAACGCATGGGACCAAGTTGTCAACAAGGCACTGTGCAAGCTAATGGTGGCTCCATAATGGTGTGAGCTGAAAATAGACCATCGACTGGAAATGGTTTTATTCGTCCACTTGGAAACGATTTACAGCCGTTAGTGGACTACTTGTTCCCACTCAGCGGTGGAATTTTTGTGGATGGCATTGCGCCATTTCACTGAACCACAATTGTTCACGAGTGGTTGGCAAAACTTTTTAGATAATCCGAGCGAATGATTTGGCAACCCAGATTTCCCGAAATGTGTCCCATCGAACGTTTTGAGGCATAATCGAGAGGTCAGTTGGTGCACAAAATCCTGCACGGGCAACACTTTCGTAATTACGAACGGCTTTAGATTCAGCATAGCTCAACATTTTTGCAGCGGTTTTCCAACGAATTGTTGAGTCTAGATGCTGCATTACTACTGGCAAAAGGAGGTCTGACACCATATCAGGTGGTATATCATGACTTTTGTCACCTCATTGTATTTATGGATTCCTCTAGGAACGTAAGCTCTGGAAACGTTAACAGTAAAACACATCTCGATACAGAACGCCCCTCTTGCAGTGTCCACCACTGGAGTTGGTTAATAATCTCCGTGACGCTTTCGCTGAAAAATGGTTCAAATGGCTCTGAGCACTATGGGACCTAACGTCTGAGGTCATCAGTCCCCTAGAACTTAGAACTACTTAAACCTAACTAACCTAAGGACATCACACACACCCATGCCCGAGGCAGGATTCGAACCTGCGACTGTAGCAGCAGCGCCGTTCCGGACTGAAGCGCCTAGAACCGCTCGGCCACAACGGCCGGCGACGCTTTCGTGCCTACTGCGTGAACCTGTAGCGAAACGCTCCGCTCTTCTTTCAATCTTCACTATTGCCTCAGTCAGTCTTATATGTTACGGTTCCCATACTGACGAGCAGTAATCAAGCGAAAAATCGACTGTGTACGTGGGAGCTCTACAACAAGAACCGGATTTCCAGAATCTATTTTGAAGTGTTTACATGACACTCCAGAAGCGGTATTCGGAAATCGTTTAAGAGATATAGTTTTGCGAGCCACATGCTAAGGTAATATTAATAATGCGTGCAGCATACCGGCGAACATCCGTCTGCTGCACCGCAAAGAGAAAGATGAAGGATTGCGCAGTATACAATCTCTTTTCTACAGCGTAACATTGTTTCAGAAAAAATTAGAACAAAATAATTTTTTATAACCTTGCAGAACACGTAATCTTCTTTTACTACTGCGTATCATATCTGATCTGTTCGTATAGCACAGTTCTCATCTCGCTAGCTTGTGAGACAAGGATGTAAGCCAGACTCCCGTCGAACGACCGTGTTGTGGTCCACTGGCCAGCATGAACGTAGCTTTTAGGCGATTTTTCACTCTGGTTTAGACAAATGCTGGGCTGGTCTTCTATCTCCAGATCAGGAAGTGCAATACAAAAATAGTTAAACACGATTAGACACACAATACAGTTTGTACAGAAATGGTGCTTACAAATTTCCTGTCCTTAGATTAACTGTCGCCTGTGGCGACAGGATTAGCATCTGGTCACAAAATTAAGATAAATTTGTCAAGTCATGAGAAGCAAAATACCCTTAACGTTGGAATAAACGCTAAGAAAGAGTGGCAGTACTGTAAGAGACAATACTTGTTCATTTGCAAACATTCGTAATGTCGCTTCAAACAGCGTTTCTTTAAGACAGAGACACTTTCTCCGCTAGGCAAACGTAGTGGGATATTCTCACATTGTCCTAAAACGTATCCCTGTGACCATAGTTCACTGAATATATTGCGCTCGTCTGCTGTTTTGCTGCTGATAGATGTCTTCGATTGAGATTTTATTTTTTTATTATTTTGAGTTTTTCTTCATTACAGAGGCTTATCTCCAACATAATAATTTGCTTGGAAATTACAATACAAACACTAAACGTTCTTAAACTATATTTTCAAAATATTCGTCCAGGTGTTTCGATCTTGTGTGTCTTCCTCTGCGCCCGTTCTCCTCATTGTGTGCTGTACATTTTGGACCCAGGTGGTCATAGCTCGTCCTCTTCTTCTTCTCCCCTCCAGTTCCCACTCCAGTATCAATTTTTGTATTCTCGTTTTCTCCATTCGTCGTACATGCCCGTACCACTGTAATTTCTTCCTATCCATTACGTCATATAATCTTTCTTTTATTTCCATTCTCCTTATTATTTCGCTGTTACTTTTTCATTTTTTTATGCGTCCAGATTGGCGAATGTTAGGAGACCAGAAAAGTGCGAAGTGATTTTTGCTGATCTCATTGCTGCGACAATTTTAGTATCAGTAGTGATGCGACAATTCAGCCATATGAAGGACACGTGGGATACCATCGAACTTCAATCCAGAGTTCATAAACCATGTTCTGGTAATCACAGATATTAAAGTCTATGTTTTAGACATCTGGTAACCTGTATATTTTGTATGATAACTCTGAGAAACTAGGTTCAAATCCATCTTTCCGGTTTCCTGTTTTATGTTTGCCACAATTTCTCAAAATCCGCTCAAGGAGCGCCATGTCCTGTTCCTACTGGTGTAGTGTTTTGCCATTAATGAGTTCGACGTCGACATGTCTTTTAAGTCTAGGCTTCGTTTCTTTTTCGTTGCGGTTGCCTGAGGGCCGACGACAAGAGTACTCCGTGGGGTAGGTCCCTGCCCCTGTTGTTTTTCTGTGAGTTCCCTCAGCACTTCTTCCTCGGTGGTTTTTTTTTTTTCTTTTTTCCAGTCGGCAGTGGTGCAGGTCCGTCATCGGCGGATAATGTCATTAGCGGGCAGGAAGCGCCGGCCAGTGCGATTTCATTAGGTCTAGCGGGCCCGGCTCCTTTGTTTACACGCCGCTACGAGTTATGATTGATGGGCGGGCGGCGGCCCGCGGGAGGCCTGTAGGCGGCTATAACCCGCGGCGGGCAGAGGAGAGGAGGAGCTGCGGCCCCGGGACCAACCGCAGCTGCCGCCACCGGCCGACACGCCGCGTCAGCTGCCGCCGTCTCCTACTCTTTCTCTTAACACTTCCAACCGCGAGCCCTAAACCAACCCACACTCTCCAGTATCACAATAGTGGGCCATCTAGAGCGATATGGCAGGAAAACGCAGAAAACGGAATGATCGTTTGCTATTATTGGCTGGTGGCCGGGAGACCTCTTCTAGGGTTGTTCGACAGTCTGGCGCTGGTCTTCCTTTTAGACGCCACTTCAGCCGACTTGCCCGTTGACGAAGATGAGTAGAAATGATGAGGGCAACTCAAACAGCCAGTTCCCCACAGGAAGAAAATCTCCGACTGGTCCGGGAAGGGTGCTTTCCCTTTTCTCGCGTGGTATACTATGTATCAAAGGTAATAGGCAGATTCGATATTTCCAGATTTCCGAAAAGCATTTGACACAGTATCTCACTGCAGCTTGTTAACAGAGATACGGACATACGGGAAACGTTTCCCGATATGTGAGTGCCTTCAAATGGTTCAAATGGCTCTGAGCACTATGGGGCTTAACATCGGAGGTCATCAGTCCTCTAGAACATAGAACTACTTAAACCTAACTAACCTAAGGACATCACACACATCCATGCCCGAGGCAGGATACGAACCTGCGACCGTAGCGGTAGCGCGGTTCCAGACTGAAGCGTCTAGAAACGCTCGGCCACTCCCGCCGGCTGTGAGTGCCTCGAAGACTTCCTAGGTAACAGAATCCAGTATGTTGTCCTCGATGGCAAGTGTCCATCAGAGGCAAGGGTATCGTCAGGAGTGCCCCAGAGAAGTGTGATAGGACCGCTGTTATTTTCTACATACCTAAATGACCTGTGTGACAGGACCCACAGCAATCTGCGGTTGTTTGCTGACGATGTTGTGGTGTACAGTATGATGTTGAAGTTGAGTGGCTGTAGGAGGAGACTCAGACAAAATTTCTAGTTGGTGTGACGAAAGGCCACTGGCTCCAAATGTAGAAAAAAGAAAAATGTAACTTCATACTGATGAGTAGGAAAAACAAACACGTAATGTTCGGAAACAGCATTATTAGTGTCCTGTTTGACATAGTCCCGTTGTTTAAATATACGGGCGTAACGCTGCAAACCGGCATGACATGGAACGAGCGTGTGAGGATTGTGGTAGGGAAGGCTTCGGTTTATCGAGAGAATTTTAGGAAAGTGTGGTTCATCTTTGAAGGAGACAGGATATAGGACGGTCGTGCGACCTACTCTCGAGTACTTCTCGTGCGTTTGGGATCCGCATCAGGTCGGATTGAAGGGAGACATCAAGTAATGCTGGCAGCTAGATTTGTTACCGGTAGGTCCAGCCAGTATGCAAGTGTTACGGATATGCTTCGGCACCTCAAGTGGCTGGAGGCAGGAGGACATTCATTTCGACGAACACTACTCAGAAGGTTTAGAGAACCGGCATTTGAAGCTGAGTGCAGAACGATCCTACTGCCGCCAACATACATTTCGCATAGGTATCACGAAGATAAGATACGGGAAATTACGGCTCATTCGAAGGCATAAAGGCAGTCGTTTTTTCCTCGCTTTATTTGCGAGTGGAACAGGAAAGGAAACAACTAGTTGTGGTACAAGGCACCCTCCGCCACGCACACGACAGTGGCTGGCGTAGTATGTATCTAGATGCAGATGATCACCGGACGCCACGATCTAGAGGCGGTGCCGCTGACCACTAGATCGCGGGATCTGGACAAAAAATGTAAATTACGTCATGGCAAATTATGATATAAAGGTAGTAAGGTTTCAGTACTGATACCTTGAATGAAAATATCTCTTTCTCTTGAATAAGATAATCGTGTAAGCTGTAAGTTTTAACTGTGGCGAATGTCGCACTTAATTAAATATACCAGGCTATTATGTCGTAATGTACTAGGTGGATGCACTAGGGACTTGTCGAAGCCATTCGAAGACATTTAAAAGCAGTCCTATGCCGAAAAGGGTGCCTATGTGTTTCAACCCTCCTGCGGCGTATTGGTTCAAATGGCTCTGAGCACTATGGGACTCAACAGCTGAGGTCATTAGTCCCCTAGAACTTAGAACTACTTAAACCTAACTAACCTAAGGACATCACAAACATCCATGCCCGAGGCAGGATTCGAACCTGCGACCGTAGCGGTCTTGCGGTTCCAGACTGCAGCGCCTTTAACCGCACGGCCACTTCGGCCGGCCCTGCGGGTATTCACCGTTGGGAGAGGGGGAAGGGGGTTGCCGGCTTCATGCAGGCTACGCTGTTACTATGACCTCTGCGGAATCGGATGGGTAGCCGCCTGCAGGAGCCTAGGACCCCGTCACTAGTTGTCTCGGTACAGGTACAGGTTTAAGGTGACACCGAATAACAGGAATGATTGAAATGATTAGTGGCAGCCACGGGTAGGTGGCACCATTGCGGGTTTGTGACAGTTAGTCATTTCACTAATCATGGATCAGTGGAACGTACAACAACGTGAGTTAGCCATAAAAATGTTTTACAGAAGCAGTGATAGTTTGGTAGCGGCGCAGAGGGAGTTTCGACGTTTTTGTAATTTAGAACGTCATGATGCCGTTCCTTCTAAACACGCGATAAATGTTGGATCAATAGCTTTGAAGAGACTGGGTCTGCCCTCGAAACCAACAGGACGACCAAGAAGTGGGCGTTCTCCAGCGAACATTGATGTTGTACGCAAGTCTGTTGGTTCAAATGGCTCTGAGAACTATGGGACTTAACTTCTGAGGTCATCAGTCTCCTATAACTTAGAACTAATAAAACCTATCTAACCTAAGGACGTCACACACATCCACGCCCGAGGCAGGATTCGAACCTGCGACCGTAGCGGTCGCGCGGCTCCAGACTGTAGCGCCTAGAACCGCTCGGCCACTCCGGCCGGCCTACGCAAGTCTGTCTTACGGAGCCCACAGTGTTCAATTCGTAAGCAATCAGCAGTGGCTGGATTGCCCTCGGGGGTGTTCGCAGAATTCTTCATCTTGATTTAAAATTTCATCCGTACAAACTACAGATGGTGCCAGAATTGAAGGAAAACGATTAGCGGTTACGATTAGGATTCTGTCAACAACTGATAACAAAAGTAAACAATGACGATGAATTTCTAAACAAGTTGTGGATGTCAGATGAGGCACAATTTCATCTCTCAGGTTATGTGAATAAACAGAACTACCGTTACTGGGCAAAAAAAAATCCTAATGACCTTCACCGGCGCTCTTTACACGCTATTAAAGTGAGAGTATGGTGTGATGCTTCATCAAAAAATGGTTCAAATGGCTCTGAGCACTATGGGACTTAACTTCTAAGGTCATCAGTCCCCTAGAACTTGGAACTACTTAAACCTCACTAACCTAAGGACATCACACACATCCATGCCCGAGGCAGGATTCGAACCTGCGACCGTAGCGGTCACGCGGTTCCAGACTGTAGCGCCTTTAACCGCTTCGCCACACCGGCCGGCGATGCTTCATCAGATGGGATTATCGGACTATTTTTGCGCAAATGAACAGGGAAACATAACTGTCAATGCCGATCGTTACTTGGAGACGTTGCGAAATTTCGTTACACCTGCATTGGACAACTTTCCAATCGTTCATGAAGCCTGGCTTCAACAGGACGGAGCGAAATCACACTACACGGCAATCAGTGGCGTATGTGCGAGAACTGATTGGCAAGCCTGTGATCTGGTGATTCGGTAACATTCCCTGGCCTCTTAGATAGCCAAATTTATCCGTTTGTGCTTTTCCTTGTGGGGCTACCTAAAGAAGAAATTCTACACGACTCGACCAAGAACTTTGGATGAGTTAAAACCGAGAATTCGGGATGCAGTTCAGAGTATCCCAGCTGAGATGTTGCAGCGGCCAATGAGAAATCTCAACAGCAGATTTCAGGAATGTATTCGTACAGGAGGACGCCAATAAGGGCGTAATTTTTCAAAAATGATAAATACCGTCAACGCTCCGTAAACGGCAAAGTTGTAAGGTTTCAATTACTATGAATGCAATTTCTTTCGTTCATCACATCTAGTTTTATTGGATTGTGGAAATGTTCCCGTGTTTCTGTGTCACCCTGTACAACACAGTGGTCTTAGAGCGACTCTTTGCTGTTTTATTCATGCCTGTGTGGATGTCTTACACCTCCGTTATTGCGCCACAGGAGGACTGAAAAAAGTTCACATTCAAATTTCCTCGAATAGTTTTGAAAGATCCCTACGGTTCCATGCTGTACATCAGAGCAAAAATTGCGGTCTCACACTACTCCAAAGGAGAGCGATCATGTTCAGTGGGGTTGCTGGCTCGCTATGTCCTTAAGGGTTGAATCATCCGGTGTGTGTCAGCAGAGCCGGAAGTTGTCAAGAACATCATCCTGTTGCTCATCTCACTGCAAACTGTCGCTTGCGCCCGGGAAAATTATGGAATTCAAAGACCCAAGGACAGCGATCGACTCATTGACAACATTTGTGCCACGCCCTGATGCCTTTTCCTACCGATTCTGAGTGGCGGTGTGTCTGAAATGTTTTCCTTGGTTACCACAAGAGACCCTCGTGCTTCAAAAGCTGGGCGTCGCGGTTCTGACCTCCGTCGCAGAGGCGTCAAAAGAAGGGCTCTGGCCTTTCTTTCCGAAGTGTGGACGCCTCGGTGTTTGGAGCGTCGCCGAGCGTGAGCGTGACATCGCAGGGCGTAACGCCATTACAGAGGAAGAGTGTAGGGACTTTTGAACCAAATTTCACGTTCTGCGTCGCAATAGGAGAGAATTACGGGGTTTCAAACAAGTGACTCTTTAACTGTGCTGCACAGTGTATTATCACCACATCTCGACAGAATGGCATCACACACTCCCAAATCAGCTACAAATTTAATTATGTACCCTCCCTACTATACAGGGTGTTACAAAAAGGTACGGCCAAACTTTCAGGAAACATTCCTCACACACAAATAAAGAAAAGATGTTATGTGGACATGTGTGCGGAAACGCTTAATTTCCATGTTAGAGCTCATTTTAGTTTCGTCAGTATGTACTGTACTTCCTCGATTCACCGCCAGTTGGCCCAACTGAAGGAAAGTAATGTTGACTTCGGTGCTTGTGTTGACATGCGACTCATTGCTCTACAGTACTAGCATCAAGCACATCAGTACGTAGCATCAACAGGTTTGTGTTCATCACGAACGTGATTTTGCAGTCAGTGCAATGTTTACAAATGCGGAGTTCGCAGATGCCCATTTGATGTGTGGATTAGCACGGGGCAAATGCCGTGGCGCGGTACGTTTGTATCGAGACCGATTTCCATAACGAACGTGTCCCGACAGGAAGACGTTCGTGGCGTCTTAGGGAGCACGGAACATTCCAGCCTATGACTCGCGACTGGGGAAGACCTAGAACGACGAGGACACCTGCAATGGACGAGGCAATTCTTCGTGCAGTTGACGATAACCCTAATGTCAGCGTCAGAGAAGTTGCTGCTGTACAAGGTAACGTTGACCACGTCACTGTATGGAGAGTGCTGCGGGAGAACCAGTTGTTTCCGTACCATGTACAGCGTACGCAGGCACCATCAGCACCTGATTGGCCTCCACGGGTACACTTCTGCGAATGGTTCATCCAACAATGTGTCAATCCTCATTTCAGTGCAAATGTTCTCTTTACGGATGAGGCTTCATTCCAACGTGATCCAATTGTAAATTTTCACAGTCGAGGCCGGCCGAAGTGGCCGTGCGGTTAAAGGCGCTGCAATCTGGAACCGCAAGACCGCTACGGTCGCAGGTTCGAATCCTGCCTCGGGCATGGATGTTTGTGATGTCCTTAGGTTAGTTAGGTTTAACTAGTTCTAGGTTCTAGGGGACTAATGACCTCAGCAGTTGAGTCCCATAGTGCTCAGAGCTATTTGAACCATTTTTTTTCACAATCGGCATGTGTGGGCTGACGAGAATCCGCACGCAATTGTGCAATCAAGTCATCAACACAGATTTTCTGTGAACGTTTGGGCAGGCATTGTTGGTGATGTCTTGATTGGGCCCCATGTTCTTCCACCTACGCTCAATGGAGCAGGTTATCATGACTTCATACGGGATACTCTACCTGTGCTGCTAGAACATGTGCCTTTAAAAGTACGACACAACATGTGGTTCATGCACGATGGAGCTCCTGCACATTTCAGTCGAAGTGTTCGTACGCTTCTCAACAACAGATTCGGTGACCGATGGATTGGTAGAGGCGGACCAATTCCATGGCCTCCACGCTCTCCTGACCTCAACCCTCTTGACTTTCATTTATGGGGGCATTTGAAAGCTCTTGTCTACGCAACCCCGGTACCAAATGTAGAGACTCTTCGTGCTCGTATTGTGAACGGCTGTGATACAATGCGCCATTCTCCAGGGCTGCATCAGCGCATCAGGGATTCCATGCGACGGAGGGTGGATGCATGTATCCTCGCTAACGGAGGACATTTTGAACATATCCTGTAACAAAGTGTTTGAAGTCACGCTGGTACGTTCTGTTGCTGTGTGTTTCCATTTCATGATTAACGTGATTTGAAGAGAAGTAATAAAATGAGCTCTGACATGGAAAGTAAGCATTTCCGAACACATGTCCACATAACATATTTTCTTTCTTTGTGTGTGAGGAATGTTTCCTGAAAGTTTGGCCGTACCTTTTTGTAACACCCTGTATACGCAAAAACTATAAAATTTCATTATTTTCTAGTCTTCGTGGCGTTGCAGTTCTAATATCTAACAGCATACTATCAATGATTTTGTTGTTCTTGGTACAACACTCGGTGGGACAAAATCCGCACCTGAAATGCAGATAGTGGTAGTGTTGAGCGTGAGAAGAGTAACATCCGACGCGATACGGCTGTGGTTGCGTGCCGCGGTGAAGGCGTCGCCATCGATAAAGCGAGCTGCGCTTCTCGGCGCCGGCCCATCGGTCGCAATTAGGAGCCGAGCCGTCACCCTAACTCCAGCTCGCCGTCCCACCGAGGCAGCCGCGCCGCGGCGCTGTCCGCCTACTGGCCGGCCGTGGAGCCGCTGTAGCGTGGCCGTAATGACACAGACGTGGCGAGCTGTAAGGCCGTGTTTTACGGTGCCCCGCGAATTAATATTGTGGAGTTAGTTAATTACGGGAGAGGAGTGCAAGACGAGGGAAGGCGCGCTCGCCGCATCCGGCCGCGCCGCCGCGACGCTGCATTACGAGGCAATGGTAGCGGGTGGTTTGCCGCGCTTATTAGTGCTGGCGGGTTACTGTCCGTGGAGGGGACACGTTGGACTGCGAGTCCAGAGCCCGGCAGTTCCTGCACATTCTTACAGACGTTCCCACACTGATGGTTGGACATAGCCGGGTAAACGAGCAAGATGTCCTCTGGCTTAAGCCGTCCTCTCACGGGACGTGAAAACGTACGTGGACGAGAAGCGGGCCACGTCACAGAGTGCTATTCCACGTTTCACCACCTTGAGAAGCGTGAAACGTAGAATCTAGCATGTCAGATTTTTGTTTCGTGGAGAGGAACGTGGCCAATTAAATGCGGCGTCGATTTTACGCCACTAGCAGAACCAGGAGCCGCAATAGTATATGAAGATAAACTCAGTATTTGGTGACTTCTCTTGCTACAGAGTACTTGGTATGAATGTTTCAAAGTATCAGCACATTGAAAATCTCTCGAAAACGGGTCTTTCTACGTACAATTTGCTATAGCAAAATGAAAGGAAACCGCATATCAGTAGTTAAAACCTTTTCGTGTTTGATGCTTTTAGTGTTATAACGTGTGCCATGAAAGTGTATCGATTCGGTGCTACCGATCAATTATCTGTGCAAATGGTGTCGTTGTAGGAAAAAATTTTCTCGTTTAAATATCAAATAATGTCATTTTTGGATACATGTTTCACATTGTGTATACCATGTAACTGAGACAATCCAGCCATGTCAAAGCTGGGGAGTTGCTGATAGGGCCGAGAACAGTAAAGAGCAAGGTAGCAAGTTAGCGTTTAGCTGTTTCCAATGTTTTTCTTCACCTTCTGTTTTCTGAAAGAGAAATAGTTCCACAAATAAATTTTCCAATAAATGCAGGTACCTCTCTCCCGTCAATCGCTGATTGATAATAAATGGACCTATCAAAAGGTTACCGATCATGTTGCACGAAACATTTATGGCAAAACAGAATTTGGAAATTGCTATTCTCTGAAGCGTGTGTATTTTCCCGTGACCATCGATGATTATTGCGGGTGTTGTTTGTTCCATGTCGTGAGAACTAGGCTTCTTGAGTGAATAGTGTGTATGGAAGCAAATGACTATTCTCAATAACCTAGTGACAGAATTGAAGTCGTTGGGCATTGTCGCCAACGTAGAAGTTTTGGACACGCTGTATGTGAAATGAATACAGATTTTCCGCATGTAATGCTTCCCATACACATATCTGTGGGACACGCTTACGCAGGGACATTCTTCGTATGCTCGTACCGGGACTTCGCTCAACACTTGCGATAATTTCTTCCTGTTCTTGCGAAGTTTGTTGACGTGCACGCTTGGACGAAAAATGTCTACCTGGAAGAGAGCCTGTTGCACGCAAAGTTGCACTTTGGTGAACACCCTGCGATCAGGTAATCGCCGAGTCGGAAAGCTCCTGTGGTATTCTTCTCTTGCAGCGGAAGCGCTACCGTCGCAGAAGCCATAAATATACACCATATCTGCGTATTCTTCATTACTGTAGATGTGTGGCACTTTTAGCAGCGCTTGTACGAACACAGTTAACACCGTACATTACACAGCTAACCGATCCGTTGCCGGCACACTACACAATGCGGCTTACACGGCACAACTGCTCAAACAACGGGTGATTGTACTACATGCTACGTACGTCGCCTGACCATAATATGTGGCATGTACCCGTGTATTGTTTGCAAGGAAATGACGTTACGGTCCAGTTGTATTGCGTATACGTTCACGTTGTCCACGTCAGTTTTGCAGAATTAAAGTTCCTTTCAGTACTCATACCTTCTTAAGGAAGCATTGTTTGTTCAGAATTACTTATACTATCACTTTTTAAAATATTGAACTTTCCTCCCCAAACACCCTGTATACAGGCATCTCTTAGTTTTATGGACTGCCCCATGTTTGTATCTTGCCAGTAAATATCTTTTTCAATGATGGTGACCAGTTTCGGAAACATCTGCTCTCCCATTCGAATGAAATGACCAAATGAATCCCGACCTTGATACCTACGTGAACTACGATCCCTTTAGAGTGATTGTAGTCAGTACAACATCCGAGAACAAGGATATTATGCATGTGCAAACTGATTTTTTTCTTTGTTGTTATTTCATCCCCCTTCACCGCATGTGGACGAGAAATATCAAAAGAACACTAAATACCTGAAAAACTACACTTGAAAAACACTGAGCACGACAGAAGATAGACTGACCATTCAAAATGGAGAACCCTGCACCTTCCCTAAAACTGGAGAAGGACCTACCCTGGGACAGTATGCATATGAAAAGAGGGGTAGTCACGGACGTAGATGGAATGGTGGTGATGAGGGCTGAGGACTGGTAAGAGGTGGTGGCGACTAAGTGGGGGCTGTGGGAGACAAGGAGAAACCGGTAACTAATATTTGGATCTATAGATTGGAGAGAAAAAGGGGTTGAAAGGGCCGTCAAGAAAGGGGAGAGGACGAGAATGGAGCAGTTGGGTTGGTGGTTAGGGTAGGGTGGATTCAGAGCTGATAGGACGGGCAGATGTCAGGTCGGAGTTTGTGGTCCGGGAGAGGCAGACGTTTGAAATTTCTTTGGGAGAGGACGTGGTGGGTGTGCAGGTAAAGGGTAGGTGGGATGTGTAGGTAGAGGATGGGACAGCGCACTTGGACTGGAAGAGAGAAGGGACACATTAGGATTGTTGGAGTCGAGTTTACGGACGGTGTATGTTATTTGTAGGTGTTCAATGTGAGTAAGAAGATGTGTGAATTTTGTGAGTTGGTAAAGGATCCTTGTGGCGGAAGGTAAGCGGACGCGGAAAGCGAGGAGGAGAGTAGGGCGTCCGTGGATATGGAAGGACTTACAGAACTTAGGAGGGCGGATATCCATGCAACATTTGCACAGCAAAGGATGGTCCAAGATATTTTAATGTGCTAGTTGGCAGGATGGAACGGTTGTAAATGGTGAGGTAGAAATCATGGAGACGGAATGTGCGGGTGGTGCGTCCTACAGTTAGTGCCTCGGTTTTGGAGGGAGCCATTGGTTACACCAGGACGAAAACAGTCTGAGATGGATTCGGAGAATCGTTCGCGAGGAAAGCGGTGTCATGAGCATACTGAAGAAGGTGGATGAGAAGAGGCGGTTTGGGCATATCGGAAGTGAAAATGAGGTAAAGAAGAGGGGAGAGAATGTAACTTGGGGGCACTCCTGCAGTGTTGTGGAAGGTATAGGAATTGGTGTTGTTAACAATGACATAAGATGGGCGATTGGAGACGAAGGAGCAAGTTAATATTAGATACTATACTTTAACTATATTGAATTTAAAACCGAAAATGAGGTGGAGATTCAGTTGGGTTAACGAATAACTTTAACTAGCATGTATCTAAGATCCTGCAACATTATACCAGCAATTCGCTGTTCAAGCTATCGACGAATTCAGAATCTTTTCCGCGATTTCCTCTACTCTTCTCCGACTGTGTGATTTGTCTGCCAGATGCGGCCAAGAACTACCGCTGGAGAGCGAGGCGGTCGGAAACCACGATGACGAGCACGTTCCGTGAGACGTAGCAGGTCATCGCGGGAAGCACGACGGACACCGCGTCTTGCGTGCTTTCCTATGAGAAACGCGACTCGTGTGAGGACGGCTCTAGTTGAGGTCTCTAAGCGTGCGCTGGTGCGGAGACTCTCGAATCCCAACGATGAAAGAAATTTGTGGCAACGGTATTTTCCCGGCAATGTGAGGACAGTGGCAAGATGGAGTTCTTATCCACCAGTCTGCATGCCACTGTAGAGAGGTAAATTCGAAACCTCTTGTGAAGTACGTGGACCTCGAGCTATCTTTAAGAAGCGAAAATTTAAATAAGAATGTGGAGGATTAGATGAGTAGATAGGAGAAGTAATAAGGGTGTACTGAATCGACGGGAGGAAACAATTTACGGAACCACTTGAAACAGGGACTGGTTGAGGACACACCATGATGCATTAAGAAACAGCCAATTTGAAAGCGAAGGGAAGTGGGAAACGGGTGGCCGTTACAAATTGTTCAGGAAGATCAATGCGTGTTTAGAACGATTGTTGCAGTAGCTACGTAGAAATGACGAGCCTTTTACAAGATAGACTAACGTGAAGAGCTGCATCAGACCAACCTTCAGACTGAAGACAACAATTCGGCAATAAATAATATCGCATTGTCAACCGTTGCCTCTGCGCGTTGCACATTGTGATAGTAACGTCCAACGTGAACATACCCACAGTCATCGCTATCGAGACTTGCTTAATAACGCCGCTTGGAAGAGTGTAGAATACCGGAGCAAACTCGTTTACTGTGCAGTTTCTTCTTCCGTTGCTTTTCCCGTATAACTTCAAGAAACTTTCCTTATCAAGATTCGCTGTTCGGCAGATATTAACGAGGACTAATTACCACGCTCCTTAAGCAATGAAGTTAATGAAGGAAGATTTAATTTATGAAGAAGACTATCTAAAACGGAATACCTTGTTTGTTTCTTGACATTTAATTCAGTTAGGTATTTTTCACGTGAAGTAACACGCATCAAAAGCATATTTCGTCATTTTGTTACTGCTTCCAGTGTTGTTTTTTAAATGAATCATTCATGTTGCATTTTATTCGAAACGATAAGCAGACCGATATTTTCCAGTTCATGCTAACAGGTTATAGAGATTACTTTCTTAAGTCAGAGTTTCTCAAACTCACACAAAAAGTTACAGGAAAAACAAATTATGCGGGTGATCAAGTAACTAATGAATAGAAATTTAGTCGAACCGAAGGGAAAATACTTTTAAGTACAACTTGACTAACAGAAATGGTGCTTATAAACTTGAGAACAAACATTACGTGATACCAGAACATTACACGTTGGCAAAGATTTTTACGTGAAAGTGCTACAGTCGTTAAGAGTCAATTTTGATAGAAATGGCATGTCATCTAATGAAGAAAAAAGTAAATTTTAGTGTAATAACAGTTTATTTGCCGGCACGCTAGACCCGCAGATACATGACTTGTAGTCATGTCACAGAGTTATCAGAGTTATCCGTTACAATAGGGCGGGGCAGATCTGAAATTCTCGTGTAATTGAAATTTGTGATCGTACAAGTGACACGTAAACATGAAACCAAGTAAGCTGTTGTTAAATGCAAATTGTTGCTGATGTCTCTGGCCAGCTTTGTCCAAGTAATGTCAGCTACTACAGCACAGCTCATCGAAAGGGACGTGGATAAAACCTTGAAAGGTACTTCAAGTTACTGCAAGATCAATTTATTGCCTGCAAAACTGAGTATATGCAGTTCGGGGGTAACTGAGTCGAAGTAGTAGGATTGGGTCTGTGAAGACTAATGGAGCACATTAAGCAGTATGAGGAACCTTGTTTCTCAAACTATGTGTTATGAGAGAAACCAAAACAAAGAAGATGGAAGATGAACAGGTCAGGAAAGGGACGACAGGTCGTTAACTAGTGACATGCTCCCTACATTATTTACACGATATTTGACACAGTAATGAGGAACGAGTCACTATACAAGCTACATATACTTAATTTGTTTGTAAGTGTGGCTTATGCTGGCCATTTACCGATTACTGTCAGAGTGACTAAAATTTAATAATATTTAAGGTACTAGTTTTTAATATTACTTATGTTACTAGTGAGTCCGCTGCTCGTGGTCTCGCGGTAGCGTTCTCGCTTCCCGAGCGCGGGGTCACGGGTTCGATTTCCGGCGGGGTCAGGGATTTTTCCTGCCTCGAGATGACTGGGTGTTGTGTCGTCTTCATCATCATCATTCATCCCCATCACGGTCGGAGGAAGGCAATGGCAAACCTCTTCCACTAGGACCTTGCCTAGTAAAGCGGTGCGGGTCTCCCGCATCGTTCCCCTACGCTCTGTAAAGAAGCGTGGAACTTCATTTCATTTCATTTTTCTTGTTACTAGTGATACACGTGTGCGGAGTGGTAAGAAACAGTCTGAAAATATTGTACGGGTGTTGCAGGGTAGGTAATGCTGAGAAATAAGTATTAAGAAAAAAATAGATATGTTGCGGCGTTTCCAAGTTGTTTAACATTGAAGTTAGCCATTCAAGTCGTTGCGTGCAAAAATTCAAGAACATGTACGCGCTTCAATGCGGTAACGCACGGACAGGGTCAATGATATAATACTTGTTCAGATGCTCATTACCGGTGAAAATGTGCCTTTTTCAGAAGTAATAAATTTTTAGCTAGTAGAGCGAAAGCTTGTTTGTTCGATCTGAGGAAGCCAAACAAAGAACACGTTTGGCGACACTGCCTATAACAAATGGTTCAAATGGCTCTGAGCACTATGGGACTCAACTGCTGTGGTCATAAGTCCCCTAGAACTTAGAACCACTTAAACCTAACTAACCTAAGGACATCACACACATCCATGCCCGAGGCAGGATTCGTACCTGCGACCGTAGCGCTGCCTATAACAGGCTGCTTGAATTTGTGCACGCTGCTACCTGACTGCCTAACTTCAGTGTTAATTAAATCTGAAAAGGTGCAACTTGTTAACCGTTATTTCTCAGCACAACCTATCCTGCAACGCCCTTACACGCTTTTCGGACTGTTTCTGACCATCCTGTATTTACATTTTCTTAGCCAACCAATTTTAGTTCGAAATTCATCTATGTAATAGAAGGTGTTCTCCGAAATGAAGAATTTAAGCAAGATTTAAAATCTAACTGTTAGATACCTTATTCGAACAAAAGGTGTATAATAATTTGCTATCTAAAACTGACGTGGGTGGAAGTATATGAGAACAGAAACAAAAACGTTTCATTAGACAATTAACTAAGACAAAATATAATACTGAAAACAGTGACGCATTCAGTCACAAGCGGCTAATTGCCGGCACGATCGAAGACGCACATTGGTTAGCACTCTGTACTCGCTTTTCGGAGGACGATGGTTCAAATCTCCCTCTTGCCATCCAGATTTAGATTTTCGTGGTTTCTCTAAATCACTTAAGGCAAAATATGGGAATCACTTAAGGCAAAATATGGGATCGCTCCTGTGAAGAGGCACTACCGATTTCCTTCCCAATCCTTGAAAAAATGCGAGCATGTGCTCCTTCTCTAATGACGTCGATGTGGATTAGAGCTTAAATCCTGATTTCAACAGGGTCAGTTTTCGGTATCAATTATGGCACTTCAAATTATGATCAGAGATTCTTGAAGGTGCATATTGAGCACCTTTGTGAGACACTGACAGTTTTATCACTGAGCAATAAAGATGTTTTTTTTCTTCTAGTTCAGTGAGTGTGGACACTATAACTCTTTTCTAAGTATTCTTCGTTTTCCTAGCCTTATCCCATATCTGCCGGGATCGGCGTGTTAATCTAGATCTGTGCAATGTTAGAGACGGAAGGTGATCGGATGCCCTTCCATATCCCCCCCCCCCCCCCCCCCCGCACCAACACCCCTCTCCGGAGCCATATCACGCATTATCACGGGATTGAATTTGTGAGACCCCAGTGTTAGCTCATGTGAAAGTCTGAGAACGTTTTCTAAATGTTCGCGAATCGTATAACTGAGACTGGACGTGGATACCAGTGAAGTAATCACCTAGTCGGATACGGGAAACCGCCTAAAATCACATCTACGCTGGCAGACCCACTGGCAATAATCCTTACGGCGCATTAGTTTCCAGGGCCGGCGCGCCTCCCCGAATCCCGGTAGCGGCGTGCTAAAGCGTGCAGTAATCCGGGAGGGCTACTCTCTATGATTGTGGTGGAAAACCGTGGCATGACGTATTCGCTGTGATGTAGATGACGAAGAGTGACAGTCTTTAATAGAAGACAGTGTAATATAATGACCCAGCTTTGCTGCACGGATACACATGATAGGCCTAATGGTGTAGCATCAGTAAGCGTTATCAGTCCCAAAAAGGGCGGAGCGGAGGTGGAAAATCTCATGTAAGGATTCACGTACACCTATATGTCTGTCCTACATCACACACTTAAATGCCTGGCAGAAGGGTCATCGAGCCTCTTTCGGGCTATTTATTCCTGTGCCGTTCCATTCTCGTATAACGTGCGGGAAGAATGAACACCTAAATCTGAACACCTAAATCTTTCTGTGTAAGCTGTAATTTATCTTATTTTATTACGGCTTCAATAAAATATTTTCGCATTCAGAGGAGAAAGCTGGTGACTGAAATTTCGTGAAAAGATCTCGCCGCAACGGGAACTCATTTGTTTTACTGATTTTCGCCCCAACTCACGTATCATATTGAAACGTCCCCTTTGAACAATTCATATACGACTGTGCTTAAACTGACACACAATATTTTGTTAGCGCAACGCAATCTGACTTTCAAAATTCCCTACAAAAGAATGGCCCTGACTAACATTAAACTATACCTTTCACAAATCACTTACCTCACAAAAATCTTCGCTGCTCAAGCTACTGCAATACAGCGAGCGCCACTACTGCCAGCTAAATAAAAGATTCAAACTACTGAAGGCACTAACTACTGATAGGGATAGTTAGCAAATGAAAGATATTAATAGAGAACAAACAATGTATTTACCTTGATATCATCATATATAAATATAGCAGTTCATGACAAATTACAAATCTCCGCCATCTCTCTCCCCACATCCACCACTGCTGGCGGCTCACCTCCAACTGCGCAACGCTACGCGCTGTTCACATCCAGCTGCCTAACACTACAATGGCGAGTATTACAACAATGCAAAGCAGCCACAGACTGCACACAGCACAGCCAGTGATTTTCATACAGAGGTGGCGTTACCAATAAGAAATCCTAAACAGCCTACTTACATAAAGAAAACATAAACAGCCTACTTACAATATCTTTGACACTCTTCCCTTATTTCTCGATAATACAAAACGAACTGCCCTTCCTGGAAATTTTTCCTCCGTCAATCCATGATGTTATGGTTTTCCTACCACGCAGCAATGTAACTGAAACTGGACGTGGATACCAGTGAAGTACTCACCTAGTCGGATTCGGGAAACCGCCTATTGCACATCTACGCTGCAAGACTCACCGGCCATAATCCTTGCGGCGCAGTAGGTTCCCGGGCCGGTGCGCCTACTAGACCCGCTGCATCTTCCAAGCGTTCTGCCAATAAAATGCAGTCTTTCGTTCGCTTTCCCCACAGCATTCTCTGTGTGACCTATTAAATTTAAGTTGTTCGTAATTGTAATTCTTTGGAACTGACAGCATTTATAGTTGTGTGATCTATAGCGCTACTGAAATTTAACAGATTCCTTTTAGCACTCACGTGGATGACTTTTTCGTTATTTGGAGTCAATTACCACTTTTCGCACCATGCAGATATCTTAACTAAATCATTCTGCAATGCTTGTAGATCTTATGAGTTTACTAAACGGTAAATGACAGCCTTATGCGCAAACAATCTAAGAAGGCTGCTCAAACTGCCTCCTAAATCGTTTGTACAGAACAGGAACAGCAGACGGTTTTTAACGCTTCCTTCGGAAACTCCATATATTACTTCTGTTTTGCTTGATGACTTTTCGTTGGTTACTGCTGTGTCCTTTCTGACAGGAAATAACGTATCCAGTAGCACAACTGAAACAATACTTAATAAGCACGCAACTTGATTAGAAATTGCTTGTGAAGAACGGCGCTAAGAGCCTTTGGATATCTGGAAGTATGGAACCAGTCGGAGATCCCCTGTCGATAGTACTCGTTAATTCATGTGAATAAAGAGGCAGTTGTAGTTCGTAAAAACGATGTTTTCTGACTTCGTGCTGACTGTGTTTCAGTAGACTGTTTTCTTCGAAGTAATTGGCTGCAAGACTGAGTAAGAGATCCCTTACCATACTGTTGGGCAGTGCATTATTAATGAGTGCTGAAATCTAATTGACTTGATATATTGTAGGTAAACTCAAAGATGCACATAGATAGTGGTTTATTGTAATGATGATCCTGAAGGAATGAGGGAGGAGGACAAGCTAAACTTTCTCGTCAGGCGCACTCCTCACTTTGGAGTACAGAGAGGAGTACTGGAGGTGTCAGCCGTGGCACAGCCACAGCCGCTAGGTGCTGAGCGTCTTGCCACGGTCTCTCGGCTGTGTCCCGTCACGGGCTACGAGCGTGGAACCCGCTGACTTACGGACACGAATCACACTCCAGCCTGTATGCCCCTCACAGCCGATTCATCGCCTTCTCGCTCTTTCGCCAGGAGGCTGGTCCCTGAGTGAAATCGAAAGAAGAGAGGCGGGCCGATGGAAGAGGAGACGGAAGGAAAGAAAGGGGAAAGTGGCAGGAGCGGCGGCACCATTTCGTGTTCTATTTAGGGGGGCTGTTCCCGGCTTAGTGCTGCCGTCCGGCCAGATTACGTGATCAATACAGCGGCGGCGCCCTTCTGCCGGAGAACGGCCCCGCCGCCTCACAAGTCTCCAGATAACCAGATGGTTGCACCACCGCTGCACTGGTGGTTATAAAAACGTTTATGTCGTCTGTGTTCCCAAATCTGTGAGGAGCTACGCAGTATTGTGCCAGTTTTACAGAACGCTAGATGGCGTGTTCTGTGTTTCTTCATGCTATTGGCTAGTTTTGGGCGACCCAATATCTGAGAACTCGGTGTTTCCGAAAACTGATTAGAATAAGTATGACGACAGATGTCGAACGAATTTAGAGACTCGCTTCTAGGTTCGTAACAGGGCAGAATAGATTGTGCTGAAGTATGACAGAAATGCACGGGGAACTTAAATGGGAATTCTTGTAAGAAGACGTAGTTTTCACGAAAGCCTGTTGGATAAATTTAGAGAGCATCTATTTCAAGTACACTGTGTGATCACCTGCTGTCAGCAATCATCGTATATCTTGCGTAGTGAACGCGATCGTATGAGAGATTGGGGTGTGTACGGTGTAATATACGCAATTACTTGCCTCACGCTCAACATGCAAAATGGAATAGGACAGAAAAGTAGCTAACATTCCGTCAGTTCTCCCTTGTCAGTATCGTCCAGGCCTTTTGTGTCATTTAGTTAAACTAATGTCTGAATAAACTATCATCATACCAACTTTTTATAATGCTCTACCCATTCCTTCTCTCCTTGATATGCACACGGAAACTCTAAAACCTAGAAAGAGTAGGAAAGCTAATGTTTTAGATGGTGTTAGTATGGAACTGTGGAAAGATGGAGTGTTATCTTACATCTAAAGCTTTTTCACAGTTTTGATAAATAGTTGAGAAGTGAGAAGGTACCAAAAGACTGGCTAAAACCCAAAGCAGTATCAATATCTAAGAAAGGTGACAAAAATAACCGTAATGAGTAGAGAAGTATAAGTCCCTGGATTCAATCTATAAATTATATGCCAAAATTCTGAAGGCAAGACTAAATAATATCATGGAAAAACAAATATATCCGAAGAACAATCAGGTTTTAGAAATGGACGATCAGCTACTGATAATGTTTTTATACTACAACAAGTTAGAGAAGAAATCAACAGGGAAGCTCAACTTGCTTTCACAGGTATTTAAGAGACATTTGAAAATCTGAACAGAGAAGTGCTATTGAATGTAATGGCTGAATTCTGTTATCCATATCATCTCATAAATGCTGCTAACAGTTAATACACAAACACCTAATTTGTTAGATATATGGGAAACATAATCACAAAGCCGCTGAACACAAACCTAGGTTTAAGACAAGGAAGCTGTATTTCCCCGACACTCTTTACTAAATATATACATCAAGTGATCAGTAAATGGAAAATGATGACTAGGTGGAGTAGTCTGAGATCGTGATACTAGACTAAATGCGATGCTGTGTGCAGGTGACCTAACATTGCCTGCAGATAATGAAGATGACCTTCAGATGCCAGTCTAGAAGCTGCTGCAGATGACCGCAGAATTCAACCTAAAATTGTCTTTTGATACGACGAAAGTTTTGTTATTTCAGGGCATACAACCAGTAAAATCAAAAGTACTCTTCATGAATGGAATTATGGAGAAAGTTAAACAGTTTAAATATTATAGGATGCGACATCACAAATGAATACAACGATGATGTGCACCAAAAATTAAATAAATTTGCTTTCATGTGTCGCACGACAGTAAAAAATATAAAGAATAAAGGTAGCAAAGAAACCCAGCTGAAGTTTTATAAAACCATAGCAATACCAATCCGTACTTATGGAAATGATGCAAGGGTGACAAGAAGACATCAAGAAAGTAAAATAAAGGCTCAAAAAGTTGGGTTTCTAAGAAGAGTGAAGGCATGCACAAGACCTCCAAAATAAATGAGGATATAAGGATTTAGGAACATATAACCCAAACATAAAATAAAACTTTTTGTTTCACGTTTTGGCAGTCGAGACACGAAAACGAGAATACTTGTTGGCTGTTCTCGCAAAAGTTCTCGGTTCTCGGATGCGTATCTATTTCTGTCTGTTTCCAGGTTCTTCTTACTAAACGAATTCGGAAAATAACTTTCACGTGTTCATCTGCAACATTGAAAGATGTACTTAAAATAACAATGCTGGTTTGGCTTGCACACATTTCACAATAAACGAAAGAATCAGTTTTTTTCTTTTTCTTTTTTTTTTTTTTTTTACCAAATAGTATCCTTAAAATCTCTTGAGAAAGACAGCATAGCTAAGAAGTCGTGCTAATCCAAAAACTGTGGCGTTTTTGTTTACACACATAAAATAGTCATCTGAAAAACTAGCTTTGAAAAAGGCTGCAATTTTCCTTTATTTAGATAAAACTATTTTCCTTTGAAGCACACCAGATGAAATGAAGTCGCACATTATGCACGCAGGCTCGCTAAATAGACACCCGAGGACCTCAGTTTCTTTTACTGCCCGAGGATACAGTTCTCCAGTCCCTGAAATTACAGCTTCTATCTATCATCGAAGTGACTTAGCTGCAGAAGAGAACCATGCATTACTTTCCGATATGGCGTACCTAAAAACGAGGAACACAGACTTCTTGGGTCCATGGTTACTGGCAGGGCTTGATCTGTAAAAAAGAAGGTTCCGGTACTGTGGGCTTCCGGGGGAGGGGGGGGAGGGGATGTTTTTTGAGGTTTTTGGCTCCTTAAACATTATTTTAATGCTTTTCCTGATTATTTTGACAGTGTGAATTTGTACTTGTAAAAATAAAACTGCAATATGCATCAACAATCTTTTATCAGTATTGGTTAAAAGCTGTTTCTCAATTTACGATTTGCTACAAAAATAAATTACTGTAAGGTGAACACACGTAAATTAAAACTATAAAGGGGGAAAAATGTAAATGTTTTTACTTTTAGTTTATAAAACTGCCCCAAGCTTTGAAAGGTTTTCGTTGCACGTCCCTCTTGTCTCTGTATGCTTGCTGTTGGTGTCCATAGCAGAGTGCCGTCCACGAAGCAGCCAGAATTCCATTTATTTTCAAAGGTCAAAACGAGTCACTGGTGGGCCATTCAGCTTCGGAAAAGTAGTGAAGAAACAGTCTTTGTTAACAGAGGCCCTCTACTGTGAGTAATAGATTAATTTGGGAAAACTCTCTTTCACGTTCACTAGATGGCACTAGAATTATCTTGATGGTATTTGTCAACGGAAACTAATTTGTGGGATACTTTGTTTTGTTTCCACAATTCCCGCTAAAGGTCTCACAGCTGTCAAGACATAATCACGAAATGCTTTAATCTTACCTCGTTTGTTCAACTGCAAGCGAACAGAAAGTGACTCAGCACCGTTTTACCATAACGTTCTGTCGTACTACATCTCAAAACCTGCGGTTCTGATTTTTATGCCGGCCGGTATGGTCGAGCGGTTCTAGGCGCTTCAGTCTGGAACCGCGAGACCGCTACGGTCGCAGGTTCCAATCCTGCCTCGGACATGGATGTGTGTGTTGTCCTTGGGTTAGTTAAGTTTAAGTAGTTCTAAGTTCCAGGGGACTGATGACCTCAGATGTTAAGCCCCATAGTGCTCAGAGCTATTTGAACCATTTGATTTTCATTCGTCAGCGGTACAGTCCGTGCAGTCACAATTCAAGCATTGGTCGCTGGTAAATCCAACATGCATCGCTCACATTTAACGAATAGACTTCAGTCAGTCGGGCTATAACTGCAGCTGAACATCTTACGTAAACAAGTGCGTTACCTCGTAACAGCTTGACAGAAAGTATACCAAGTTTGTCTCTAAAATAATTCGCCACTCTCTGAAAATTTTCAGTTACAAGCACAAATTTATATTCGTAACTGTATAATTAGAAAATTGGCGCCACTTTAAACACATTCCACTAGTTTATATTTATTTGGTGACGAGCATTCCAATGTTGTCCCGTTGGTGTATACCGTAAGATATCGGGTGCCTTAAATTAGTTCCTCAAACAAGTCGTGAAACTAGTTAACAGAATCGTGGTTCCTGTTTGTAACTGATTCTTCAACAAAATGGTGCCACTAAAAACACACTTAGCTGTTTTATCACTCATTTATGAGCATAACAATATTTTACACCCCCCATCGCTTAAGTCAGAATATTTTTGAGTTTACTGTAAGTCATTATAATATGTTGCTTCTGTTAATGGATGAAAGTACCTGAGTCTACTCTATCTATATCCGAATCCCGCTCTAGCTACTGCCGGATTTGGGTGCTGACGAGTCCTCTCCATTTGGCTCGGTCCTCCCACCACTTTTCTTCCTCCACTTGCTGCCAGGTCACACCTCTCCTTTCTACAGATATCCTCACTCCCATTTTCCACCGTGTTCTTAGGTGCCCTCTCGGTCTTTTCCCATCCATCTTTAGTTCTTCCACAATTTTGGGGAGTCTCTGCCCATGCATCCTCTTAATATGCCCATGCCATCGTAATCTCTTTTTTTCAATTTCTTCTCTCATACTGTCTTGTTTAAGGTCCTTTCTAATCTCTACATTCCTTACTCTGTCCATTTTTGTTTTTCCCTCAACTGCTCTGAGAAATTTCATTTCCCTTGCTTGCAGTCTGCTCCAGTGCCTTTCTTGAAGATGGGAACAATGTCTCCTGTTCTCCAATCGTCAGGTATTGTACTATTTCTCCACACGCTTGATAGTACTCTATACATTCACTGCATTCCCACTGGACCTGCTGCTCTTATCATGTCCACTGATACTTCATCAGGTCCTGGGGCTTTCCCCCCATTCAACTTCTTCACAGCTTTTTCCATTTCTTCCCGTGTAATTTATCCTAATTCTGCTTCCCAACTTCTCTCAATTTCTCCGTTATTTGTTGTTTCCTCATGTACCTGCGCCTCAGCGTTTAACAGCTTCTTTTAAGAAGCCTGAGGTTACTAATACCTGTAAAATTAGCGTAACTTAAATGAACGAATAATTTGACGCGACCGACCGACCAATGATTCTGCGAAACGTAGATATAGCAAATTCTGCAATTGTTCCCACAAATCACTTTAAACACTGTCACACAATGTTGTCCCTTAATTACCTGTGGAATAAACTACCAGTAACTTTGCTCCATTTATATTCCACAAGGAAGCCGAGCTCTGGTATTGGCTGCTCTTCCTAGGCAATAATCTTGTAAAAAGTGTTGTACAACAACGCGGTGCCGGTCTGTTCATCAAACCCTAACAGATCGTACGGAAGATGGCATGCAAACTTCCCTAAGCCTCCTACACAGTGAAATCTTAGGTGAGGGCTGTGACATTGTGTCCCTAGATGTCCACGTAACATGGAAAGCTTCCCACGCATTGAAATTTCCCATCTGTCTACGAAAGACAGCCAACGAAACATGCAGCGACTTAGGAAATTTCGTTCCGCGGTGTCCGACGTTTCGGGCTGTCCACGTGAGTTCGTCATCAGGGAGAAGAACGGTCCGCCCGCTGCAGCATACGGCGTGCGTGACGGCCGGCTCTGTGTCTCAATTCCCGCCGACCGCCGGCGCTCGCTCGCAGCGCAGGTACAGGATACACGGAACGTGGCTCACTTTATCAGAATTAACCGGTCACACGCCACTCTGTTGCCACAGAATTTGGCGTTTCGCCGCGCAATACTTTGTGATTACAGCGCATAACTCTTTAGCGCGAACAGATACCAGGGCAGTTATATGGTTCGGGCGAACTTAACACCGCATTTTATTGTGGGTTTTAGGAACTTTAAATAGGAATCTATTCAGTGCGGGGTTTACGTGTCACGTGGTGGAGCAGGCGGTCGGGAGTTTGCGTCACGCTAGCACAGAGGGGGGAAAAATGTGAGAGCAAGTTACTAGCGACATTTATTGCCGTGTGCCTTTCCTTGTGAGTCTTATGCTTAGCTGCTTTTATTTCATTTTTTTTAAAGCGCGACAATGTTATTTAGTTGCCATCGGTATCACTTTTCCAGTTGTGGCCCCTAAATGAATCGTCATCTGCAGATATGCTGTCTTCTTTGCCTCTTCAAGACGAGGATTATTTTTAGTGTATAACGTAGAGGCAAATACTGAGGTCTTTGAGGATGTATTACTCTCGGATGCACGGTATTACCGAGAAAGGATATAGTGATGGCTTTGTCTATCGAACCTAGGCAGAGGTAATATAAAAATTCTGTCTCATGGGACTATCGAGTGGGAGAAACAACCTAACGGCAAAAAGTTTCTTCCTTCGCGTGCATTGGTAACTTCCAGTGATTTGGAATTAAGCTCTGAGCACAGATTCAGACTCTGCCAAAGGACCTTTGAATCAGAATTATTGACGAAATACATGACGAAAGTAATAGGAATTGGCTAAATGTGTGGAACATGTGGACTATGCAAATGACCGAGTTATTGGTGTAAGGCTGCAAGGAACACAAAAAGATTTATTGATCGTCCAACTTCAGAACATGATGACCAAATTGTAGAGGAAACGTACACTGGAATAGACAGAATAATGGACGAAAATAAAAAATGCTGCAAAATAGTAATGGGAGACTGTAACGCCATTGTGGGAAAAGGGAAAGAGGGAAACATACTAGACAGTCATCGTCTTGGAAAGAGAAATGATAGAGGTGAATAGCTAATTGACTTCTGCTTGGAAAGGCAGCTGATAGTGGCAAATACATGCTTCAAGAATCACAAGAGGAGGCTTTACACTTGGAAATTACCAGGGGATAAATACAGAAACCAAATGGATTTTGTATTGGTAAAAGAAAGATACAGGAATGGAATCAAATAGGTGCACACATTACCCGGTGCAGACATTAATAGCGCCCACAACTTACTCATGGCAGAAATAGAAATAAGAACGGAAAAACCGAAAAAGGGAACCATGGGGAAGAAGTGGGATGTAGAGAAGATAAGATCCAACAAAGAACAAATTACAGAAATGCTGTCACTTGAGTTTCTAAACACATTACGAAACAAAGAACCACCTGATAATGTCAACGAGTACTGAAATATGCTGAAAGCAGGACAGCAAAATATAGGATATGTAAAAGGGAAAAGGGCAAAAAAACCGTGGGTCACATAAGAAATGATTTCCAAGATGGAGTAGACAAAAATTTTAAAAACAAGAACACTAAAGATGCAAGAAAGGTGTACCGAATGTTGAATAATGAACTGCGAAGAGAAACAGCAGGCTAGGAAAAAATGGCTAAAAGAGGAATGTGATGAAATTGAAGAACTAGACAGGAAGGGAAGATACGACTTCCCATAAACCGAGTAAAGACGGTAAAGACGAAGCAGGAAGTGCTACTATGGACATTTTGAGTAAAGACCAAGAGGTAGTGTAGAAAGATCGTGACGATGTCCTCCAGAGATGGGAAGAATATCTAAAAGAGCTATATGACACAGATCGGAAACCAGAAACTCTGGAACTTGGAACACTTAACAGTGTAAATGATGACGAGAAAGGACCAACCATCATAATGGAAGAAATAAAGTCTGCCATAGCTGCAATGGAAAATGGTAAAGCAGTAGGTACAGATACGATACCGGGAGAAATATTAAAATGCTTGAACCAAGATGGAATAAGAGAAATATTGAGGTCATGTAATAAAATATATGACAGTGGTGAACAGTCTGAGGACTTCCTGACAACAGTAATGATTCCATTACCGAAAAAAATAAGGAACCAAGAAATGCAGTGAGCACAGGACAATTAGCTTCATTTCACATGCAGCCCGAGTGATGTTAAGAATAATTAATAAGAGACTTGAAAAAGTAATTGAGGAGAATCTTGCCGAGGAGCAGTTTGGCTTCAGACGGAATACGGGCACCAGAGATGCAATAGGGCTCCTACGAAACTTGGGAGATAGGTTTATTGAAAACGGAAGAGACCTCTAGATGTGCTTCATCGATCTAGAAAAGGCATTTGACAATGTGGCTTGGGACAAGCTGGCGACTACAATGAGGGAAACAGAGTGGACTGGTAAACCAGAAGACTTGTAAACTCATTATGTCTGAATCAAAAAGCCTCATTTCAAGTGAGAGGAGAAAGTACAAACTGGATCGGACTAGGAAAAGAAGTAAGACAATATGACGTCTATCAACTACCTTTTTCAACCTCTGCTTGGAAAATGTGATGGACCAATGCTCATTAGATGACAAAGGAGTAGAAATTGTAGGAAGAAGAGTAGGATGTTTGAGGTTTGCTGGTGACATGGTCCTTCTAGCCACAGGAGAAAAAGGAATACAGGGTTTAGTGAACACCATTGAAGTTAACGACAAAAATTATGGAATTAAAATTAACACAAAGGAAACAAAAGTATTGGCACTAGGAGGAAATAAAGAAATAAGAATTATGCTGAATGGAGGAATATTAAAACAGGAGCAAAATTTAAGTATCTTGGAAGCAGGATAGACACCGACTGAAAGGGCAGCACAGAAATTAAAACAAGGATAGGAATGGCAAAAAGAGGCATTTTATAAGAAAAGGAGAATTTTCTGCAGCAGTCTGGACAGAGAACTGAGGAAAAGACTCATAAAATGTTTTGTATGGAGTGTTCTTCTGTATGGCGCTGAAACATGGACTTTGAGGAAGAAAGACAGAGCAAGGCTGGAGGCTTTTGAGATGTGGACATGGCGGAGGATAGAAAGAATAAATTGGAAGGACAGCGTAAAAAATGAAGAGGTACTGAGAAGAGTGGGAGAGAAAAGACAGTTACTAGATGTAAGAAAAGGAAGAAAAGAAATTGCATTCTGCATATATTAAGAAAGAATGACGGACTGATAAAAACAGCTTAAGAAGATTATGTAGAAGGGAAAAGGAAGCGAAGAAGGAAGAGATTCCATATACTGGATAACGTGATGTACGGTACAACATACAGCAGCCTTAAGAAGGAAGTAATGCATCGCAATAAATGGAGAGGGAAAGGACCTGCTAATATAGCAGAAAACTGATTATGATGATGATGACATGACGAAACTACAAAAGATCAAATAAAAATGACTGCACAGCCTTTTTTTCTTTTTTAAAAAAATTTCAGTTCACCAGTTTCAACGAATTAATACATCATTTTCAGAATTTTGATACAAACTTAACTGATAGGTAGTCGACGTCAAGTAAAGGTCGGACGTCCTTCGTTAAAGAACTATAAACTATGTTATACAATATACGCAATAAGTACGTAATACGTGCTGTGAACAGTAATAAACACCGCACGTATCGTATACTTTTTGCGTGTGACACAGTTTATTACTCTTTAACATTGGCTTACCTGTTCCTTAAGCGCGTATCACACTTCATATGACAGATTAATTTGTTGAAACAGGTAAAGTGGAGAAGTGGAGCTGATTTTTATTTTCGTGAAAAGATTCTCCCAGTAATGGATGTACACTCCACGATCTCTTTGTTGGCTATATTGCATTCCTTGATACTGGCCATCCAAAAAAAAGTTATCATTCTTTTGCGTTCGCTCTCTGGTAATTCTCGTATAGTGGTTAGGTGTCAGCCACCTCACGACACACGCTGAAATGCCTGTCCAGAACTAGCAACGTATTCCCTCTTTGCATACCGTTCACCAATTGACTATGTATGTACAGTTGTGCTATAACATTTGGCAATTTCACTGACTCCCAAGCGTTAGTTAAGGGAAAGTCACTGATGTACGAAAAGTTACGGACATATTATCCGCGATGTACCATCCGAGCAGGTAGTACTATGGTTTTGCATTAGGGAAGTACAGGCTGCGAATCCACATCCAAGCAGATACAAGCCGAGATGGTTCCTCTAAAGAGGAGCTGATTTACTTCCCCATCTTTATGCATTCTGAGGATGTATTATATCAGCTCGTTGTTAAAAGGACGCGAAACCCCCACCCTTGGTTTGCAGCCGAGGATATGCAAGGCGAACATCGCATAACAGTTGTCCTTCTCATTGCGTAACAGTACCATGAAACAAAGGAATGTAATTAGTCGGTAGCAAAGAGTACCGCTTATTCTTACATACATGGAGAACACGCCAAAACTTAGACAAGGCATTCGCGAAGCGCTTCGTCGCTACGGGCCCTCTAGTACGAGGTGCATTCAAGTTCTAAGGCCTCTGATTTTTTTTCTCCGGACTGGAAAGAGATAGAAACATGCACATTGTTTTAAAATGAAGCCGCGTTCATTGTCAATACGTCCCAGAGATGGCAGCACCGCACGGCAGATGGAATTTTACCGTCAGCGGCGAGAATGAGAACTGTTTTAAATACTTAAAATGGCGACGTTTTCCTTACTTGAGCAGCATGCAATCATTCGTTTTCTGAATTTGCGTGGTGTGAAACCAATTGAAATTCATTAACAGTTGAAGGAGACATGTGGTGATGGAGTTATGGATGTGTTAAAAGTGCATTCGTGGGTGCAACAGTTTAATGAAGGCAGAACATCGTGTGACAACAAACTGAAACAACCTCGGGCTCGCACAAGCCGGTCTGATGACATGATCGAGAAAGTGGAGAGAATTGTTTTGGGAGATCGCCGAATGACTGTTGAACAGATCGCCTCCAGAGTTGGCATTTCTGTGGGATCTGTGCACACAATCCTGCATGACGACCTGAAAATGCGAAAAGTGTCATCCAGGTGGGTGTCACAAATGCTGACGGACGACCACATGGCCGCCCGTGTGGCATGTTGCCAAGCAATGTTGACGCGCAACGACAGCATGAATGGGACTTTCTTTTCGCCGGTTGTGACAATGGATGAGACGTGGATGCCATTTTTCAATCCAGAAACAAAGCGCCAGTCAGCTCAATGGAAGCACACAGATTCACCGCCACCAAAAAAATTTCGCGTAACTACCAGTGCTGAAAAAATGATGGTGTCCATGTTCTGGGACAGCAAGGGCGTAATCCTTCCCCGTTGCGTTCCAAAGGGCACTACGGTAACAGGTGCCTCCTACAAAAATGTTTTGTAGAACAAATTCCTTCCTGCACTGCAACAAAAACGTCTGGGAAGGGCTGCGCGTGTGCTGTTTCACCAAGACAACGCACCCGCACATCGAGCTAACGTTACGCAACAGTTTCTTCGTGATAACAACTTTGAAGTGATTCCTCATGCTCCCTACTCACCTGACCTGGCTCCTAGTGACTTTTGCCTTTTTCCGACAATGAAAGACACTCTCCGTGGCCGCACATTCACCAGCCGTGCTGCTATTGCCTTAGCGATTTTCCAGTAGTCAAAACAGACTCCTAAAGAAGCCTTCGCCGCTGCCATGGAATCATGGCGTCAGCGTTGTGCAAAATGTGTACGTCTGCAGGGCGATTACGTCGAGAAGTAACGCCAGTTTCATCGATTTCGGGTGAGTAGTTAATTAGAAAAAAAATCGGAGGCCTTAGAACCTGAATGCACCTCGTAGGAGGGAGAGAGGAATGCGTACACCGCCTGCCATCCTGGTAGCGATCGGAAGTGGAGCGGAAACTGACGTTTAGTCGTCATTTTATAGCGTCTAACGTAGGAAACAGTACCAATATAGATACACTTTACATTGAAAGATTGCTATCGTTTAGCTTGATATGCAGTGACTGTGAGCATCTATGTAAGTTTCTGAACTACTGTTTCACACGCTTGTCCTTTGTTCGCTAGCAGCTTTTTCTCTGCTTCTCAGACAATGGCGGATAATGCGACAAAATTGCAGTTCTGAGGAACACGCAACACGTAGTCGCTGAATTTTAGCTTGTGTCGGTATCTTGCGTTTCAGCTTCGGTAACGAGATCAAAAACTTATCGCTGTTGATTGCTTGTTATTAAATCACTGGTAGGTAATTTCTTAAAATCATGAAATAATAAAGCTCTTCAACCCATTTGCCACCATATCTGAGCGTAATTGCTTATATAACATGTAACAGCGGAGGAATTCCAGAGTTCTGTCAAATACAGGATGTTTCGAAATAAACATACCAGTTTTAAGGCGTTGTACCATTTATTACGTTCAACTTACAATTTTAAATAATACACCAAATGAAAGAGCAACTCGAACAGTTTTGTTCGTATACCTTTGCCCATTGGGAAGAGTGTGGAATGACGAAGAGTGAGGTGAAAAACGTG
This sequence comes from Schistocerca serialis cubense, assembly GCF_023864345.2. Lineage (NCBI taxonomy): Eukaryota > Metazoa > Arthropoda > Insecta > Orthoptera > Acrididae > Schistocerca > Schistocerca serialis. The sequence goes on from NC_064639.1 coordinate 382,164,815, forward strand.
TTGAACGAGCGCGAGTCTTTAACTCTTAGCCCCAAGAAATATCCCCGCGGAAAGTTTATCGGCCTTTCTTTAGCGGTGAATCAACTATAACTGATGTTTCTTATCTTGATATTCTACAGCTATGGCCCGTACCTCAATGGGAAGAAGCTGAACAACACGTCTTTATTTGGGAGCAAGATGGTGCACGCCTCACTGGCATAACTCAATACGCGACTGGTTAAACGACGTTGTATCCGACCGGTGGACTGGGCGCAAGGGGCCGGTTGACACAGCATTTTATGCATGGTCTCCACGTCCACTCACGATCTGACGCGATCATGTGTTTGTGCCTCCGATACCAGCTGATGTATCCGACTTTAGAAACAGTGTTATTGCAACAGTTACTCCTGACACATTGATCAAGGTATCGGAGCAGTTCGCCTGTCTGTTCGATGTGTGATCGGTTTTCACACTGAATAATTGTACGAAAACCTGTTTGTGTTTCTCTTTCAAGTTCAAATGGCTCTAACCACTATGGGACTCAACATCTGAGGTCATCAGTCCCCTAGACTTAGAACTACTTAAACCTAACTAACCTAAGGAAATCACACACCTCTATGCCCGAGGCAGGATTCGAACCTGCGACCGTAGCAGCAGCAGCGGTTCCGGACTGAAGCGCCTAGAACTGCTCGGCCACAGCGACCGGCTTTCTCTGGTATTTGGTGTATTATTTATAATTGTAAGGTGAATGTAGTATGTGCTACAAAGCCTTAAAACCTGCATATTCATTTTGAAACACCATGTATTTTTGTTTTCAATATTTTTCCACTGCTGACAAAAACTGGAAAATATTCCAGGTCATACATTTTGGTGGGAAAGAGTCAAGTTTTTATTTCTGATTGTGAATTTTTTTTTCGTCGTCACATAAGAGTGTGAGAAATGAGTCTGTTTGAAAAGGATCTTAGCGAGTCATGCTCTTTGAGAAGTTCATCGCACCTTCCCCGACTGGAACAACTATTTTCAAGCCATAGGAAATTAAGTAATATCCCCTTTCCGGCAACAGTTACCACAAATTTACGTAGGACCTCAGTCCTGAGTAGAAGTGATTAATCTGATCCCTGAAGACGACGAACAGCTGTGAAACCTGGAGTATATTTCTCAATCCTTATTTTTTTTTGCAGTAGTGGTCATACGCATTGAACACCAGATTGAACGAAACAGGGAAGAGGATCATACCAACGAATATTCCTTACTGTTCTCAGTGGATGTTTTTTCTTTCTTTCTTTTTCTTTGTTTTTTTCTTTTTTTTTTTTTTTTTTATTCATGTACCGTGTACGCACTCGTAAGCTGCCATCCGCGAGAAGTGCTCACTTTCATTCTTCCCTTTTACTCACTTAACAACTATTTCTCCAAGTGAGTAATTGATGTAGATGTCTTCAGATTATTCATACTGTGCAAAGCACACTAATAAGCTCTTTTGGGACACGACCTAGGTTCCTAATCACAAGTAAAAACTAGCTACACTATGCATCAACTCTTGCCATTGGGCCAAACCTCATTAATATTGTCACAGTAGTGTCAGTCTTGACCAGTTTCGTCAAGTATGGCACCGTAGCCGTACATTTTTAAAGGACATTTTGAAGTTTTTCACCTCGGCTGTTTTTCGAAAGTATTCAGTTTATTACATCTTGCACGACTGGCCAATTTCGTCCTTACAGGACGTTTTAATACGCAGTAGGTGTACAATTACCCTATTACTAAACGGCGGTGTAGTCGATCTGAAAGCCGCTTATTAACAGGATAATTATACAATACGTCGACACATACTGCATTTTAAAATGGCCTGTAAAGCGGAAATTGTTCAATCGTGCGAGGTGGGAAACTAAAAATGATTTTTAGCTGTCTTGTTCTGGAAAGCTGACTCTTTGCAAGATTGTCAGTAGCAGCTTGGTGCCTGCGGTTACAAAAGCAGTAATGGGTTGTAGTGCTGCCTAATAATGACTAAGCCGGACGAGGGTAGGTTAGAAAATCAGTATGACATTCATAATATAAGCAGTGCTCTAAAGCGCATAAATCTTGTCAGTCATATTGCTAGTCAGCGAATTTCTTTTGTCGATGGGCGACCGCTAGTAAGATTGTGCCATCACTAGTATCAGAACTTAAACGGATAAACATGTATGGTTGTAGAAGCTAGACGTTCCAGTAAAAGTGAGTGCGCCAACGAGCCGTTTACGAGATAATTCTGACATTCTGACTTTAGTGTGAAATACTGTGTTAGTACAAATGTACTTGTAGGGCAACTTCTAGATTAAGTCATCATCAAACTGGGCTCAAATATCACCCATTACCTACCTCAACAATAAGTAAAATACTACTTCAGTACGTTACATACTCCAATCTTCTAAACACTCGAACTTCTTGAAGAACGTGAACGCGTGTCGCCCTCATAATTAAACACAATGCTGCACTCTTACTGCAATGACTTACGAACTCTTTCAAACACCCACATATCATCTTCTATATATTCACAAGACTGTAAAGTACGCTGCTCTCGTTCTGCAGCCGTATCAACGAGAATGCCCCCATCTTTCAGGTGACCCGCAGACGGAAATGCGCAGGACTGACGGCAGGGGATTGTAAGTAGGCTGTTTTGGTTTTTATGTTGGTAACGCCACGTAGCGCTCTGTATGAAAATCACAGACTGTGCTGTGTGAAGTCTGTGGCTGATTTGCATTGTTGGAATATTTGCTATTGTAGTGGGGCAGTTGGATGTGAACAGCGCGTAGCGTTGCGCAGTTCGAGGTTAGCCGCCAGCAGTGGTGGATGTGGGGGGAGAGATGGCAGAATTTTGAGAGCGGACGATCTGGACGTGTGTCCATCAGAGAGAGAAATTTTTTAGATTGGATGTCATGAGCTGATAAATATATTATGACTTTTGAACACTATTAAGGTAAATACATTGTTTGTTCTCTATCAAAATCTTTCATTTGCTAACTATGTCCGCAGCTCGTGGTCGTGCGGTAGCGTTCTCGGTTCCCACGCCCGAGTTCCCGGGTTCGATTCCCGGCGGGGTCAGGGATTTTCTCTGCCTCGTGATGACTGGGTGTTGTGTGCTGTCCTTAGGTTAGTTAGGTTTAAGTAGTTCTAAGTTCTAGGGGACTGATGACCATAGATGTTAAGTCCCATAGTGCTCAAAACCATTTTTTTGCTAACTATGCCTATCAGTAGTTAGTGCCTTTAGTAGTTAGAATCTTTTATTTAACTGGCAATATTGGCGCCCGCTATATTCCAGTAGTTCGAGAAACGAAGATTTTTGTGAGGTAATTGATTCGTGAAAGGTATAGGTTATTGTTAGTCAGGGCTATTCTTTTGTAGGGATTATTGAAAGTCAGATTGCGTTGCGCTAAAAATATTATGTGTCAGTTTAGTGATGATCAGAATAAGTAAAGAGAGAAATGTCTGAGTACGTTCAGTTTTGCTCAGCTTTTTGAAAATCAAATAACGTAAGGGGTTTACCAGCACAGTAATTCATTTATTTTTCTAAGGGGACGTTTCAGGATATTAGCGGCCAAGTCACAGACCTTCCACAGCCTTTGATCTTGGACCGTACTGCTGCGTTACGTGTTGTCTCAAATCAATAGTAAAATGTACCTTTGCACAACATGCATCTAACACAGACCTCAATCATAGGCCATGGGTGAAATATGAATTCATTACATGGGGTCATAAGTGCAGAATTTACCCTGACCTTTTCTTCCAACCTCCGATAGGCCATTAACAAATGACAAGCGTATATAAAAATTTATTTTGTTAATATTGTTACGGTTACTTTTCTAGATAATAATCGAGACGACTAAGGCATTTGTCGTATCTGTGGACAAGTCTTCCAATACTTCCTTCATAAAATGTTGCTACCAATGAACTGAAACTTGTCTTGAGGCTCTTCGATTGTTTGGAAGTTGTGTAAATTTACAACTTTTGCGGAGAGCCATTGAAAACAAAAAAAGATGCACGCTAGCTTTTGGAATTGTTCTGATCCATGACAGCACCCGTTCTCACAACGCAGGTGCAACCTAACGTGTCCTTGAGAAATTCCAGTGTGACATTTTCGGTCAACCGCCGCAAAGCCCAGCCTTAGAGCCAGGTAAATGCCAGATTTTCCCTGCACTGAAGAAGTGGCTAGAGTACCTCCATAACAAGTAAGAAAATAATTGTTTTCTATACACTTACCTTTTATTTATGGCTCGTTCAAATGGTTCAAATGGCTCTGAGCATTATGCGACTTAACGTCTGAGGTCATCAGACGCCTAGAACTTAGAACTAATTAAACCTAACTAACCTAAGGACACCACACACATCCATGCCCGAGGCAGGATTCGAACCTGTGACCGTAGCGATCCCTCGGCTCCAGACTGTAGCGCCTAGAACCGCACGGCCACTCCGGCCGGCTATGGCTTGTCGAAAGTTGGAAAACAAAAAGTCCACGCACATTTCAAATGCATTTGTATTAGCTATGATAAAGCTTCATACTGCAGTCAGTAGTACCTAATAACATTGGCAGTTATCTCGCCAGCAGTTAGTTTGTGATTCCACTTTTACTGGAATGTTTTTGCTACTACTACGTACGAGGCCTATTCGGAAGGGACTGATGACCTCGCAGTTTGGTCCCCCCTCCCCGCCCCCCTCTTTGAAACCACCCAACCAACCAGCCTATTCAGAAAGTAAGGTCCGATCGGGCGTGAAATGGAAATCACAGTGATCATCCGATGAAGCTTTGCACAATTTGTTGAGAAGTGTCTCTGGTATTCCCGTCGGTTGCGTCACGTGTTTTTTTTTCAGTTCTGAGAGCACAATGACCACGTAAAGATGCCTAGAAAATAGTGTCTCCCTCCAACTGTGAGGACCTGGTGAGAGATTTCGCCTGATGTCATGCAGCCTACATAACACAACTGTCATGCCTTTCCTTCTTGATGACAGTTCTCGGCCGCACTCTGCAGGGGCAATGAAGATCCTGCGGCGTTTTTGTTTGGGAAGTGTTTGATGACCCATAATACAGCCCGTAATTTGCTCACCCTGAGTTTCATCTCTGCTCACATAAACCGCTGGCTATGACGAAAACATTTTGGCACAGACAACGAGCTGAGACCAGCGTAAAGAATTGGCGGAAAGCCTTCTATGCCGAGGGTATTGGAAAGTTGGTACAACGCTACGACAGATGTATTAGTCGGAGCCGTGACTAGGAAGAGTTGCAGCTGGAAGGTGTAGCTAACTGTTGCAAATAAAACGATTTTGATTTTCACAGTGATTTCCATTTCGTGACCGATCAGAGCTTACTTCCCGAATAGCCCTCGTATATTCACTGAGGTGCGAAAAGTCATGGGACAGCGATATGCACATGCACAGAATCGCGTACACAAGGTGTAAGAGGGCAATACAAGGGCGGAGCTATCGTTTGTATTCAGCTGATTTATGTGGAAATGTTTCCGACGTCATGGCTGCACGACGGGAATTAACAGACTATGAACGCGTAATGGTGGTTGGAGCTAGACGCATGGGTCATTCCATTTCTGAAATCGTTAGAGAATTCAATATTTTGAGAAGCACAGTGTCAAGAGTGTGCTGAGAATACCACACTTCAGGAATTGTCTCTCACCACGGAACAACATAGTGGCCCACGTCCTGCACGCAACAATAGAGAGAGTGCTGGTTGTGTAGAGCTGTCAGTGTTGACAAACCAGCAACAGTGCGTGAAATAAGAGGATAAATCAATGTGGGATGTACTACGAACGTATCCGTTAGGACACCAAAGCGATATTTGGGGTTAATGGACTATGGCAGCAAACGTCGCGCGTCACGGTCTTTGCTAGCAGCACGAAATCCCCGTGACCAATCGGTTGGGCTCTAGACGGACAGAGAACCGTTGGCTCGGCAAATGAGTCCCAGTTTCAATTAATAAGAACTGATGGTAGCGTTCGAGTGTGGCGCACATCTCACGAAGCCATAGATCCAAGTTGCCAACAAAGTACTGCGCAGGCTGATGGTGGCTCCATAATAGTGTGGGCTGTGTTTACATGCAATGGACTGGGTTCTCTGCTCTAACTGAACCGATCGTTCAGTGTAAATGGTTATGTTCGGCTGCCTGGAGACCATCTGCAGCCATTGATGGACTTCATTTTCCGAAACAACGATGGTATTTTTATTTTATTTATTTATTTATTTATTTATTTTTTTTTTTTTTTTTTTTTTTTTTTGATGACAATGCGCCATGTCAGTAGGCCACAACTGTTCGCAAGTCGAGCGAATGATGTCGTCCTTCAGATCACCTGATATGATTCTCATCGAACATTCATGGGACATAATCAAGAGGTCAGTTCGTGCATAAAGTTCTGTACTGGCAGTACTTTCGCAGTTATCAACGGCTACAGAGGCAGCGAGGCTAAATATATCTTCGGATGCATTCAACTACTTGTTGAGTCCGTGCCACGTCAAGATGCTGATCTGTGCCGGGCAAAAGGAGGTACGACACAATATCAGGAGGTATTCCATGACTTTTGTCACCTCACTGCAATCACACTGTGTCACATTTCGCTATTAATTACCATACATCTTCTACAGGCACAGATGCTTAAAACTCACAAACTAAGCTAAACCGTAAATGCCGCTGGCTCCAGCCAATACTGCGATCACGCTTTACATGACTTCTCCACCACAGAAACCTGGATCAGGCATCTGTTTTTCGTTACCAAATTCAGGAAGAATAGACTTTGATGTGACAGAATGTGTCGTACAGTGTTCTTAAGTACATCGCTCGCTTATAGTCTTTTAAGTTATTCATTAAATGGGCATTAAGTATTTGAAGGTTTCCGCAGTGTGTTGGTCCAATAAAATCCTCTCCATCTACTAAATGTATCTTCCCGTGGGATTAGGAAGTGTAGGCGGAGAGCGGAGAATGTTTCTCGTAATATCGAGGACGTCTTCAGGGTTGACGCGGTTAGTTACCCGAGAAGATTAAGTTGAAATATTAAGCAATCATTTACTTCTTTAGTGGGGGTTCCTGTTTACGATTATTCCGACACGTTTGGCGCCGCTCTTGCCCGGAGTCTTGACGACGTGTCTCTCGCGTTGCAGAGAAGCTGGTGGAGACGACGACGACGCCGACGCCGACGCCATCGTCGGTGGGCAGCAGCGACGCGGAGGGCCGCGAGACGCCGCCAGAGATCTCGTCGTCGACGGCGGACGGCGGCGTGTGCACGCCCACCGGCAGCGGGGGCGGCGGCGGCGGGGGCGGCAGCGGCGGCAGCAAGAGCTCGTCGCCGCCGCCCACGCGCAACCCGCTGCTGCAGGAGCGCTGCAACAGCGAGGAGCTGCGGCACGTCGTCTGCCACCTCGAGACCAAGGAGCTCTGGGACAAGTTCAACGAGCTGGGCACCGAGATGATCATCACCAAGTCCGGCAGGTGAGCCAGCCTCTCACTTAACGCTGCTTGGCTGCAACGTTCTCTGACGTGCAACGTAACGTATCCATTTCGAACAAAATGACCTTTTCCTGGGAAACTACCATCGATTCCAGGAAAACCGACCAGACTTAATTCAGCTCGCGCTATTGATGCAAGCTTTCCAGACAGTTAACGATAGAGGCAATGATAATAATAATAATTTCACTTCGCTCAACGGCCTGATGTAAGTCTTTCAATTGTACACCACTTTAACGCCTTGCGTATCCCTAACCTATCACAATAATCCTACCAGGGAAACAGACATTGCAGTTTAATGTGGAATTCGAACTATGTATAGTTCGTGGAGAATCGTCACGTCATTGTGAGGTTAAGTGTAGATTAACGGCGGACTGAAAAATTTCTGTGTTTCGACCGGGATTCGATCTTACTTCACCACTAGACCACCAGACTCGACACAACAGAAGTAGCGAGGTGTGTTTGATGTATCTAGGCTCAGCAAAATTTCTTGGCAATTGCAGTTTGCGTGTTTTAGGTTGTGTCACAAGGAAGTGCGCTGCACAAGACGTAACAGACACTACTATTTGTGACTTCAGATCTCTCCCAATTGACGCGATTACCTCTGCTGAAGTGTTATCCGATAATCATGATAGTATGTTCTCATAAGTGAACAAAAAATCAGTGCAAGAATATATATCCTTGCCCTTCACAAAAATTCAAAAAAAAAAAATCAGTAGCCTTTGGTTGCATGATTTATGAATAGCAACTGGAGTCTTTAGGGTCATTTAAACAATGCCTGAAGATATGGAGCTAAGCGATCACTTAGGCTAAGTTGTATGTAGGGTAAGTGGTAGACTTCGGGTTATTCAGAGAAGACATATTCTGAGGAGGAGACTGCTTGCAACCCATGTACAGTCTACAGTGTGATATTAATGCAGTGTTTGAGATCTACATCATGTAGTACTAGTAGGAAACAGCGACCATATACAAAGTAGAGGAGCACAAATTCTTGCAGC